>NC_092346.1:68700202-69015961 GCF_963676685.1 Mytilus edulis | reverse complement strand
ATATGGTTACCTTCCAACCTTGAGGGTAACAAAGGTCATGATCATTGTAAGGAAGACAACATTCCAGGCTATAAAATTGTATTATGGATCAAACTGATTGACCTTTACAGAGCAAATTAAGCAGAGCAAAACTAAAATTGATTTGAAAAATGTCTTATGGAAAGTGAGTATTATGCAAATTCATTTTAGCAATTTTAAGGAATGTGTGTCTTTGAATAATATTAGAAACATTGTGAAAAGGCTGATATTTGAGAACAAAATTAACCTATGCCTCTATTATATACCTGTTAAAAATGTCTGAGGAATAAATTGACTCTAATGTTAATCGAGATATGAAAAATGCACAACTGCTTGAGCAAGTTGAGTTGTTGTTATGAAAGTCTTACAAGTTTATTGCAGCAATACAATAGAAATGTATTTTAATGGTGAATATGAGCATTTTAATTAATTTCATTTAATCATAACATTTATGCAGCAGCAAGATGTAATAATTTTAACTTAGATATTGAACATTTTACCATCTCCACAAATTAAGATGATTCTATTTCTTGCAATACTTCAAACAGTTTACTTTTGTATATTTAAAGTAACAGGGGGAAGTAATCAACTAAGTACTTCAACGTTGAAAAAAATAGTTGAAAAACTATCTCAGAGTTTTCTAATGCAACATTCTATTCATATTCATAAATAAAGGATATATTCTTCTACAATATATCTAATGCATGTAAAGTATCTTAATTTACAGACCGTATTGCAGTGATGAACTAGGAACTCTATTTTTTATGTAAACTTGACTTCAAGGGGACTTAATAAATCTAACAAATCCAGAGTTTTTTGTAATGATGTGAATCCATTGGGCATGGAAACAAAGCATAAAAGCATGTGTATACAATAATTCTGCTCTTAATTTGTAGATACAAGTTAAAAATAATAAATAGTATTTATGCAATCATCACATTCTTATATAATACATGCAAGTTGATAAACATTATCAAAGAGGTAGAAGGAATGACTCATCACTTCTCTTAAAGCTTTTATTCTTGCTACTCGTGTGGTGAAATCGGACTGAACCTGTTTCATCATTAATATCATGATGTTGATATGCAGCATCACATTCATCATCAGAGATAATACTCTCAGTCTCACTACTATTGTCATTTCTACTTGGCAATAACTGCATTCCTTTCTTGAAATGGAAAACAATATGGACAGCCAATATTGCCAGTGTTATCCAACTACCAGCCTGTAACAAACAAACAATGAAAATTATGAGCATGTTCATGCACTATGTTTCAAGTTGATGTGACCACAACTTCATTGTTAAATATTTCAAACCAAGACTTCAACCTACAATACTGGACAGATGGAGGCAACAACCTACTTTGGTAGGAGCGACATAAAACTGCAATGGCCATGCAACAATTGTTCTTAAGTGATCCGATTCTTTACACAATTAGAAAAAAAAGATATGTGGTACTGAAAGGTACATAAGATAACTATCCCAGTTATTAATTAATGATTTATTGCTGTTCTTTATAGTAACATTGCCTTCACAGTGGTCTTCATTCAATGAGGACATAAAACCCCAAAACTTACATTCTGTGGATACATTTATTTTCGTGGGTATCAATTTTGCCATTTTTGGTGGATTGAGAAAAAACTTGCATTTTCATGGATATTTGATTTCGTGGTTTTGCCAATCTCTGCATACAAAGCCTATATAAAATTTGTAATTCGTTGAACATTTGAATTCAAGTTCAACTGTACCCATGAAACCCACTTAAATTGGAATCCAACGAATAATGATGAATCCACAGTATGTCATGACTCAAGATGAAGTCAACAAGTAGCACTTTAGCAGGACTATTTAATATGTATTGATAATTCTACATGACTTTAAAACATGTATCTAATCAACTATAATAAAAATCATTGTTGACAACAATGAAACTAGTGAATTATTTCAAAAGTTTTAACATTCTATCGTGACGATCATACAATGTCAGAGCATCTAGACTTTTGAAGGGAGAACTTGACAAAAGAAAATATGTGTATACAATATGATGTAGTCTTACTTGTCCTAGCTGTAGATATCTATAGAAAGAATGTGTTCTTCCATCTGTATAAACTGACCAAACCAAATCTTCAACTTCTGAACAATCATATCTAAAATAGATAATTATAAATCAATTACATTCTTAAAAATTAAAATGAGCCTTTATCTACTAACTGAATAGACAGTGGACAGTTGAATCAGAAACTAATCCTTTTATATCATTCTCTCAAATCATTTTTTGAGGATCTAATCCATTCCGGGAAATATATGTTTTTAAATCCTACACTGTTAGATTGAGATTGATTAACAACTTTCAAAATATTTGAAATCTACGGGTTTCCAATGTTAATGAGGTATTTTGATTTTCCTTTTGTTAAACCAAAAGAAAGATTAAGTAATACCAAAAGGTTTGATTTACTAAAATATTAAGCATATCTTTAAGATGTTCATACTTATTGTACCTTACTCCAAAACCATAAAAGCTGTGCTATTGAAAATCAAAACTGGATAGAAAGCTATTGTTATAATATTTAAGTTATAAAAGTTGTAATGTCAACTTTAAGCAGGTTATTGGTACTGTATAAGTTTCGGACAGAATTAAAGACCACAGTCAACAAAATGATGTCTGAAAAAATAAGTATCCAAGATATGTCAACTTTACAGTAGCTATTTACAACCAGTTTAAAGTTAGTATATATTCTGTGTTTTCCACTATATTTTTCAGATAACAAATTGTCAGAAGTATCTGCTTATCCCATTTTTAACAATTAATACTGTTAAAAGTATTAGGAAATACTATACATGTCTATAGCAAAATGAAGTTCATGCATGAATATTTTACTGTGCTGGATATACATGAGGCTAAAAAAAGATGTTATATTGTTTTATATTGCCTACCTATATTTTCATTTATCAAAAAAGAAAAGATTATTCTCTTACCATGCTAAAATTGTTTTCTTGTCTAAAACTATTTTTACTTTAATATGTTGTATGCCAAACACTCTACCTACCTACCATTTACCATATAAGGCATGGGTAGGCAACATCAAACTTTTCAGGGTGGCTTGAGTAGAAGTGTTATTTTTAAATCATAAATTTTCTTAATCATGCAAGAGGAAATGAGAAGAAAAAAGAATCTGTGAAAATAAATACAAATAAAAATAAAAATGGGAAGCAAAAGCTGAAAAAAAATTCACAAAGGATTTACTGATAAAAATATTTTTTTGCCTGATCTACTCATGCAAAATCTGGAGATGTAAGTTGATCATGACACAATTTTTTAAGGATTTATGAAACCTATAAGCAAAATAAAAAATATAATCTACACCAATCTTGGTCATTCTTATTGTGTTACATACATGACAGAATTAGTGCATTTATAAATACTTACATCAGTTTACTATATACTATCATAAAAATATAATATCATATTTTATAATACACCATCAAGGTTATGACCCTTATACTGTGGTACAAATAGATTAATCTGACAGCTACAACCTTTTAAAAATCAATTTAATTACAAAAGGTATAAATAGTATGAAATTCAAAACAGTGTAGCTGTGGCCATTGATTGACACATTAAAATCATTCATTGACTGGGACAATTTAGGTGAACGTTTGTATGTAACGACCAATGCTCACTATGTACTTTTTAAAGACACTTAAACTATGGGGTCACCAAAGGTTCTCAACACCTAAATAAAGTAATTCGAAAAATTAATCAGAAATAACACGATATTTTGATTTATATCAATTATATAAATCAAAACACAAAGGTTATTCCTGATTAATTTTTCGAATTATTTTATAATTAAAGGCGTTAAGAAACCTTTGTTGACCCCACAGTTTAAATGTCTATAGTAGGTACGTCATGAACAGTGGTTGTTATAGACAAACGTTCACGTAAATTGTCCCAGTCAATGGATGATTTTGATGGGTCAATCAATGACCACAGCTACACTGTTTTGAATTTCATACTATATATTATTAAATAATAAATGTTTTGTTTTTAACAAAGAGCTCATGAAAATTCCCAATGTCTTAAAACAAAACAAAATTAAACAAGTAGTATACAGTATTGTTTAGGGGCCAGCTTAACCCCCCTCCCCTTTTCCCCCTCTCCATGTGTGTATTTTTTTAACTGTGTTGTTGAGCCATTGATTGCCTTGGGCTGTTTTCTGCTCTTTGATCAGGTTTGTACTGTTATTGTCTATTTGACACATTCATCTTTTCCACTTTCTATTTCATTTTATCAAAATGTCAATTTGTTCTTTTCATTTTCTTGAAAAATTCTTTAAAGAAACATTTATGAAACGGTTAGGTTCATTAGTCTGTAGTCTGTGCATATCATTCTGAATGTATAAAGACTGGGTAAATCAAAGAAACCTTACAGCTTTTCTTGCCAAAAAATACCCGATTACATCATCATGTATGGGTATATACATGTACATGTACAAAGACCAAGTAAAAATCTTAATGGGAATGTAAAATGTGATACATTTTTGGGAGAATGCCAAACTCCAAAAGGACCATAAACTTATCAATCTACCAAGGACAAAGTTTAATATCATTTGGTCCTTCATAGGATTGTTCAGAAATTTTTGATTGATTTTGTTGCCCAAATGTTTCTTCTGACAACCAAGAGACAGTCAGGCCGAGGGCCTTCAACCATAAAATTTAAAGCGAATGTCAAAAGTTCTATTTCGTCGGTTTTATTACCTCAATGTTAAAGTGTGACACACATTAATCACTAGCAAGATATATTTCATTCTTTTTAAACAGATATTTTATCAGCCTTTACCACTATTTACTTTTTCAGAAAATAATGTAATGCCATTTAATGTTGATTTCACATCACAGACAGCAAACAAACATTTGAAACAGACACCATAAGAATAATGAGACTGTATGTACCATATCCTTTGGTGTATTTACAGTGCACATGGTGTATGCTATGATAAGTAAGAAAAAAAATAACCATGTTTTATAAAATGTGTTAATATTGTGGTTGAAAATAGACATCTTTGGTTACTTTCTACTTGCTAAATTATTTCACCTGTGATTTAGCGCTGTTTCAATGTTACTGCAAAATTGTGATGTGCCAACCACTACAATACAGCTGGTTACAAAAAGAGTAATAAATAGTATGATGTTTGTTACCCCTCCAATTATAAATGCTGCGAGCACATTTCTAAAATATAGAAAATGAAAACAAATTTAAATAATGTACGATACATTTTGTAAATGAATAAAAACTGATTCATACAAAATATTATACTTTCTTTGGACAGGTTAAAATAAGAGACCAGTTAAAACATTGTAACAATATGAAGTGCATACATTTTTTTCATATCACCAACTTTGTTTTTAGTACTTGAAGCCTCGAAATGCAATAAGGCAAAAGTAGAAATATTTTCTGCTTTTTTTTTTTTTTAGTTTGTGCTTTTCACATATATATATGTGATCTTATCATCTACTGAATCAGGCCACTTGGTTTGAACTAACATCAGCAACACAGTAGGTTCCCTCATGTGGGGTAGGATCTGCTTACCCTTCAGAAGCAGCTGTGATCATCCCCAGTTTTTGATGCGGTTTGTGTTGCTCAGTCTTTGGTTTTCTACATGTAAAAATGTATGTTGTGTTTTGTGCACTATTGATTGTCTGTTTGTCTTTGTCATCTTCTTTTTAGGGGCGTATAAACCATGGCCTTGTCAGATAATTTTCAACTTAAAAGAGTTTGAATGATCCTTTGGTATCTTTCGCCTCTCTTTTAAAACTGTATTTTTGGCATTCAATGTATTTCATCATGTTCATTGCATTAACAGTAACACATGCAGTTACTACATGCACTATATAAAGGTTTATTCCATGAAAACCTTCATGTGACTTTGCAGTTCTCTGGGTACGTACAACAGAACAGAAGTGAACTTATGATACAGTTCAATAAAGAATGTATATGTTACATTAACATCATTTACTGTTATATTGATGAGTGGGGGTCGGAGGGGTCTGGATCCCGAAATCCCGGGCTTAAAAACATGAAATCCTGAGGTCCCGGATTTAAAAACATTAAATCACGACATCCTGAAATTCGACAAAGAGGTCCCAGAATCCTGAATTTAAAAAAACAACCAATCCCAACATCCAGAAAAAGGTCCTGCCCCCCTCATTAATATGTTTTTTAAAATCATTTGTAAATAGAGCATAAAGACTTATGCCAATTTTTAGGACGAACTATCCCTGTGTGAACAAACCTAGGGCAAAGACCCACTACTGTCAATGGTAAGGATTCACTGTATATTTTCTTAGTCATCATCATAGACACTTCGGCACTTCATAGTAAGGTCGACTATTAAAGTGCCGGTTACCAACTGGACTTACCCTTCATCAAATATCGACATTCTCAACTGAATATGGAACCAAAGCCAGATAAAGGTGTAGATTCCGACCACAACAGGCGTGTATATAACATAGTAACAGGTGCTTAGTTCGCCCCAAACAGATGACACTAAGTCAACTGTTATTGTAGTCAAATTATTTGGTCGTGTTACAGCAGTCAGAACCGGTTGGGCATAAAGCACACATTCTCCATGAAAATAGTTTTTAACGGATCCTATAGGTATGAAGGTACACATGCAAAATATTATAGTCAAACTATTTAGAACGATTGGAATGTATTTGTCTGACTTTTCTTGAACTTTTCTGGCAAATTTCCCCATTTCGATTTCGTTTGAGCAGACGACTTTCGGAAGTACTCTAGTATTTTCATAAGATGAGTTATGTGCCCTTGTAAAAAAGTTTTCTCAGTTCATGTACACAATATTCACACAGCAGTTTTTCGTTTTCTAAAGACTCTCATAAGCCCTCAGACCACAATTTTTCTTCGCATTGGTTATAATGATTTTTTTGTGGTCAAAGTTTGCGTCGCATCAAACAGAAAAAACGAAGGCTAACTTCTGCCCTACTTTCATTTTAATAGCAAATCACTACTTTCACTTTCAACAATATTTTTTTTCTCCACATGACCCCCCTTTTATTTATTTCAATATTTATGCAGCTGATGGGACTACTTGAATAATCATTTCAAAGAAAATAGTAGTGAAGATACTCGGGAAGAAATTCCCCATATAATGATTGGGAACAAAGGGAATTGAAATGATTGTAACTAATAAGTTTATTGCCTTGAAAAAGTAAAATCACAAAAATACTGAACTCAGAGGAAATTCAAATCGGAAAGTCCCTCACATGGCAAAATTAAAGGACAAAACACATAAAAAACGAATGGACAAGAACTGTCATATTCCTGACTTGGTACAGGCATTTTCAAATGTAGACTATGGTGGATTAAACCTGGTTTTAAAGCGCTAAACCTCTCGCTTCAAATCAGCATATATATAAGGGTCATATAAGATCAAAAACATATGTTATATAGTAAGCGATATTTATAAAAATGAAAACGGAAAGCAAAATAAGAACAATAAGAAACCCATAGCAAACACATATTTCCTTATAATCTACTGACTTTACCAATTGTGACCGTAGTTTCCAGTTTTCTAAGAAGATCATATTTCAGAGGATCATATAGCAAACAACAAAGCAGGTTTTAATATCAAAGTTCATGAACTTTTTTTAAAGTGATAAACATTTTGACATATTAGGCCAAGAACAATAAAACTTAAGCAAAAATCTAAGACGCAATTAAATGTCTATAGGCTGTGCAAATCATTACAAAATGATATTCATTTTCAATGGTTTTCATATTCACGCGGCAACATTGACATAGTCTTTCATTACGAGGCCCATTGTTATATTTACCAATTTCAATGATGAATTTAAGTGAACAAAACACACAGTCACTTGTCTCAGAAAATAAATAAAGGATTTTTTTGTCTGAGACAAGTGTCTGTGAAACCACAATGCATCTAAGTTGTGTTACGAATCTAACCTTGACATCAAGAGGCAAATGTTTTTCCCAAACAAAATTCAAACTTAAACATTTTCAAAATATCTAAATTTTCACAATCCAACATACTACCGGAACGCCAGCTTTATATAGATATAGGAAGCTGTGGTATGAGTGAGGCAACTCTCCATCCAAGTCGCAATTTATAAAAGTAAACCATTATAGGTCAAGGTACGGTCTTCAATACGGAGCCTAGGCTCACACCGAACAGAAAGCTATAAAGGGCTCCAAAAATCACTAGGGTAAAACCATTAAAACAGAAAAACCAACGGTCTAATCTATTTGTATAGATTGATCTAGACTGATTAAAGATGCGTAGTTTCAAAACATCATATGAAAAAATACATTTTCTTGGTTATACCGTAAAAAAAATATTATAACCATGCACGATCATTTAACAAGGTACGAACATTTGACGCCCGGTTTGTTTTACGGTACCATTCAGTTTCTCAGCATCGGCATCAACTAACATTTTATATAGCCTACATCAAATACAATAGGACGTTTCTTGGTAACTTGAATTTGCTATTTACTATCAATTCCAAGTTTAATATCCAAACCGGTCATTCGAAAATAATGGAAATTAATGGAATACAAAATAAAAAATAATGAATTTTGGAAAAAAAAAGGGGGAGGACAAAAAAATAAATTGTCCTGTCTCTAAGTACCTATGCATCATACGACTTTCAATAGTGAAAAATGAAATATACGGTATGTTCAGCTATAAAAGACTCCAGGACGAAAATGTGAAACTATTCAAAGAGAAAACTAAAGGCCTAATTTAATTACAACAACACAATTTACGAAAAACAAATAATATCAGCCACTGTACCTCCAAAATTGTATACATCAACCACTGTACCTTCAAAATTGTATACATCAACCACTGTACCTATGTGAAAACATATGCCAATCATGATTTTTTTTAATTATTTCATTTCCACGATGAAACTTAATTTATAAGTATAGCAGTTATATCTGACATAGTGTATATTATATTATCAATATAGTTCGCAAATATAACTTTCAATCATTTCTATTAAACCGTCCAGTTTGTTCAATTATATATTAAATTATGATGACGAAGAGATAGGACACGACAGTCTATACAAAGCATCATAACAGGACCAGATTTTGTCTAATCTTTATTAAAATATAGATTGTTTGGTATTAAACTGATAAACAACAAACAATTCCACAAGTATCTCTTGGCGATAAAAGGTATGCGGTGACATCCTTGTAATCAATACACACTTAACAATACAAACTTCCGAAACTTTTCAATCAAAATAATGGAGAAAGAAGGGAAACACGTAATATTGTTGAGCTCATTAATAAGACCAAGCAGCTATACTCCTGGAGAAGCCAGACAGCGACGTATTATACTGAAAGTAAGTATATTTGACAAATGTATATGCTAGCATATGGAAGATAAAGATTAAGATATTTCAATAGGGGGTAGGGAGGTCAGCAGTGAAATATAGTAGTTCACATACATGATAAGATCATGTTGTGCGTAAATATAATAAACATAAGATGAGGGTTATATAATTTTTAACAAATGCATATCATTTCAAAACATTCCTAGTACTTAAAATTTTAAATGAAATTGCATTTATTGTCGTATAATGAGAATATATGAAATTGTAAAATTCATGATTCAATTAGAAAAGTACTTTGTTCCTAATAAACTTAAATGATCGAGAAAAAAATGAATAAAAATATAGTTCTAAATGTGAAACAATACAAAAAAAATACGTAATAAAAGAAAGAAAGAATTTGAATTTAAATCTGATTGACAGACAAAACCATTCACTGTGCTTAAACGGCTGTGGGTAACTTAAGTTACCCACAGCCCAAGATGGAGCCGCCTGGCTTCGGTTAGGAAGTTTGCTCCTATATAATTACAATACCATGAATACAAAAGAAATGTTCGGTAATTAAAAAGTGAAATAAATCTTTTAGGGAAACTCTGCAATGTAAAACGTGGCTTGTTACTTCAAAATAAACGATTACAGCACGATTTGACAAATCACTGATGATGTCCGTAACTTCAAAACAACTTGTCCGTAACTTTTTTCCTTATACCAATAAGGATGTCCGTAACTTCAGCATGATGTCAGTAACTTTCAAAAAATCTTTATTCATGGATGTAATTATTTAAAAAAAGAAATGATTAATAACAAAAATACCGAACTCCTAGGAATATTCAAACTGGAAGTTCTTAATCATGTTTTTGGAATGGCAAAGCCATAAGTTCAATTTAACACTCCAAATGAATGGAAAACAACGGTCATATTCCTGCCTTGGTACAGACATTAAAAAGTAAAATTACAAAAATACTGAACTCTGAAGAAAATTCAAAAAGGAAAGTCCCTTATCAAATGGAAAAATCCAAAGCTCAACCAAATGGATAACAACTGCGATTTTTCTGATGGTACAGGTATTTTCTTATGTAGAAAATTGTACTGTACGGCAAAATTAATGTATCTTACATTCTACTGGCTTTATAAATAGATTGTTAACTGCTTAAGTTTTAGATGATAAATCATGACATGCAGGTTATAAATCTCACCATTTCCATCTGTAGAAATTACATTAATAGTGAACATATGAAAATCACCTTAAGAGAACAAGTTCGGAGGTCAATCCTTAGCAGAAATACATAGATGAATCAGCCCAAACCTCTAAAGAAGATAGGTATGATTTGATACCCGATCTTATTGAATCCCTGAGGTCAATGAAACTTTTAGAATATTTTAAATCTACCTTTATTGCTATAATAAACTGACCCCTGATCAACAATATAGCCTTCCATCTTCTCCGTAGATATTGGCATTTTTTTTCTCACAATCAGCAACGTCCATTTAAAGGAAAGGATATCAATTTTTTTCCGCGGCTACACAGGCCAAGGACTCATCAATGAACAATCTATTAAGCTAGAGGAATGTTAGATTAATTTCGCCGTACCGTCAGGTCCCGTTTTATCCCGGGAACAATTTTTAAAAATTTAACGGAAAATCCGTGACACTCTGGTTTGCTGTTTTCTCTTGTTTAGTTTGAAGCATATCGTTATTGTATAAATCTATGTAATAATTAAGGGGTTTGATAGTGTTTATTGTCCTTTAAGTGTTGAAATTGTTAATCTTACAATTTTGAAAAAAAAAGTTACCCACATCCGAAAATAAAGTTACGGACACTCTGATTATTTTTGACTTATAAGTTACGGACTTCTTATGCACTTTTTAAATATTGGCCCTGCGCTAAAGTGAAGTCAAAATTAAAAAAATTGTAGTGATGGTAAGTGATTTCTTTATTCAAAAATCCTATCAATATTTAAACAGATCATGAAAAACGCTGCCAAAGGTAGATTTCGTATCAACTATCATCTCAACAAATTTAGAGTCCGCCATATTGGGCTGTGGGTAACTTAAGTTACCCACGGCCGTTTAAGCACAGTGACCATTGTTGTGGATCAAATCGTGTTATGGACCAACTGTCAAATTGTCTTTAAGTGAAATCTGTAGGAAACAATAACTAGAACAAATGCACCAATGACTCAATTGTTTCATTGTTTTGACAATATTAGTCTTATGGTAAAAACAATTACTATTACCTAACAAGGGATAAATGAGGATCCTAATATGACAGAGGTAAATGAAGTGAGTCTAATTATTCTAATATATCTTGCATTTTGTTTTATTCTACTCACAAACATATTGACAACCGACTTGTACAGTATTCAAATGTAGAAATAATATGATATATATGATATAATAAGTATAATTTCCTCTCAACTTTTATGAATTGGCGATCGTGTTGATCGGTCTTCAGTTTTGTATTAGTGTTTTGTAGACTGCGAAGTCGTTTTTCGTTTTTTCGTCATGAGTTTGCTGGGTTCCCTTATTCTCTCATTGGTATCATCCGCTTCTTCTTCTTTATAGAAAAAAGGAAGAACTTGATATTCAGAGAAAGGATACTGAGGTCTATTATGTACATTAGATAAAGGTTTCTTTTTATCACCCTACGTTTTCTTTTTTCCACAGTTTATGACTTTTAAAGAAGATTTCAAGTCATTTTGGTTCACGACCCCTCTGACAATCAAACTACATCTTCTAAAGTTCAAAGATATACTTTCACCTTTTTTTGTAACGTCATTCTCTTGACCGGGGACTGGATGTCAGGATTTATATCGTATGTAGGTATACATTACCTTACTGTTTCATTTGAAATGCAACTTCATGTCTCAATGTATTACATTGCTTTACATTTTATTTTTAGACTCCCGTTTCACAGAATAGTAGACAGGGGAGAAGAACAGTAACAAGCGCATCAAGTAGATTAAGACGATCACGTAGAGAGACTGAATCAGATCCATATAGTACTGAAAACTCCAGGCAAAATACAAAGGATTTAGATCTGCATGATGTTCCTGATGATGAACTTATTGGTAAGATTTCAGTCAAATTTGGTTCGTTTATATTCTAAATCAGTAGGTTAAATATATCATAAGTTAACTGTGACTATAGTGACCGTAATGGTCTCTCTTCCAAATAATATATTACTCTTTTAGTTCACAAGAAAACTGGATAACCAAATTATGTAAGTTAGCCGGGCTTCAGAGTTACTGTCGTACCTAAACGGTTGGTGAAACGTATATATATAGATAAAAAAATTGTCATTATATATTCGTACAATCTAAGTCACTCTCATCGTGCAATAGTATAAAAGCACTTGACTTCTCTACCCTTTACACTTATAAAACTCAACCGGATTCAAATGAAAAGTTCCCTGAAACAGAAAACATTTAGATGCTTTATTTTGTATTGACAACCCATTTAATAACATTTTTGTGGATACATTTTCAACAACCAGTCGACATTCCTATATGAACCACATTTATCCTCCATTCGTATTTGGTAAGCTTCACACACGAGCTTCTCACGAAGAAAGAAAAAAAAGCTCATACACGTTCCTCTATATAAATGATGATCTCTCGCTAAATAATTCAAGCCATGTTGACTATATGTTGATCCCATCTATACTATTCGACTTGAAATGAAGGATATCATAATATATTAGATTAATTATGTTTCAAATATTGACTAATATTTAAGAATTTTTAGGTTTAGTTGACAACTATATAAACGCTTTTCGACGAAAACATTGATTTCAATTTCCAAATTTACATATACTGCAAAGGGCCCCACTGTTAAAGTTGACTTCATTTCCTTTTAGAAAGTTAAAGGGACGTCATTATACATTTATTTCCCGTTCCTGAGGGAGATATGAAGATTTGTTCACCCAAAAATATTCATATTTCACGAGGGCTTTGCCCGAGGGAAATGTGATTTTTCGGGTGAACAAATCTTCATATCTCTCGAAGCCAAGAGAAATTAATGTTTTATTCCACTGCCTATGCTTCGTTTACTTACTGAATATAATATAATAATTTTTGTACTTCTGTTTTCTTATCTGCTTGTTTAAATAGCTAAACACGGTATAAACCGATTGATAAACAGTACGGATCAAAGGTAAATTGATAGTCTTTTTATTTTAACGCTTGAATAAATTAAAACACAGTAACGACTTATTGAACGCTATTTTAATAAATAAAAAAAAACACCTTCAAAACGATATGCACATTAGCCGCGCATTACGTCATACTACGAGGTCCCGATCTACGGAGGGGAATATGATGTTCAGAGGGGAATATGAAGTTTTGTTCGACGTCACGTGTGATAGTTTCAACCAATCAAATGTTGATTTCACCATCAAAATCAACATGCAGTGGATTAACATGATTTGGGTGACCGTTATGTATTAAAAATTTTAGACGATTTTTAACTCTTTCATATCCCATTTATCATTTTTGGTACCCCATCCCCACACACATATAGAAAAAATAACAACCCAAAAGCCCAACACAGCATTCTTAAAATACAGTTCTCGTTATGTTTGTTAGATCGGAATTTTATTTAGATTGACCCTCTTCCGGACCAGTTTTTTTTTAAATCTTTTTAGATGCAGGCACCTGAATAAACACATATTATCATGATTATAATGCATTGTTTTTCCCAAATATAAAAAAAAATATGACTGTTACTATTACCATATTATATATGTGACCTTTAATGAAATAAAATATTATTTTTTATATATATGGTTTTATTTTCTAACCTTGTAACGTATATATTGTACTCGTATAAGTACTCGAATCAAGCAGCGAAAAGAACATCAAACTACAATATTACGAGGAAATTCAATATAAAATACTTTTAAATTGTTCTGCTATTACAGCAGATTTGGTAGTAGAAAAAGCCAACGGAAATCCGGAACGATTTTGACAAACACAATAATACGTTTCAATTACTATTCAAACTGCCATCAAATGAAAACAAATACTTAAATAGCCACAAATAGCAAGAATTGAGTATGCTAATTGGCATTTTCCTACACAGAAATCGATCTTATATGGATAATTTTTACGTGATATATAGCTCATTCTATAGCTTAGGAAAAAATCTATACGTTATTTATTTATTTAAAAAGGTGTATATGACATGCATTTTGATATCATTAAAATCTATATGTTTGACAAAAATGTTTTCATAGTTCAAATGCTCGACAGGATGAAAGAGATAAGCAAATTAACTACATTGAAAGTCTTTTCAATATATGTTACATTTTAAAACCCATTTTGCATACTAATATAACTGTAAACCTTAAATTTCATTTTCGCATGCATGTATTCTACTCATCGCTATCTAATCTTCTTACGTGGTCTTGGTTTTAAGTAGTCGAAATTAAAAGAAACAAGTATTTTTGTGTACAGTGTAATCTTGTTAAGCTGAGGATTAGCGAACATTTTAAAAAGAAAATCATGTTTTTATATTGATTGACTATCGCACTTCCGTACTTAAGAAGCAAACTTACAAGAAATGTGTCTTTCATTTTTTTGGTTTATAAATATACAAACACATAAATATTTGATCAGTTTTATTGTTTTCTTAAGAAACAACAAACCTTCAACAAGGTCGACAAAATGTCATTTCTCAGATTACATATACGTGAACTGTTTGTACAGTCAATTTCTAATTTAAATACAGTTTTCTTCATCTCAGAATTCAATGTAATCCTAGATCGAAATATTGAACGAAACTATTGTACGCTATATTCAGCTTCGTTGTTGCATGTATTTCATTATTGTTTGAATGCTTTATGAAGCGTTGAACTTTAAGCAAGTCTAAAAGTAAATAATCGACTGGTAGAGAGAAGATTGTTTCTGAGTAAAATGGATTGGAATTTAAATATAATACGTACTCTTACAACTCCATTTTTGTCTTCTGAGGATACTCTTTTGATTATATCGGAAGGTAAGGTTTTTTTAATTAATAGGTGACATCAAATAAAAAGTGTTTAAGATATTTGTTTTAGTCCTTTCCTTACAAATATTTTTTATTTCGTAGAAAAGAGAAAACAAAAATTGGAAAGACCAAAAGTTATGCAGAAAATGTATGAAAAAGCCTGTAACCGTTTCAAAGTGGTACCTGTAAGACAATACTTGGAGACACCAGACACACATAATGTATCTCTTCCTAACTATAACTTGGGAACACAGGGTGTGCAGGCACTAGCCACACCATTAATGGTATACATATTTGTTAATTTATGTATCATTGTCATTTTGTTTAGTTTCTTTTGTTACCTTTTCTGACATCGGACTCGAACTTTTGATCTGAGTTTTACTCTGCGTATTGTTGTGTGTTTTTTTTTTCTACATTGGCTAGATGTATAGGGAGAGGGTTGAGATCTTGAAAAACATGTCAAACCACGTCGCATTTTTGCGACTGTCCCAAGTCAGTAGCCTCTGGCCTTTGTTATTCTTGCATTATTTTAAAATTTAGTTTTTTGTGTATATTTCGGAGTTTGATTTGACGTCCATTATCATTGAACTTGTATACATTACATTATTGGATTATATGATTATGTTTAGGGGCCAGCAGAAGCACGCCTTAGGGTGTGAGAGTTTTTTTTCATCGCTGCATTGAAGACCCTAATATGTATATATATAACGTTGTTTAATAGTTGTTTATTTTATAAAATCTTAAGTAAAACAGCAATGTTTATCATTAATTTCATATAATACGCATTTTGTTTCGCGTTTAGTTGCCACAGTAAATTTCGTTTTCTGGCATAATTTCTTGTATGTTTAATGGTGTATATTATTTTGTATACGTTTCTTACTTGACAGCTTCATGACTCCATAACAGTTCTAGACTTGGCTGGAAATGATATGGGAGCTAAAGGTATACAATCATTGGTTGACGCCTTGCATGGAAATTCATCATTGAACTCTTTGGTAATACATATACTTCTGAAATGATGCTATAGCATAGGCTATTGTTCGGTAACCGCTTCACATTTCGTTGAAAGCGATATCAATATTTAAACTACACTAAAAAGGATGATGGCTCTCTAAAAATGTTGTCATTTGTTAATTGAAACTTATATAATAATATAAAAGCAACAAACACTGGGACAATTACCAGCCACTATAATATGTGTAGAAAGACTTGAAAATGGTAATAAAAGTAATTCAAAATTGAAAAAAAATGGATGTCATCATTGACTGGATTTATAATTCTAAAACAAGAAGTCGAAAGAAAACTTAAAGTTGATGAATTAGTTCAACGATGCTACATATTATATAATTTATATCGTTTAATATTAAAAATGTTTATTTCATAGAATTTAGCTGAAAACAAATTACATACTGCAGGAGCAGTTGCATTGAAAGAGTTTCTACGTGAACATCCCACTTTGCAGACACTATCTTTGTCAGGTAAATCTAATATTATAAACATATAATGTAGGTCTAAATTGTCAAGTTTCTTAAAAAGTAAAATAAAAACACTTCTAATAGTTTAATGTCTTTCGGAATATCTTGTTTCATAATCATTTGTAAAATATTTGTTGATATTTTGTACATTTTATTTGAACAAGCATTATGGCTGAAAACGAAAAAACTGTCCTTTTAATACACAGACGTTACTGTGCAAATTTTACAAAATGAAATGGAGGATTGAGACCTCAAGAAAACTCTTGTGCGTTTTTGGGCATGCCCCAGAATACGGCGTTGATGGTAGATCTCTCACGGTCTCTTAATTGTGTTCGCAAATTTTCTGGACTGTGGACGACACATTGTTTTAATATAGAAACTTATCGACTGGCGAGGATCATATTTTGTTTGTCGTCGAGGATACTATCTTATTGGCATAGCATTATATCAGGGGGATAGGACCTTTATCGGGACTCAGGGATCGGGTGTTTTTAAGCTCGGGATTTCAGGATTGACCCTTTCGGGATCCGGGATTTCTTTTTTCTAATTTCGGGATGTCGGGATTTAAAAAATTATTTAAATTCTGGACCTCGGGATTTCGTGTTTTTAAGCCCGGGATTTCGTGATTAGAACCCCTCCTATCCCCCCTCTAATATCACTTAGAAAGGCAAAATAAAAAGTATTGATGTATTGTCGTGTACTTTTTATTGCATATTTTTAAAATACGAAATTGTGCAAATATATCTTTCACCTTTTAATGTATTTTGTTTCTTTCCCAAGGAAATGGCTTCAAAGATGAAGATTCCATTATATTTGGTCAAGTAATGAAGGTACGTAACCTGATGTTTCAAACTTCAGTTACACGAAACAAATGGCCTTGCTTTCGTTCGTTTATTCTAATCTGCCATTGAAAAAAGGTATATATGTGATTTATAAATAATACAAACCAGTTACTGTTCACTTTAAAATTGATATGTGTAAAAAAAAATGTGTATGTTGACATGTATAAGAAGTATAAAAGTTGGTTACCGGAAGATGTTTTCCACCGGTTTTATCTAAAACTATAGTTTGTCAATGTCGATAATCTTTGATTTCTGAAAATCATTAATACCAAGCAATAAAAGTTTATACTCATTCATCTATATGTAACGTTACCATGTGTGTAAAGCCATAGCCAAGTCAAAATTATTTTATTGATAATATTACAAGTGTGGACACAGATGAGTGTGGATAGTATGTATGGATGTTTGACAGTGTCTTATGACAAAATGAGTTCTATGTTTTTTCTATATGGTGTTATTAACTATGTTGCACGATGACAACCAATCTGAGCATTATGAGTGTTATTTATTAAATTTTTTATGCCCCCACCTACAATAGTAGATAGGCATTATGTTTTCTGGTCTGTGGGTCCGTTCGTTCGTTTGTCCCGCTTTAGGTTAAAGTTTTTGGTCAAGGTAGTTTTTGATGAAGCTGAAGTCCAATCAACTCGAAACTTAGTACACATGTTCATTATGATATGATCTTTCTAATTTTAAAGCCAAATTAGACTTTTGACCCCAATTTCACGGTCCATTGAACATAGAAAATGGAAGTGGGAGTTTCAGGTTAAAGTTTTTGGTCAAAGTAGTTTTTGATGAAGCTGAATTCCAATCAACTTGAAACTTACTACACTTGTTGCATATGATATGATCTTTCTAATTTCAAAACTCATAACTGCTCCAAAAGTAATCTGATAGAATTTCAAGCATTTTAAGCCAATATTATCAACATCTACTAATGAGTCTTAATATGTCTACATATCTAAAAAGTCATAGTATTCAAAAGGTAATGCAAAATTATTCCTTTTCATTTTTTTTTGTTATATGGATACACATTTGAGTGATACATGTACCAATACAATATTTGTTGTGGTATGAAAGTGCAGTAATTAGCATTTACTGTAACTATGTTAATTCACACAAATTGAAAAATAAACAAATGAATGGACCAGATGCTCCGCAGAGCCCAGCTTTATACGACTGCAGAGGTCGAAGCCTGAACAGTTGGGGCTAGTATTGACACAACATTCAAGCTGGAAACAGCTCTGAGTTTGAATTGTGATTAAATAGATGACACAGCTTAGGTTTCTGACACAGAATGAATGTGGTCTAATGTCAGAACTTAAATATTTGTTTTGCTTTTGTGTTAGGAGCAATTCACTATGCTGCTGAATATTAATCCTTTCAAACAAAAATATCTAAAGAAATTTTCTTTTTAATTTCTGAAATGAGAAACATTTAGAGGAGACAAACTTCAGTTAAGAGATCAGAAACTAAACAAATGTATAATTTTTCCATTTGTAAAAGGGCATACCCTAGAAAGTGCTTGCAATCACTGAATGGTTATTAATGAGACTGCTTTAATTTATCAGTTGGTAATAAAGTGAATATTGCATTGTATATTGTATAATTGATTTAAGTTGACTGAACAAAGAAAGATAACTCCAATTTTCAAAGAAGATTTCATAAAGCATTGGTATTAGGTAATTCAAGAACCATTCTGGACAAACTCCAATTAAGGGTCTTGAATTTACAAAAATGTTTGTTTTTGGTCCGTAATTATTAGACTGTTTGTCCCATAACCCACACAATATATCCGAACCTTCTACTTATGGTATTAAACATTGTGGTACAATTTCAGAACAATTGAAATACTTATACACAACTTTTTAAACCGACACTAGATTAAAGCTTGTTTTGGGCACCTTTGTACCCCTTATTCCTAAACCTTAGGGACCATAACCCCCAAAATCAATCCCAAGCTTCCTTTTGTGGTTATAAACGTTGTGTTATGATTTTGTTGATTTCTGTTGACTTATAATAAAGTTATTATCCAGAAACCATCTTTCGGACAGGATACCAATTTACGACCCCAAATTTTTTGTGGTTGTATAAAAATGTTGAACATGTGCAATGAAGTATAGTTTTAGAAATCGATTAGGGAGCTACCATTTGATTTTTATGGGGGGGGGGGGGGGGGCTAGGATGAAAAATTTTGTCCTGCCTTTTTTTTTAATCTCTGTCCTGCCTTTTTATTTTTCAGTCTATTCGGTCCTGCCTCTTTTTTTCTTAGCTTATCCTGACTTTTTTACAACAATTGTCATCCTGCCTTTTTTTTTTTGCCAAGTTACTCATCCTGCCTTTTTTTTTAACTCAAAATCCTGTCCTGCCTTTTTTTTCAAATTTCATCCTAGCTCCCCCCATAAAAATCAAATGGTAGCTCCCTTAGACTGGATAGGCCTTATAATTTTTTTCCCTCCTAATTTAAGGACCGTTTACACTCAGGGCCGAGTCATCAGCAGGCAATACAGATGTATTAAAACAACCTAGCATCATATTGCTAGTAGTGGGAGTAGCATTGTCCGGTAAATTTGTTCCCACTTTTTTTTATAAAATGTATGGTTCAAATCAAAATAGAATGCTTTTATCTCCTGAATACTTACATTGTACATAGAGATGATACTACTTTGACAAATCCTTGTCCATTAGAGTTGTCTGTCAAATCTTAATTTCACAAAGAATGAATTGCATAACAATGAACTGAGCTCAAAGCAAAGTACTTTAATAATACACTTAGACAAAGAGCTAAATCCAGTGATATACTTTGTACTACAGGTCCTTCATGACCATCCATCCACCAAAACCATATCTCAATAACATTCCATACTACATGATTGGATTCAGAAGTCCTGAAAAAGACATGACTTTTTTTTATCTTGTTTTAAGTATATATGCACAGGTTAAACCTTTATTGTGGATATAATCATTCAGTATCTAGCAACTATCAATTTGCTTCATGCACATATTGATATAGGTTGATTGCTCCTCTGTTGGAAATTAGAACACACCTCCATCTAATTTTAGTCAACTGACGAAGAAAAATTCAAAACTATATAAAATGTTATCTAAGACTTGTCAGTGTCTATTTCCTTTGCCACTGAATAAGATTCCATATTTACAACCAATGAAAATCAAATATCCCTCTAATAGACTTAGCATTGAAATCGTTTTCTAAAATGGTAGTTATGTGGAACCTAGAACTAAAAAAATTGAAACAATATATCTTAAATATTTCAAATGCATGTACATTTAATAATTCTCCAAAATTCACTTTATTTTTCCTTTTTTGGTTTTCTGTTGGAGACTGTATATTGACCTCTATGTAGCCTTTTCAACTTATAAAAGGGGGGATACATTTCCATAGAATTAAACTTTTCTGAAAGAATTGATTCCATTTATTTTCAATAAACAATAAATATTGAAGTCTATAACAGGCATCTAGGAACAGGCTCAACATTATTTCTAAACATGTATTAATATATACCAAAATGTGGACAAACCTACATTAAATATTCTACTTCAACGACTTTAATTAGTGGAGTAGATCAAATTAAAAAGTCACAATGGTTAAAAACTCCAATGGCAGTCTTTCCTGCTAAAATCTTGATGTGTAGAATGTGATATACCATTTTTGGGTCTATATACTGTCCTTTAAATTTAGGTCATTTTGACACGGCAAAATATGAAAAAAAATGTAAACTATGGTCTGGAAAGCACACAGTTTGTGATATTTTAAGGTATCTTTACTAAGAAAACCTGCAAATCTCAGTGGCAGATCCAGAACTTTTCAAAAAGGGGGGCTCTGATGGACCAGAGGGTTGCCCACTCCCATCAAGCTTCAATGATTTCTTACATATATGTCATAAGCTAAATTTCCCCCACCCCCTTGGTCTGTCTATGCATCTGTTTATCGTTCTGCGAAATAGTACTAATACTAATTTTTCCCCTCCCTTACCTGGCCCTAGACAGTTGCTTACCTTTGTAAACATTTTATAATTATAGTCAGGTATATATTGATTGAGAGTAACTTACATAGTAGTTAATGGGACTCTTTTTCACACGGTTCTGTGAAATATAATACGGCAAATATATACCCGTACATACTATCCGCATAACACAGAAATCTGATAGATTTTCACTCCTCTGGGAAAAATCAACCTGTGAAATGAAATACCATGCCTGGAAAAAAATTACCGGGACAAATTATCCTCAGGATAAAATATCACAGAGGACGAAATAAACCGTATCATTACATGAGAAGCCGGTTTGGTTACAAATAATTATGTCACGTGAAGGCGCACTGACGTCACAATTTGCATTAATTTTGCAATACACTACAGTTCACTCATACAGAACCCATTATCATGCAAACATGCAACGTGAATGTGATTGGTTATCAAATAATACAGAATTTATGCACGTACAGTTAATATAGAAGAAATTAGTTCATCAAATGTGAGTTCGTGATCTTGTGGTTAAGACCGATGGCTACAGTGCTGAAAGTCCTGAGTTAGATTCTTACTTGGGGTGCTAAAAATATCAGTACATCAGAAGGGTAATTTTCACCCTCTCACACACATCTTTGTTAATGTTCCGGGATTGTTGAAAACTTGCATATTCATCAATATTTGATTTTGTGGTTTTAACAATCCAGACAGACAAATAGCAATAAGGTGTTTAGGAAAACATGACCTAAAACCTCCTTCATATATGACAAAAATACATGGGAACTCATATTGAATGGTCAAATGTGTTCAATATGAAAATTGAAATTAAGATGGTAAAATCAAATATTAGCCGTTACTGTAAATGGACTTAAAGTATGACTTTTCAGCAAATTTAAAGGGAAATGACACGGAAGGGGCCAAATAGTGTTCAAGGGGAGCAAATGCTATTTAAATTAGTATGCAGGTTTTAAATATAGAGGGAAGTTGAGTCATCTTTTTGGGTGAAGTTAAATACTGACTAGTGTGTGGTTCTCATTGGGTCTAAGCGTGACCAATATTGACAATTTTTCGCAAGCGTGTAACGTGAAAGTCAAATTATTGTGTCATGAAAACGGGAAATGAGGTCTGTCGTGAAAACGGGAAATGGGGTTCTGCAGGACCCCGGAAATGACAAAAAAATGAAAATTGCTCATGTACATAGTGTAAGCGGGATATGGGAATCTGACAAAACAGTAAGTGGGATCTGGGATCAGAACACCACCCCCCCCCCCCCTCCAATGAGACCCCCTTATGTAGATTTATCTTCTAATTCTATATAAAAAAAACACAACTAAGAACTACGTTTAATTCACTTTGACTACTGATATGCAAACCTAGAAATATTTCATAAAATAGTGATTGAAAGATTCATAACACTTTGAAAGGATAATTCAGACACGTGTTACGCGGGGAGCATGTTTTAAATTTGTTTACAAATAATAATGTCACGTGATCGCGCACTGACCTCAAGTTGCATCGCCCTTACAATTCACTAATACATGACCATTTTCATGCAAACATGCAACGTGAATGTGATTGGTTATCATATAATACAGAAATAATGCATGCACAGTTTAAGAAGAAATTAGTTCAATAAATCGATGCGATTTTCACTTTTGACACGAATAGGTCGGGTTGACATTACTGTCATCGGAGATAATATTGAGATAAATGGGATAAAACGGACCGTCAAAAAGGTCTAGAGGAGCACATCAGTAGAACCTTAACATTAATAAGTAATACTTACCAAAATTTCTCTAATTAAAGAACTATATAACTGAAATTTCACAAAGATAACGGTAAACATTTTGTTGATGGTGATGATGCTATTATCGATCCGTTGAATTCAGGGTCAACGGAATTTTTTGCGTTGCGTTTAAATCATTGAGGCCATCTATTTTTATTGCGGGTTCCACATATATAAATCGGAATTAAAGAAAAAATGGAATGTTGTTAGCAGAATCAAAACAGAAATGATGAACATTGCAACATTTTCAGCAAAATATAAATAGGATGGAGGATCTGTGTATTCACATTATTTGTAAAACTCTCCTTATTCATGTGAAGCGTGTGCTTTACATCGAGGCTTGCTATGCTTATCATTGACGCCACAGTACTTCAACCAATCAGACAATGTTTATTTTGGGCATTTGACTTTTTTTAACTCAGATTTTGGAATATTTTAATCGAAATTATAGAAAAATGGAATGTTGTTAGTACATATAAAATAGAAAATGATGAATACTTTTAGCTAAAGATAATTTGGATGGGGGTTCTGTGTATTCACATTATTTGCACAACTCTCCTTACTGATGCCATATTTTGGAATTTCCGTGACCTAAATGGTTCGCGAAAATTAATATTTTTATATATAGTATAGTAACTATAGGGCGTGTTCGTGTTTCCATCAGGAAGCTGTAATAGTATATATATATTTTCATAAAGTTTATGTTACATCATATGGCTCGAGTTGACGCCAATCGGTGGATTATTTCATGTAAAAAGTATAAAGCTGTTAACAATTATTACTTGAAATGCGTAAAGCTTGTCTGTCATTGGGGTCATCTTGAACTTAAGGGTTGGCACCTAAATACAAATAGAATGAAATTCAAAACAGTGTGGCTGTGGCCATTGATTGACACATTAAATTCATCCATTGACTGGGACAATTTAGGTGAACGTTTGTATGTAACGTCCACTGCTCACTATGTACTTTTTAAAGACACTTAAACTATGGGGTCACCAAAGGTTCTCAACACCTTAATAAAGTAATTCGAAAAATTAATCAGAAATAACACGATGTTTTGATTTATATCAATTATATAAATCAAAACATAAAGGTTATTCCTGATAAATTTTTCGAATTATTCTATAATTAAAGGCAATAAGAAACCTTTGGTGACCCAACAGTTTAAATGTCTATCGTAGGTACGTCGTGAACAGTGGTCGTTACAGACAAACGTTCACGTAAATTGTCCCAGTTAATGGATGAATTTTATGTGTCAATCGATGGCCACAGCCACACTGTTTTGAATTTCATTCTACAGATAGAATCCGTCATGTTCACGCATACAAATCTGTATGTGGTGAAGAAAGTGTGCTCTCCATATTTATCATCTAAAGAGCGAAAGATACCAAAGAGATATTCGAACTCATAATTCGAAAACAAACCGACAATGCCATTGCAAAATCGAAAAACGACAACAAGACAAACAAAAGTACACAAAACACAACATAGAAAACTGTAAGATTTCAATCAGGTGAGTGGTTTTTAGCCAGACGATGTTGCAACCAATTAGCAGCTATTGACAACAATGGTCATCCTTAAATTTTCATTCGTGACAAGTTGATGACCTTCCATGAAACATCTCTTTTCAATTTAGACCTTTAAAAATGAGGTAAGTCGATTATAAGGGTCGATCAGTACGAATAACTAGAAAATTGAAATGCTTCAATCTGAAAAGAGGATATATATGAAAAAGGGGTAATTATGTATAGCAAAAGATTTACCGAGACAACCCTCAAAGAGGGATTAAAAGAGTTATCAGCGTGCAGAAAGCTTTATTCTCTTCCCATAAAGAGGGGCGAAAGATTCCAGAGGGACAGTCAAACTCATAGATCGAAAATAAACTGACAGCGCCATGGCTATAAAGGAAAGAGACAAACAGACAAATTATAGTACACATGACACAACAGAAAACTAAAGAATAAGCAACACGAACCCCACCAAAAACTGGGGGTGATCTCAAGTGCTCCAGAAGGGTAAGTAGATCCTGTTCCACATGTGGCACCCGTAGTGTTGCTCATGTTATTACAAACCCGGTAAATAGTCTAATTCGATAGGCCACATTCGTGAAAAGGGAAGGGGAGTGTAGTTACTACGAAAGGAACATATCCGATATCATCTGTGAAACGGTGATTCCATATCGGTCAACTAAACTCGTGATGGCGTCCGTAAAATTTACGAACGGATGATTTCAACTTCCTTCATTTGGAACTCTTGGTTTACTAGCTATCTTCTGAGCAGCAACCCTCTATCAAGAAAATCATGATAGGAAATACAAGCACGGGAATATCGTATTAATTGGGAGATATTTACTCCGTATGCAGGCGCTGCTGGAATGTTGCTACTTAGAAATGAAAAGTTCACAATTGGGAAGTCGTAAAGTTTTGTTTTCAACCGACCCTTATTGTCAATTTCTAGATGTAATTCAAGATATGTGGCCGACTTAAATGTATCGGTTGTATTCTTTATCTCTAGTTCGATAAGATAGATGCGTACAACATAGTCACCAAGTTTTGAATTACTTTTTGAGAGAACATCATCTATGTAGCGGATATTGCTAACTTCACATCTTTCTTCCTAAGAAGTTCCTGTGTAAAGTCAGCCTCATAATAATAGAGAAAGTAAGGAGCACAATTGGTTCCCATTGGAATGCCGTAAGTCATAAGTGACATGAATTTACGTCACAATTTTGACTGGACGAAGCTGGTGAAGTCTATATGGCCATATTTATTCATCCCATTCAATCCATGGAATTTAAAGGGCGCCGTATTTAATAATTATCTTATGGGAATTTTTCAAACACTTTGTTGGATCTTCATGCATGATGATTAATGTTGTACTTTTCTTTTTATTTTAGGAGAATCAGCGCCTGCAACACGTCAACTTTTCACACAATGAATTCGCTGAAACGGCTGGGTTACAATTTCGATACGTTTTGAGTAAGCAAAAGTTTAATATTGTTTTATTTGCAAAAGGACACGCTCTCTGATGGTCTGAATAGGTGTCTACATTTCTTTCAAATTACAAGCATTGTTTATTTATTTTATAAGAATAAGGAGTTGTGGTATGATTGCCAATGAGACAACCAGGAGTTGTGGTTTGATTGCCAATGAGACAACCATCCAATGAGTTGTGGTAGGATTGCCAATGAGACAACCATCCAATGAGTTGTGGTAGGATTGCCAATGAGACAACCATCCAATGAGTTGTGGTAGGATTGCCAATGAGACAACCATCCAATGAGTTGTGGTAGGATTGCCAATGAGACAACCATCCAATGAGTTGTGGTAGGATTGCCAATGAGACAACCATCCAATGAGTTGTGGTAGGATTGCCAATGAGACAACCATCCAATGAGTTGTGGTATGATTGCCAATGAGACAACCATCCAATCGATTCATAAGCAACTATTTATATATAGGTCTTATTGTGAGTGTATTTAAACAAAAGATCGTTCTATATTCAATGTTTATGTTTGTCTTTCACACACACACAGTTTTAGAACATATTTTAATGACTCGCTTACTTCAATTTTTTCAACAGGTGACACCGAAAACTTAGAATCTTTTGATATAAGCTGGAATCATTTGAGAAGAAGAGGTGCAATGGACTTATTAGCTGGTGTGAAGGTAACGTTATTATCGAAGTCAGTTTTTGATTGATAATAAGAATAGCAATTCTATACCATTCATTCTACTTTGCATTTAGAATGAAATTCAAAACAGTGTGGCTGTGGCCATTGATTGACACATTAAATTCATCCATTGACTGGGACAATTTAGGTGAACGTTTGTATGTAACGACCACTGCTCACTATTTACCTTTTAAAGACACTTAAACTATGGGGTCACCTAAGGTTCTCAGCACCTTAATAAAGTAATTCGAAAAATTAATCAGAAATAACACGATGTTTTGATTTATATCAATTATATAAATCAAAACATAAAGGTTATTCCTGATTAATTTTTCGAATTATTTTATAATTAAAGGCGTTAAGAAACCTTTGGTGACCCCACAGTTTAAATGTCTATCGTAGGTACGTCGTGAACAGTGGTCGTTACAGACAAACGTTCACGTAAATTGTCCCAGTCAATGGATGAATTTAATGTGTCAATCAATGGCCACAGCCACACTGTTTTGAATTTCATTCTAGTGTCTACGTAGATTCAAAAGCAATCTTTACAAATTCATTACAAATCAGTACATTAGTGACTTCACTTGCTGAAAAACTAAAAGTAGAAGATTGCAAAAAAAAAAACCCAACATAAATAACACAATGAAAAGAGTCACAAAATGTGGTTGCCTTTATTGATTGCATTGTGTCTTTTGTGGATAGTTGTCTTATTGGCAACCCTTCTTTTTTGTGTTTCTTTGATACATATTTGTTTGTTTTATAGTGACTAAGATTATAACACAATGTTGACGGTTGTACCCCTATTTTTTGACATTTTTACCTATCATGTCTGTTTGTTTTGTTCACACATCGTTGTCAATGTAATGAAATTTTATGTGACTAGCTGACATTCAAGTGAGAGGTTTAGCTAGCTTCAAAACCCGGTTTAATCTACCATTTTCTACATATAAAAATACACGTACAAAGTCACGAATATGACAGTTGTTGTCCATTCATTTTGATGTGTTTGAACTTTTGACTTTTGTCATTTGATTACAGGCTCTCCGTTTTGAATTTTCCTAGTAGTTCGGTACTTTTGTTATTTTACATTTTCCAAACCACCTTACTTTTATACAGATATCACACACTATAATAACCCAATGTTAATCAGTACTTGAAATAGAAGGATTTGAGTAATGAAATATTTCAGTTTTGTATATAATAGGAATTATGTAGGTGTGAACATTACATGCAGACATGTTTTCTCTTAATACTATCATACATTATTTTTTATGCCCCACCTACGATAGTAGAGGGGCATTATGTTTTCTGGTCTGTGCGTCCGTTCGTCCGTCCGTCTGTTCGTTCGTTCGTTCGTCCGTCTGTCCCGCTTCAGGTTAAAGTTTTTGGTCAAGGTAGTTTTTGATGAAGTTGAAGTCCAATCAACTTGAAACTTAGTACACATGTTTCCCTTTGATAAGATCATTCTAATTTTAATGCCAAATTAGAGAATTTATTCCACGGTCCACTAAACATAGAAAACGATAGTGCGAGTGGGGCATCCGTGTACTGTGGACACATTCTTGTTTTTATAAAAAGTTAATGTTAAGGAGATAACTAAATTAGTATACTATTACAGAAAAACTTTGGTTTGAGAGTACTTGATGTCAGCTTTAATGGTTTCGCAGCCGAAGGAGCAGCAGTTATGGCCAACGTTTTAAAAAAGAACAGAACTCTACAAGAAATTGACATGCGTCATAACAGACTAAATGATGCTGATATCATTAATATTGCAACAAAAATGGACTGCAATGATTCTTTAAAAGTGTTAAAGGTATTATAGTTATATATACATGGTTTTAATATTCTCAATATACCCATTGTAATGAGTTAAAGAATAAATAGTAGGTAGAACCTACCGAAATCCAAACGATAGTACACGGACACCATTTACAAAGCAACAAGCTAGGTTAATGAGACCAACAAAACAAAAATATGTAAACACGGAACCCCCAGATACATCGACATTTATGATGCTAATTATAGCCTGTATATTAAACACCCGTCGAATAACTGTAGCAGTAAACATAAATCTTACTAAGCAGTTTGTGACCGTGAAATTTTTCTGAATTTGTATATTGTGGAAAAAAACGAACCAGGTGTGTTAGTCTAGATAAGTCTCTGAAGTTTTACTTCTACACAAAATCATAAAAAGAACAATACAATACTTAGGTACTATAAAGAAAAACACTAACAAGGTTGTCGACGTAACGAAATACGTTTGGCTTGATAAGCTAGTTTTAGTGTACCAAAACCTTAATCATTATGTGCTCTACTTTTGCCTACTTTGCATAAAGATATTGATAAGAAGTGAAAACAAGATTCATATTGCTTTTAATATTCAATCTTTTGAAATGGATTGACTACCTGGATAAAAAAAATATGATATTTATGATCCTCTTCAAATTTACAGCATATATCGTATTATATTTCAGCTTGGAGAAAATCATTTTACCCACATAGGGTCTCTAGCCTTGATTACAGTATTACTCAATCCAGATAATGTCATTGCACTGGAATTACTTGACCTAGGAGTAAGTTACATGTGCCAATATTATAACATATTAGATAACACACATATCTAATGAAATTAAAATGATGTAATAGTAAAATTCTGTAGTGAGTCCAGAACAAGGGAAATGCAACGGAAAATATTTATCTTGTAGGAGACAATTAACACCATAGTAATTTTATCATAGCTATGTAAACTAGAACACTTTGTAACGTCAGTTACATTTTTTTCTTTGAATGAAAATTCTTAAGCCGTTTTCTTTGTTTTCAGACATTTTTTTTCCTATACGTAAATGTTATTGATTTTAAAATTAAGTATGCATTTTCTTTTCAGAACACGCCGGTAAGCGATGATTTTGATTTTATAGCAAATGAACTTAAAACTTCAAGGCAAAATCTTACTATTAAATATGGGAGGATAATGAATAAGAAAAGGCTTCCACAAAAACAACAAATAAGTGACAATCAAGATTCTAACTCAATAAATCAGCAACAAAACCAAACCGAAGTTGATGTAGAAAGGTCTAAAACGCTCCCTACCATGAACTCTTCAGCTGGTACTGATGTCGACGACTTGGTTTTTAGTCCTGATTCAGAGGAAAAACAGTCTGCCCTATATATTAAAGAGCTATTATCACAAACCAGTGCGAATAAAAGAGAAGCTGCAGAAACTGAAAAGCAGCTCGAAATTAACAAAAACGTCGCAAAAGAAGATTCAATAACATTACCGAATAATACTAAATATAATTCTAGTGAGGAATCTAATTCAACATCGCCAACTAATTACGAAGATAAACAACATGTAACATCTGACACTTTAGTTAGCAACAGTGTAGAGAACACAACCAATCAGATAGATGCCAACAATTCAAATACAGTTACCAAAGAGAACAATGAAATATCATCAACTGAAGATACCAAGAAGGATGAAACAATTAATGCTAACAAACCGGCTACTCAATCATCGCAATTAGACCCAAAAAATCTGTTTGTGCTGCAACGGCAGTCATTCATAGATTAGAATCTAGATGATTAAAAATGTTTGTGCTCTGGAACTCAAGAATATGTTGCTATCAACCAATAAACATATTGATATTTTATTCCTTGCAAATTTAATATACAATTAGCACAGTTTTTTTTTAATTCATTTTTTTTCTTTAAAGTTTCTGTTATAAAAGTCTGTTGGAAAACATGTTTTTTTTGTTCTATTACACTTTTTTGTGTGTTGCATAATGTAAAAGGATAATTCTGAGGATAATTAGATTATTTAGATTTTTGTAACTGCATAAAATAAAAAAAAAGTTTCAACTATTATTAAATATGAAACAAACAATATTTCAAGAGAAGCAACTTGATTACTTAAAAAAGTTTTATTTTAGATTTTTCCTGATTTCACAACTTTTGAAATCATAAAAATGGTCACTTTAATTAAAAATAATAATTCAAGAGAAACAATTCCCTAATTGCATGTTGTTCAAATTGCAATAAAAACACAGAGGTTTATTTTTTTTTTTTTTTTTTTTTATCTAAATTCACATTTGCCTTAATTCAATTCCCATCTGGCCTTAGTATATTTTTTACCTTTTTTACCTGGAATTTCCAGTTAAGGCGAAATGAGAACACACCTATGAAACGACTTCATCTAAAAACTAACCCCTTTAGAAACTGCGAATCAACTGTTACATACTCATACATTTATGTAGATTAGTACATGGTTTTTTTAATTAGTTTTCCTATTGAATATAAATATTGAAAAAAAATGTTTTTCAATATTTAAATTCTGCTGATTCAGAATAGATTTTATTTGCGATATCGTGGATTGCCCATAGTCAATTACGTTTTAAAATATTAAAATACAGTTTATACAATTATCAATCTAATTAAGATATAGATCTCCGATTACGTTACTCATATGTGTAGTATAATCGTAAATGTTTATTCTAATTAGATTGTACAATTATTTTTATATTGTACATTTTGACAAAAGTCTGGGAGAAATGCAAAGATAAAATGTTTACTATTAGTTCAAATAGTTACAAACATGAAAAATAAAAGTTGAAGGTTAAATATGCTTCTATTATATAAACGAAGTGTCAAAACTAAAGCTTTTAATTATTGTGTTGTTTGTATTTTTGCTACTGTACTTTGTTTATGTGCCGCTTTGTGTTTCTTTGTTACATATACAGTGGCTCTGTTCTTGTTCATCCCGTCATTGTGTTGTTGTGCCATGGTAGATTTTTGTAATGTTTTCTTTCATTTTTTCTAATGTGCTTTATCTATATGCCTTTTTTGTTTCTTAGATACATATAGTTATCAAAGGAACCAGGATTATAATTTAATACGCCAGACGGGCGTTTCGTTTACATTAGACTAATCATTGACGCTCAGATCAAAATAGTTGTAAAGCCAAACAAGTACAAAGTTTCGCTAAGGTAATCTATTCCTGGGATAAGAAAATCCTTAGTTTTTCGAATAATTCAAAGCTTTGAAGTAGGATATTTATAAAATTGACCATATAATTGATATTCATGTCAACACCGAAATGCTGACTACTGGGCTGGTGATACCCTCGTAGACCAGCAGTGGCATCGACCTAGTAGTGTAGTTATCAAAGGAACCAGGATTATAATGTAATACGCCAGACGCGCGTTTCGTCTACATGAGACTCATCAGTGACGCTCAGATGAAAACAGTTATGAAGCCAAACAGGTGTACAAAGTTGAAGAGCATTATGTTTTCTTTTATAATGATGAAGATTCTAACACAATGTTGGCTGCTGTGCCCCTATTTTGACATTTTTACCTATTATGTCTGTTCGTTTTGTTCACACATCTTTGTCAATATAATGGAATTGTATGCGACTGTCGTACAAGTTTAGTGTTTAGCTAACTATAAAACCAAATTTAATCTGAGAAAATGTCCGTACTAAATCAGGAATATGACAGTTGTTATCCACTCGTTTGATTTGTTTTAGCTTTCGGAATTTAACAATTTGATAAAAGATTTTCCGTTATTATTTTCCTCGCAGTTCATTTTTTTGTGATTTCATTTCTTGGAAGTAATGAAATCAATTCAATTCAGTTCAACATTTACATTTACGTCTCACCTTATGCATTCAATTATGAAATACAATAATAAAAGTTACATTATTTTACAATCAGCCATTCTGTACAAATTTATTAGTAAAACAACAAGTTTTCACATTATGAATTATATATAAATGATAAAAATATACAGCATAATTTTCATACTGTTTACAATATAAAACTTCTCTGCGTCTTTTCAGAATTAAATTGAAAATCTTTGAACTGGAGTATGAAAAAATTGATTGGCATATTCGTCGACTATTCGCTTAAAAGTTTTGTAAAAACATATGACAAATATACCACAACCAAGAATAGACCATGATCTGCTGGCCATACTCAAAAACAGATAGCTTATAAAACAAAACTCAAACATTACATGAATAAATCCGATGCCATGATCGACGCGATACCAAATTGCATTTAACTGAAAATGTGGTATAGATTTTAATCTACCAAATACCAACAATAGTACACATGCCAGAGACCTTAATGATTCTAGGACCATATACATCCAAGTTGAAGTATATAAAATAGTCCCTATCATACCTAAGAACTGTCCAGTTTCATAAAATATCTTAATAATCCAAAGAGGGGATATTATTAATAAAGTAATAATTAAAACAGGTTTGCATATATCAAAAATTCCAATACCAGGTACTGCAAGTCTCCTCAACGACTGATTGGCAATAGGAAATACTCCTTCAAATACAGAAATAGGAACAAGAAAAAGGCTTGCATACATAGTTTTAGCATGATGATCTACATCCCTGTTAAACGATATGATTGCAAAGAAACCCATTCTGAAGGCAAGCGTTATGTCCTCTGAAATGACAAATAAGTAGTTTCGTGTACGTAAAAACCACAATGTTGCTTTCGATGGAATAACACTAATGTGAGTGATAATGGTTATGTAGGCAACTGTGCCTATACATGTCGTACACATCAGGTTGATAGTTGTATGTAAAAGAAATCCAGCTTCGTAACATTTTAGAGAAAGTAGTAATGGGATAAAAATAGTCAAAACTATTGAATAAGGAAGAAAAACGAGATTAATCATGTTTTTCATTATGCTGCCGTAACCTTGCCAGATTTCAAGTATTGCATTTGATATCAAACAAAGTACTTTGCCCTTATCCAATGCGTCCGATGTAGCAGTAATAAAACACGTAATTAAAATATTAGTAGTAAGTGGCATCATCTGCCAGTGAAGATTGTAGTATGATTGAAGAAAGATTATATATGAATTCAAGTTTATCCGGAAGACGTAATATTTTATAAAGATTAAAACAAAATGATAACAAATAATCACAACAATTTGCTGAAACTCCGAGGAAAACATGCCAGCCAATCCATCTACAAAAATAGGAACTGCCTTTAAACCAATTCCAATCATCAAAAGCCTTCTTGGAAAATACATGATGAATTCAAGTTTCAAACTCATAATCTTTAGGCAAGAAGCAATAGTAAAAATTGCAATCCCTAGTAAGTAATACAACAACACATAATATTCTTCTGGCATTATGATTAATGCTCGATGACAAAGTTCAAATCGTGTTTTCCAAAATTTCAGGGTAATCCATAAAGCGTTCTCCGAAGATGGCCATATCATTAACATGAAGATAAAGCATACGAAGTTTTCGTACATTTTTCCCAGTAGTCTGTTGGTCATCAAAAGCAAAATGACAACAACTGCCAATTCTACAAAAGTGAAATAGCCTCAATATGTATCAAGATGTAAAACAATTACCATAATTAACGATTTTAAACGTTAATTTAAAGATTAAGCCAAACAATCCCGTATATCATTTTATAATCTACTTTTTAAAAGTGAATCGGATGTAACTTACTTGAAACTTTGTGATTTTCTTTGTTTCAAAACCTTTTTTTAATTGTACTACATTCGTACTAAATTTTCTCTTCGGCATGTTTAATAATCGATATAGTTCTGTAGAACACGTGAATTTTCAGCATATTTTGTTTATAAATACATTATTATAATTTTTATCTGATAAAGATAAGATAACATCGTACATTCCTTTTTCATTAAATAAGTATTTTAGTTTTACTTGGATTTCTGAATAATTTTCATTTGTATATTTATGTTGATATATATTATATTTCGTAATTTTACATACCCATGTTTTGGTATTTTGTAGCGTTATTCAAAGACGGATACACTCTTAGTAAAAAATCTATCCAAAAGAGTAGAGGCAATCGTTGTAACGTTCTAACAATGGTACCTCCGTGATCTTTCAATATACCTAGATTTACAAAACAAAATGTAAGAAGATATGGTAGTATTAGCAATATAAAATTTACTCACTAAATACATAAAGACAAAGAGAGCGAAAATACAAGTTAACGTACGGCTTTCAACAATTAGCAAATTCAATGTCGTATAGTTATACCGGCGTTACACATCAGCGTGTATCAACGCCGTACTGCAGGCGTAGTCAAAAACCATGTACGCTGTCAATACGCTAGTAGTTTTGGACGCGTTTAACTTGTCAATCACATCTGTATCGTGTGCACAGCGAGCTTTAAACCTGTTCATGGCGTACGATCGAGAAACGTATATAAGCGTTTATCGGGAGTTCAAGTAACTTATGTTCAACTTTGCGTATATTTCGCGTTTGTGTAACGTAGATGAAATGCACGCTACGAAGGAAAAACGTCCATTGAACGTAATTGGGACGCGTCCTGGTCGTAACTGGGACCATTATTCGTGCTTTCGGCGTGTCTAGGGCATGTAATTATAGGATGTTTTGGTAGCTCCACAGACAGGTGTGCTGTTTCACATTTTTTGCACCTGTAGACTTTTCAATTATGAGAGCTGACTCGTTAAATTTAGCGACAAGTTGAACAACATGATAATGGACTGATTAAATCTAACGGCAGTGATTAGTAAAATTTAACGACTCGTTTAATTTAACGACAAGTTGAACAACAGACCCCTGGTGAACAATGAAATATTTTTTTCATAGTTGAGAATTAATCTGGCCTTCATAGTTGGTTTATAGGAACATCAAGATTGGGTAAGTTATGTATTATGCGCTGTTTTCTGTATGACAGTCAGGATTTGTATATCCATACCAGACATCGGTCCCGCAATTATTGTACAGATTTTTTTCCAACTTTTTATCGCATGAACTTAGTTATTAAATTTTACGAAAAAATGAGGCAAATGACAACCAATTTATATTTGATAATTTTGAAAGTAAATGTTTACAGTTTTAGAAAAAGGGTACCACTCAAGGGCATTGATATTCTTTTTTAAACCAAATGTTAGAGGGAATATGTGATATTTTCATACCCCTGTTTGCAATTTTTTATGGTAAAGAAATGCAAAATGTTGCCAAAGATACACAAACATTTTTACATTTTTGACTTCTGAAAATCTAAGGAAGATACTGATTACTTACATGTGCACATGTATGAAATAAACAGTTATGTTAATGTATTAAAAAGCTAGAAACGGAAGATAATTAAACATTTGGTGGGTTAATATTAATTTTATTTACTAACTGTGGAGGGCTGCCTTGTACTACTTCTGGATACACATGGTCTTGTTTAATCACGGACATTTGTCACTATAAATGCCAGAGCAAGTTTCGTAGAATGTAAAAATATGTTTATGATACGCCGCAGGTGCGTTTTATACGTCCACGAAACGCTGAAACTACGTCAGGCGAATGTTACAAACACGCCCCACATACGTCCAAGTAAAAGTCCAAGTTATGCCGGCGTCACACATCGGCGTAGAGACCGGCTTGCACCAGACGTACACAGAAAAATGACAATATCCGTTAGCTGCACGCCAGGGGAACGCTATGCAACCGTTTAACGCGCATAAGTTTGAAGTACGTCGAAATGCAAAAATATACGCTTGGTGAACGCTATAACTAAAAAGAATTTTTTATGCAGTATGAAAAAATTATCCATCTCAAGCATTTGCCAATGGTATACCTGTAAGCTTCACGCACGTAATACGTACGCTAAAAGCGCATTGAAAACGCTACAGATAAGTTTGAGGCACGTTTAGGGCACGTTGTATACGCTTCAAGATCGTTCGACTTTATCTAAAACGTATGCGAGTATGTTCGTAACAAACATCCCATAATAAAACGTTACAAACACGCCAAAAGCACGGATTATCGTCCCAGATACGACCGGTGCGCATCTCAAATACGTACAAGAGACTTTATTTCCTTCGTAGCGTGCATTCCATCTACGTTAGACAATCGCCAGATAAACGCCAATATACTTTACTTGAACGCCCGATGAACGCTTAAATACGCTTCTCGTACGTACTGTACACGCTTAAAGATTGCTGTGCACACGATCCATATGTGATTGACAGGTTGAATGCATCCAAAATTACTGGCGTACTGGCAGCGTATCTGATTTTTTACTACGCCCGGCGAACGTCAGATCTAAAGTCGAATGAGTTTATATACAACGTGCCCTAAACATGTCTCAAACTTATCTGTAACGTTTTCCAACGCGCTTGTAACGTATGAATTGCGTACGTGTAGCGAACAGGTATACGCTTGACAAACGCTAGAGCCAGATAAAAAAAATGTATGCTGCATACAATTTCTTAGAGTTATAGCGTTCGTCAAGCGTATGCATTTCGACGTACTTCAAACTTATGAAACGCGCGTCCAACGATTGTTAAGCGTTCCTCTTGCGTGCACCTAACGTATACGAACGCAGTCAATTTTCTATGCAAGTCTGATGCACGTTGGTCTATAACGCCAATGTGTGAAGCCAGCATTAGCAACTGTATATTAACGGATTTATTTAATATTAAAGAATTCAAAAGAGAAAAAAAACCCAGCTTGTTTTGAACTGATATCAAAAGATAAAACCAATCCTACAAACATCCACCACTTAACTTCAGACTTGAGACAAGCACACACCAAACGTGGCTTAGTCGATCAACTTCACGCTCAGTTGCACAACCGTTGAGGTCAAATGTTCTGTTTGGGGCAGCATGACGTGACCGCAGAGGTCGAACCTTGAATAGTTGTTGCAGATTTCAAGACTACATCCAAACTTGATACAGCTCTGAATTAGGATTATACTAAATATTTGACACAGCATTCTTAAAAGAATGAATACAGAATAACAAACAAACCTACCACGAAGTTCTTGAAAGATTTGCAAAAAATATCAATTTCAAATAAATCTTTTCTTTTTTTTTAAATCTATAAAATTTATTTCTAATACTTAATTTTTCAAAATATCTAATATTGAAAAGTAAAGTTTCAAACTACATTTTTAAATTATTACTTCTTTCAAATTAGACTTGATGCTGTAACTATTTTTAAAACTATGAATCTACTTACAGTTTCTATTTATTATGCAAAACAGCTCTGAAATTGGATTGTGATTAAATATTTGATGTATCATAGTTTTTGACACAGAATGAATGAGGTTTAAAAAACACAGTTGGCATTTACCTTTCATGATCAACTGTCCAAAGTCTAAATACATGGTTAAAATCATCAATTCAGAGTACGACACGAATTGATCTTCTCATAAAATCTAACAAAAAGTTTGATTTTTTACCCTTTGCATCTCAATGTAAAGCAATTTAATAACTGTGTCCAAAAAACAAAATAAACTCATGATTAATAGATTCAGCATATCAAAGAATTGTATTTTTTCATGTTCTTCTTAAAATCAGAGAAAGTTTATTTTTGGGCACTTTGGGCCTTAATAAAGACCAATTTTAGAACTGGTCCCAAAATGAAAAGCAAATATATGTATATTGCCAAAATCAGGATATAAAAGAACCATGATTTCATTTAAAAAAAAGTCAAACATAGGTTAATATTTGACTCTTTACACCTCGCCGGTGACCATTTCACAAATACACGGTTAGATTCAGCATATACATTTATACAAAGTATTAGAAAAGCCATAACCCCCAAAATCAATCCCAACTATCTTTTTGAGGTATGGAACCTTGTGTAAGATCATGTGTCCATAGAATCAACACACATTAAGACAGGTTATTGTCCTGGAACAAGAAAACATTTTGTTTTTGTTCCCTACTTCCTAAACAGTTAAGACACACCCATATTTCTTTTGTCGTATGAAACCTTGTGTTACAATTTCATAGAGATAAATTCACTTATTCTCAGTAATTTTCTAGACACAAAAACGACGACGACGCTGTCAAGGTCATAACATAATTTTTGCGGTCGTATAAAAATAAAAACACAGGAAAAAACAAAAAAGGACTACACGTAACAAAATGGCAAATGACAAATGACATTCAACACCGATCTAATAGAATTCGAGGTTACTGAAAGCTAGTTCAAAATTTAATTTCAACCATGAGTAGATCATGCACTCTTAGAATGAATAAAAAAAAAAATTACAAAATAGTTTTGAAGAACATGTGCAATCTTACCTATCATTTTGAGCCAATGTTACTCTACGAAAATCAAAACTAAATTTGTCAATCTTTCAACATTTATTCTTTTAGTTTAAGCAGGACATTTGAAGTTTTCTTATTATGCTGCCAACTTTTAATCAACCGTGACCAAAAATTTCAATTAAGGTTAAACACCTTTGGGAATTTTCTGTGATTAACATCTATGTAGAAGATATTTACGTTAATGATTATGCCAGATTAACATAACTATAATAGACATGTTACGAAAAGGTATATTCACGACGCTGAGGTTGACAAATTACACTTTAAATGTGGGGACTGTGTCAAAACACAAAAGAGATTACCTGTGTAAATAATTCAGCGAGCCCTTGCAAATATGATAGACCTTGCACATAATCTTAAGTATTATAATCTGCTTTATACTTGCTCGTAAATATATATGTACCAGTCATTTTCATATAGTTATGAAAAGCAGACAAAGAAGTGTATGTATTTTGATCTAGTTACTTGCCACCTAAATTTTTATCTAACGGAGTCTGTTTTAAAACACATAAACATGATTTTTTTTACAATTTTAACTTGAAACATGTTGAAATTTTAGTCTAGAAATTTTTTACTCCCGGTCACATAGCTTCGAGGGCATGTATTTTCTTCCTTTATTTCTTTCCAACTTTGTCCTAATTTAAACAGTTTCAGCTCAATTTGTATTTTCTTTATAAGGTGTTTGTGATTGATTGATTATTGGTTGCATAAAGTCCAGTGTCAAATATTTAATGCCTGTTCAGAACGATAAGAGGTTTGTGTAAAATATGACTCACTACTCATCAGTTGAACATTCCTGCAGAGTTTCAAAAGCTTTACAAAATCCAGTATAGAGCATCTTTTATGGTTTAGAGCATATACCATTCCTCTTGTTATGGCCTCAATTTTCTCCATAAATAAGAAAGTCTGTATTAATATTGGAACTTGTGGACTAGAAACATCCAAAAGCATTGAATTGTTTGAGAAGACAAGATTTCCTATTTTATGATTAAAGTCATAAAGCAGAGTTCTTAGATTTGGAATAAATTGATTCCTCACAGTATCTGTACTAGCACATTGTAGCAAGAAATGTCCAGTATCTTCGATCTCATCCATACACAACGGACATATCGCACTTACTTCGTACTTGTTAAATCTACTACGATTTGATTGCAGTGTATACACTCCTGTAAGTAATCTAGCTTTTACATTAGCTAAATCATAATAGAAATAGAGTCAAGTCCTGTGTTGGCCCAAACGTTATGAACAGTCCCACAATTCATTGACATGGGATGCAAAAAGCGAAGAGTAGACTTTCCTTCTGCCATATTCGTTATCTTCTGTCTCCAGAATGTTTCTATTCTCTTTTTCACATAGTTTTTCCAACTTTCTCTATTTGGAATCGAATTTAAGATGTCAAAAATAGATTTATACAATAAGAGTATATCGTTCACATAAATAAACCAGCTATGAGAGGTGTTATCCTTCATCACAAGTTGTCTAATACATATCTCCTTCTCTATATCATTGTTTCGCACAATGTTGCCAAAGTTTACTAAAATTTGTCTATGTAAAAACGCTTCTATTGGCATCTGGCCAGACAGAATATATATTGCTGCATCAGCGGTTCGTTCTGGCAAGTTTTGCAGAATTTTAAGTTGTGATTTGTGAAAAAAGTTCAATTCATCCAATTCCTTTCTGCTAAGTGTTACACAGTCTAGTCCAAAAAATAATCGTGGGCGAACATATGTATTCCATAATTTGATGACTATACTTGGGTTGACTCCATTATATCCGTGCATACCTGCAGCCATTAGCGAATAGCAGGTTCGTCTAGCTAATTTAATTCTTTCTGATACCAAACATTTTTCTACTGAATTTCGATTAATTCCAACATGAGTATATGAAACAACATGTTCTATAGGTTTTTCGTGTAAATAATTTTCATTCACACATTTTTCATTTCTTCTACTATTGAAAGTCATAATTTTACTTTTAGCTTCACTAAAAAAATATCTATCTTTATTTGCAAAAGTTTCTTGTAAATTTAACATTGTCTGTAACGAAATAGCATCTTCCGCTAATAATACAATATCATCTTCGCATGCTGGTGAGGCAATATGTATCGTTCCAATACGGAAGCCCAACTGTTTGTTTTGATACCAATCTGATAATGGATTAATATAAAGTTTATACCGAGTAGGAGACAAAATACCACCTTGTCTAACTCCCTGTTGCTCATCAAAAGCTCTTGAGAAATGTCCATCCCACTTAACCTTTGATCTCATTTGCTGATACCATTTATGTACTACAAACCAATCCTCATCCTTAACTCCAGACTGAAAAAGTTTTAACATTAAAGATATCTGTGAATCGGTTTATTAATCCCTTTGAACCTAGGGTCGACGTTCAAGATGTTAAGATATTAACGGAAATTTTTAGCGTTGCTTTTACTATTGACATGGTGGGGCCATCTATTTTTATTGCGGGGTTTCACATATTTAAATCGGAATTATAGAAAAATGGAATGTTGTTAGCAGAATCAAAACAGAAAATAATTAACACTTGATTCTTTACAGCAATACATAAATTGGATTGAGGGGATATGTAGATGTTCCAGATCGTATGAGTATTTGGACCGTACGCGTACGGTCTGGACCGTATGCGTACTCAAGTTTTCAAAATACGCATACGGTCGGACCGTATGCGTACGGTCTGATTAACATTAAGAAGTTAATCAAATTTATTAGATACACATTATTTGTAAAACTCTAATTATTCCTGTGAAGCGTGTGCTTTACATTATTTTTTGGGGCATTCGACCTATTTTAACTCAGATTTTGGCACATTTTAATCGAAGTTATAGAAAAATGGAACATTGTTAGTACATATAAAATAGAAAAAGATGAATACTTTTAGCTAAAGAAAATTTGGATGGGGTTTTGTGTATTCACATTATTTATACAACTCTCCTTACTGATGCCACATTTTGGAATTTCCGTGACCTAAATGGTTCGCGAAAATTAATATTTTTATATAAAGTATAGTAATGACACATTTCCTAAACTTTAATATGAATATATGTATTAAAAAGTAAATATTTCAAGATATTTCTCTTATATATTCAAACAATTGTCAACAGATTATTTGTGACTTTTGTCCTGTGACTGTTAGGTGACTTTATGTCCTGTGACTTTTTGTCCTGTGACTTTCTGTCCGTTTACCAAAAAATAGATTGGGCTGTCTGATCTGTTCTTGGGATTGTTGTCTATTATAGATAAGAACTGTCACAAACGGCTCCATGGGGTAGAATCAATTCAAGTAGATCTATGATAGCTGAAATAAACAGAAGGCAGGAACATAGCCTCCTATGACTTTTTTCAAAGCGCTTTTAGGATTATAGGACATGACTTTTTTACTTAGAACATGTGCGTTTATCAAACATGTCGTATCTTCGGAAAAGTCATAGGAATCGTCTCATTAATCAAATGGACTCTTAGATGGAATTTCAATTTAACAATGTTGAAAACTTCATCGTTCTACTCTATAGCATAAAATAAAAGTTAAAAAGGGTTTCAGTAAAGGGTTAGACTCCTTCCTAAAAATGGGAACTCTATATACTTCATTCAATGCTATTCCTAAATCTGTCCCGAAGTCAAATTATTATTTGTTTTAAATTTCTTAACGAAAAATTATCTTAAATCAAAATATAATTATTTAATTTGATCAATTATAACTGTTAAAACCAAAACAACTTGAAGAACCAAAATATACGTACCGTATTCTATCTTTGTTCTCTCTTTGACGATATGCCATTACTAATCTTCTTTTTGCTGAATGAAATACTGTCGCACTGTTGAAGTTCAATTGTAAAACTACATATGACAGTACTTTTTTTAACCAAAGCATTTTGATTAAACCAATCAAAATACTTACATTGAAAGACTTGTTCCCTGTCCTTTAAAGGATATATGAGATACCCGTTTATTGGAGATAGAGGATCAGCCTATTGCATTTACTGCATGGTTTCGAATTCTACATATAATGTCTTATTATATTATTTCTCACTGAACCTACATTTACTATAAGTATTTTAAAATTATACGCGAATTAAAACTAAAAAAATACCGTATTCTGTCAAAATAAATAAATTGAAGTGCAATCGGCAAAAGGTTCTGTTTGCAACACATTTGTCTCGTTTATGTTACATAATTTATCAAATAGCACTAACGATATTTTTCTATTAATAATTGATGTTTCATAGGTTTGAAGGTTGTACAGATATAATATATATACAAGTCTAAACAACGTTCAAACCTATGATTGCTTTGAATTTTTTTTACACATGATGCGCATGCAAAACAAATTTCTTGATAGAGGGGTCTAAATACAGCACAAACAACATTTTTAAAAAGACCGAACAGTGAACAAGTATATTTTGACAAAACGCATTTGACTGACATGCAGGTCGAACAAAGGATGTTAATCCTATGTTCAGTATTTTAGTACTTGATTCAATATAGTAACAATCTTTCATATTTTATTGTTGTAAAACTTGTACTTTATTATATCAAGAGTTGTTTGTTTTTGTTTTTGTGAGGGCGAGAAAACAAAGTAAACTTGAAGTAGTTCAATACATACATACACTTATTGTTGAAGGCCGTACGGTGACCTATAGTTGTTAATTTCTGTGTCATTTTGGTCTCTTGTGGACAGTTGTCTCATTGGCAATCATACCACATCGTCTTTTTATATATGTGTCTGTGTATGGAACAAAAAATACAGGAACAAAAACAATTTGGAAAGGGGAACTTCTTATTGTCCTTTTAAAATTAGCTGATCATCAAACGTCTTTCAATTTTGCTCTAAAAAATATTCTCAGAAATAGGATAAGTAGCTCCTTACAACATATCATTTCCCTTGCGTAACTATGTTTTATATTAAGAATTTGTACAGAAATATATATGAATATGAAATGGAATGAAGTTAGGTGATATATAATCGCTTGTCATCTACACACGCAGAACATTTGGTTCTGCAATGAAAAACGTGAGAGGATTATCCGGTTGTGCTTGAGTGGAGTAATTGTCACCGCTTCAAAAGGTATAATAAAATACACCCGACCAATTGGGTCTATAAGTCACTTTAAAATCATAAAACGTATTTCTTTTATCACGGATTTCAAACAAAATAATGAAAAAAATATTACATTTGTTTATATAATGATAATCATTGAGTTTCTGTAATCAACATCAATGTGAAATCATAATGCAGAGACTACAGAGACACCTGCAGTGCTTATGTGAAACCTTGGTCGGTTGCTTTCTGTCAAATTTGTTTTTCTAATCCATTATTTAAGAATTGAATGCTTCTTTTTGTAACTTCATTGGGATGTAAAAGCGTAGTCAGAAGTACATTTTGTATGAAGCGCTTCATTCTAAAAATGTGCACACGGTCAACGTTTTTACAACCCTATGAAGTTACAAAAAGAAACATTCAATACTTATAATTACATTTCTTTCAGCTAGGATCATGAAAACACGGTTTTTATCAAGTTTTTATTTAATTTACATGTGCACTTTATTGTGGAACCTCGTGTCATCATGAATGATACATTTTATTGTGCTATGAAGTTGATTAAGGAATAACGCGAGATTGCAATGTAGCCAATCAGAATAACGTATTATAATTTAATTTTGGAAGTAACACGTCTTCTGATTTGCTGACGTTATTTTGTTATCAGCCCATAGACATAATTTAGTCATGTGACCGTGACGTCGTCAACGTTTTTCATGGTTTTCTACGGTTTAAAAATGGAATTTAGAATTAAATTATAAGAAATGACTGTAATATTTTTTCTGTCTATTCGCGGGTTATTCAGTGTGCACCAATTTTTTTATGTTATTTTTTTCATAGACAGAAAAAAGATTACAGTCATTCCTTAAATAATGAAACATACATCTAATGTAATTATTTCTTCATGACAATAGTTTAAACTTCGTTATATATTATGTAAGATGTTGTAAGATTGTCAATGACTAAATGTTATCCTCTGTATGTTGTCGTAAGGCCCTCATCAATGAGTCAGATTCATGTTTTGTTTTCATAGTGGACATATAAGACACCCTTATTTGAAAGAGAGACATTTCAGAAGTAAAACCGATCCCAGAATTATTTTGCGATTTAAAGTTAAAAAAATCAGATATCATTTTTTTTTACCAGAAACAAAAGGAACAACAACCACAAAATGTAAATTTTAATCTTTGACCAACCTGATGTTCAAAGTTTAATTTCTATAGTCATCACGACCTCTATATTCCATAAAAAAAAATATTGAATGTGAAAGAAGTGAGGAAAGTGCTTCGTGATAAATGTATCGACCCATTAAAGGGCATTTGAAGTATACAAATACAAGAAAGATATATTTAATTTGAATACCAAATATTCATATATCTATCTTAATTGTTAAACAAATTTTAACTTGAATATTTCTTTCTTATTCGTGTCACTTTTTATATATATCATCAAGGAACAAGCTATTGGAATCACATTTAACTTTTACCTCTCATCATGAAAATACTACACATATTTGTCACTGCACGAACTCAGCATTAGACTGAATTTTAATTTCAAGCACTGAGAAGGGATTTCAGTCTGGTTATTTTTACGAATGTTTCCGTGATTTTGATTTAAACGTTCTCCTGAAACACAAAACCAGGATGTGTGACGAAGTCAGTTATAATGATTAAATATATTTTATTATGTAATTACAAAGTCAAGAAAGATTCTAAAGTTAAAATGTTCGAATGTTCACAAAGTGTCTTTAAAGTTGAATTGTTCGAATGTTCAATATCTCACACGGGCACGTGATCGTATAGTTTCAATCGTGATGGAGTACGTTTGGATATTAAGCGCATATGTTCCAGCCTACCCACGAGGAGGGAGACCTTGGCGGAATCTCCGGTACCAATCTCTTGTACCAATCTCTCCTTTTCCAAGTCCAAAGCTGGATCTTATATAGTCCAGTTGTCCATAAACATTGGCCCATAGCTAATGGCCGGTTACGTAGAAGTCTGGATGTTAAGTAATTCTAGTCAATGGTTAATTGTCAAACTATGCAATTCACCCCTGAAGGATACACGTTATTTCACAGTAGACATGGTCATTTATTGGCTGCAGGTTATATGTCTATAATATTCGTACAGATCGTTATTAAGTGTCAAAAGAGTACATTTCATTGAATGTTCGGTTATGCTGTAATTAATTCCTTTTTAATGAATTTCCTAATTAATACTCCCGTAATAATAATAATAATTAATGATATGAAACACAAATTGTGTTACAGATGCAGGCGGAGTGAATCGGGATTCAGGCGGAGGGAGGTAGGTCTGGATTGGGGGGGGGGGTCTGTTATTCTGTAAACATTTAATTTGTCACCCCTTTTTAGCTCACCTGGCCTAAAAGGCCATGTGAGCTTTTCTCATCACTTGGCGTCCGTCGTCGTCGTCGTCGTCGTCGACGTCGTCGTCGTCGTCGTCGTCGTCGTCTGTCGTCGTTAACAATTTTTCAAACATCTTCTCCTCTGAAACTACTGAATGGATTTGAATGAAACTTAACATGATTGTTCCTTAGTATATCCTGCACAAAATGTGCGCTTCGATTTTTGATCCGTCAAAAAACATGGCCGCCGTTACTTAAAATAGAACATAGGGGTCAAATGCAGTTTTTGGCTTATATCTCAAAAACGAAAGCATTTAGAGCAAATCTGACATGGGGTAAAAATGTTTATTAGGTCAAGATCTATCAGCCCTGAAATTTTCAGATGAATCAAACAAACCATTGTTGGGTTGCTGCCACTTAATTGGTAATTTTAAGGAAATTTTGCAGTTTTTGGTCATTATCTTGAATATTATTATAGATAAAGATAAACTGTAAACAGCAAAAAAGATCAGCAAAGTAAGATCTACAAATAAGTTAATATGACCAAAATTGTCAATTGACCCCTTAAGGGGTTATTGTCCTTTAATGACAATTTTTCACAATTTGTTCATCATATTTGCTAACTTTAAAAAATCTTCTCCTCTGAAACTACTGAATGGATTTGGTTAAAACTTACCATGGTTGTTCCTTAGATTATCCTGCACAAAGTGTGTGCTTTGATTTTTGATCCGTCAAAAAACATGGCCGCCGTTACTTAAAATAGAACATAGGGGTCAAATGCAGTTTTTGGCTTATATCTCAAAAATGAAAGCATTAAGAGCAAATCTGACATGGAGTAAAAATGTTCATTAGGTCAATATCTATCAGCCCTGAAATTTTCAGATGAATCAAACATCCAATTGTTGGGTTGCTGCCACTTAATTGGTAATTTTAAGGAAATTTTGCAGTTTTTGGTCATTATCTTGAATATTATTATAGATAAAGATAAACTGTAAACAGCAAAAAAGATCAGCAAAGTAAGATCTACAAATAAGTTAATATGACCAAAATTGTCAATTGACCCCTTAAGGGGTTATTGTCCTTTAATGACAATTTTTCACAATTTGTTCATCATATTTGCTAACTTTAAAAAATCTTCTCCTCTGAAACTACTGAATGGATTTGGTTAAAACTTAGCATGGTTGTTCCTTAGATTATCCTGCACAAAGTGTGTGCTTTGATTTTTGATCCGTCAAAAAACATGGCCGCCGTTACTTAAAATAGAACATAGGGGTCAAATGCAGTTTTTGGCTTATATCTCAAAAACGAAAGCATTAAGAGCAAATCTGACATGGAGTAAAAATGTTCATTAGGTCAATATCTATCAGCCCTGAAATTTTCAGATGAATCAAACATCCAATTGTTGGGTTGCTGCCACTTAATTGGTAATTTTAAGGAAATTTTGCAGTTTTTGGTCATTATCTTGAATATTATTATAGATAAAGATAAACTGTAAACAGCAAATATGATCAGCAAAGTAAGATCTACAAATAAGTCAATATGACCAAAATTGTCAATTGACCTCTTTAGGAGTTATTGCCCTTTAAAGACTTTTTTCACAATTTGTTCATCATGTTGACATACTTTAAAAAATCTTCTCTTATGAAACTGCTGTATCAATTTCAGCCCAACTTAGGCTAAATGAGTTTCAGAGTTTCAGAGTATCTAGTATAAATTTTATATTTCATTTCCTTGTATGTCAAGAAACATAGCTCCTATGGCTAAAATAGAACATAGGAGAAAATGATTTTTTTTTGCTTTTGAAGAAAATAGGACGATTCAAAGAACATTTAAATAAATTGAAAAGCCAAAATAATCATTGATGAGAGATTAAACCAAAAAAATTCAGGTGAGCGATTCAGGCTCTTGAGAGCCTCTTGTTTCTCTAATCTTCAAAAAAATAACCCCTTTTTTCTCTAATCTTCATTTTTTTGGCCCGTTATTCTCTAATCTTCATTTTTAAAGGCATTATTCTTTAATCATTTAACCCCATCCAAACCCTCAGGGAGGACCCCCCCCCCCCCCCCAGATACATCGACATTTATGATGCTAATTATAGCCTGTATATATTAAACACCCGTCGTATAACTGTAGCAGTAAAATAAAACATTAATCTTACTAAGCAGTTTGTGACCGTGAAAGTTTTCTGAATTTGTATATTGTGGAAAAAAAAAACGAACCAGGTGTGTTAGTCTAGATAAGTCTCTGAAGTTTTGCTTCTACACAAAATCATAAAAAGAACAATACAATACTTAGGTACTATAAAGAAAAACACTAACAAGGTTGTCGACGTAACGAAATACGTTTGGCTTGATAAACTAGTTTTATTGTACCAAAACCTTAATCACTATGTGCTCTACTTTTGCCTACTTTGCATAAAGATATTGATAAGAAGTGAAAACAAGATTCATATTGCTTTTAATATTCAATACTTTTAAATTGATTGACTACCTGGATAAAAAAATATGATATTTTACTTATGATCCTCTTCAAATTTACAGCATATATCGTATTATATTTCAGCTTGGAGAAAATCATTTTACCCACTTAGGGTCTCTAGCCTTGATTACAGTATTACTCAATCCAGATAATGTCATTGCACTGGAATTACTTGACCTAGGAGTAAGTTACACGAGCCAATATTATAACATATTAGATAACACACATATCTAATGAAATTAAAATGATAAAATAGTAAAATTCTGTAGTGAGTCCAGGACAAGGGAAATGCAACGGAAAATATACATTTTTCTTGTAGGTGACAAGCACCATAGTAATTTTATCATAGTATGTAAACTAGAACACTTTGTAACGTCATGTACATTTTTTTCTTTGAATGAAAATTTCTAAGCCGTTTTCTTTGTTTTGAGACATTTTTTTTCCAATACGTAAATGTTATTGATTTTAAAATTAATTAAGTATGCATTTTTTTCAGAACACGCCAGTTAGCGATGATTTTGATTTTATAGCAAATGAACTAAAAACTTCAAGGCAAAATCTTACTATTAAATATGGGAGGATAATGAATAAGAAAAGGCTTCCACAAAAACAACAAAAAAATGACAATCAAGATTCTAACTCAATAAATCAGCAACAAAACCAAACCGAAATTGATATAGAAAGGTCTAAAACGCTCCCTACCATGACCTCTTCAGCTGGTACTGATGTCGACGACTTGGTTTTTAGTCCTGATTCAGAGGAAAAACAGTCTGCCCTATATATTAAAGAGCTATTATCACAAACCAGTGCGAATAAAGGAGAAGCTGCAGAAACTGAAAAGCAGCTCGAAATTAACAAAAACGTCGCAAAAGAAGATTCAATAACATTACCGAATAATAGAAAATATAATTCTGGTGAGGAATCAAATTCAACATCGCCAACTAATTACGAAGATAAACAAAATGTAACATCTGACACTTTAGTTAGCAACAGTGTAGAGAACACAAACAATCAGATAGATGCCAACAATTCAAATACAGTTACCAAAGAGAACAATGAAATATCATCAACTGAAGATACCAAGAAGGATGAAACAATTAATGCTAACAAACCGGCTACTCAATCATCGCAATTAGACCCAAAAAATCTGTTTGTGCTGCAACGGCAGTCATTCATAGATTAGAATCTAGATGATTAAAAATGTTTGTGCTCTGGAACTCAAGAATATGTTGTTATCAACCAATAAACATATTGATATTTTATTGATCATTTTTATATTTTGAATTTCCTGTATCAAATTTAATTCCGTCAGACATGTGATTGCAAAACAATTCGGATTGTTTATAACGGAAAAATGGATATTTGAGGAGAACAACTTTATTATTCCCCTTTAAAGTATTTTAACTTCTAAACATGGGAAAAAAATGTAATATCTTAAATATCAAAATATTTCTGGTTTTGTACATGCATTTTCCGAAGTAAACGAAGCGCTATGTTGATACTAGTGTTATAACTAGCTAAACATTTAACTTGAATGACAGTTGATTATAACTCTGTGAAATTTGAAAAATTGATAAAATACGCACCTGAACACTTACTGTATGTGTAAGTTAAGTAACGTCACATCAGTCTAAAATGTGTGAGTAAATTGAAAAACTTGCCGCTTTTGATAAAAAAAATCAGACAATTATATTAAATGCAAAAATGCAAAAAGAGTCTCTCTGGAAGATTCAACATTTTTTATAGTTGATTTTTGCGTACATATAATGAAAAAAAATTAAACTGTTATAAGTGTTATTTATTTGTTTATAGCCGGTATATGGAAACAGTAGTATATGTGTAGCCTGGATCTTAGGTAGACTTTTATAACTCAGCCATTTGTCAATTGTTTCCCTCAGGGCAAATTCCTCAGGAAAAACAGCCTTCTTCGGGATGCTATGTATTTACAACAACTGAAATAGCTCTTATGGTGACTTGTATATAGTTGTTAATTTCTACGTCATATGGTCTTCTCACTGACAGTAATACCACATCTTCTTATTTTATACATGTAAATTTAACATAGTGCAATTATTCACCGAATATCAGATATCTGATATTGCATACAATGCATAAATAAAAGTAGTCTACCCTAGTTTAATCGTTGGAACATGCCTGAAATATTTGCCACTGGACAATTAACAAAACAATAATTATTCAATATATCCTAGTTGTCGTAGTGATTGACTATTCGTTTGTTTGCTTGTCCCTAATTGCCAAATAACTCATAACAAGTGGTGACTTCAATAAAGCTTTTCAGTCGGAAATCTTCATTACAAATCAAATCTAGTCATTTGATTGGTATAAAATCCAAATATTGGGGTTGTTACCAAGACAAACATGACAATATTAACAAACATACAATATTCAAAGTTAACCAACATTCATACTATATAAGTATATCATATATCTAGATATTTTGAAGGAGGTGATACTTTTGCATAATTTAGCACCTTGATATTTCAATTTGTGGGACCAGATCAGCTATGATGGGTATTTGGGTAAAACTCCTTTATTTCCTAAATACCTAATCGGCTAGCGATACAAACTACATGTGACATGAGATATTTAAAAGTTGCTGTCTAGATGACCAAACATAACCGTTTACATCACTTTTAATTAACATTAACGTGTCCTTAGTACACGGATGCCCCACTCGCACTATCATTTTCCATGTGCAGTAGACCGTGAAATTGGGTTCAAAACTTTAATTTGGCATTCAAATTATAAAGAGCATAGAATGAAATTCAAAACAGTGTGGCTGTGGCCATTGATTGACACATTAAATTCTTCCATTGACTGGGGCAATTTAGGTGAACGTTTGTTTGTAACGACCAATGCTCACTATGTACTTTTTAAAGACACTTAAACTATGGGGTCGCCAAAGGTTCTCAACACCTTAATAAAGTAATTCGAAAAATTAATCAGAAATAACACGATGTTTTGATTTATATCAATTATATAAGTCAAAACATAAAGGTTATTCCTGACTAATTTTTCGAATTATTTTATAATTAAAGGCGTTAAGAAACCTTTGGTGACCCCAAAGTTTAAATGTCTATCGTAGGTACGTCGTGAACAGTGGTCGTTACAGACAAACGTTCACGTAAATTATTCCCGTTCAATGGATGAATTTAATGTGTCAATCAATGGCCACAGCCACACTGTTTTGAATTTCATTCTATCATTGGGAACATGCTTACTAAGTTTCAAGTTGATTGGACTTCAACTTCATCAAAAACTACCTTGACCAAAAACTTGAACCTGAAGTGGGACAGACGGATAAACAGGCAGAAGGACGGTACGACGGACGAACGAACGGACGGACGCACAGACCAAAAAACATAATGCCCCTCTACTATCGTAGGTGGGGCATAATAAAATATCTAAATGGTATGTTCTCTCAAACAAAGGATGGTCGTTTGAGATACTATTCTATACCTACTGGTAAATTCATTTTATTGCAAATTGAGAGACCTATTCAACAAAGTCACGTAGTCAAATGGTGTGGATATATGCAGTTATAGGGTACTATACATGCACAATGCATGTTTGTGGCATGTATGACAGTTTTAACAATTCGTTTGGTGTGTTTGAGCTTTTAATTTTGATTTTGCCATTTGATAAAGGACTTTCCGTTTTGAGTTTTACTCCGAGTTCGGTATTTTTTTATTTTTTTTTATTTTACTTTTTTTCTAAGGCATACAAAAGTAAGTATACTATTTCCAAATCGTTAATGTATGTTCAAGAATAAAAATAGTAAAATATTTGTTTTCTTCCATCTTTAACTGAGGAGTACGACTTTGCATGCATTTACTATATATATAAGTCAACAAACGTAACGATACACAAGTTTGAACTCCTAAACATAAAATATAATAAATAGGAAAAACAGTTAAATTATCCGGTTAACAAAATTCGGCAGATGTGAATTAAATATTGAAATATCTGCACAGGCATTCAGGGCAATATTTTGAGCAGACGTATTAAGTTCTAAATATCAATTTGAAATAACAAAATTGGCCAAACAAAAAAAAATCGCATATTTGCATTATGTCCCATTATGGTTTAGACCAATTAGGCAATGATTAATTTTACCTTGTTCCGGAATATCCATTTTCATTTTATATATGGAAAACACATTGCCTTGCATCGTTTCTTTTGTTGACTAGTATGTATGTATATCAATGATTTTATGTCCGGTATATAAAGAAAATGATAAAAAAAGAAAACATGAATGTACACATCTCACTAAGTATACACACGTTTACCATAGATGTAATACGTTTACTGAAATCATAGTCATATTACTACGAAATATGAGCGAATTGAATATTTCAAGGTCTGAAAGCATTTCAATTACCAGCTATTTCTTCGCAATATATTGATGTTTTAGCGCTCTGTTTTATTCATAAATATTTATTCAATGCGTCATTGTGGAATTTCTTCTAGAAGCGTTAAAGACAAAAAAGTCCTTCCCATGTCTGTAATTTCAATTTATTTTCATCTTTTAGAAAGCGTATTGAAGTCGTATCTTTTCAGTCGAAGAGTAATTTTATACTACCAGAGGTTCAGAGGTCACGGGGTCATTATTTGTGTCGATAAACACAACAGAACATTTTAACTTTGAAAAGGTAAGTTCAATGCAATTCATATTCATTTCAAAGTTTTATTTAAAGTTGATATTAGATAACATAAGGTTTACTGCTCCTTCAAATCGACTGAATAACAACATATAAACACACATATTAATTATTATGACTCTCTATTATGCCTGGTCAGATTCTGAGAGTGATGAAAGTAAATGCTAAATTTTAATCTTCACATAGCAGAAGAGATTTTGGGGTTGCTGTTTGCTACATTTCCAGTCACGGAGACCAGGGGAGTCACTCTGTAAGTGTGTCTCATATACGGGTCCATATTTACCTATAGGGTCAATTCAATGTAGGTTAAACTACGCACAACAGTACTATGAATTTCATATATACGTGACCTACTGTTTGGCAAAAATGAAGACTGTGTATTCACTGTGTAAGACCTTGGAAGAGGATAAGTTAAATTTATATTTTATGTCATGAAAGTAAATGTATTGGGGTCATAGATAGATTTATGTATTGTTCCAAAAAACAGTATACCTTGTAATGATCAAATATTAATGTTGGTTTATTCATTTTTTTAAATATTCATATATTCTTTAAAAAAATCGACAAAATCTATCAAAATTGCAGTTCTAAGCAATTGTTGAGCACTTCTGATAAGGTAAAATGTTTATGAAATTAATTTGTTCTATGGTCGGGTTGTTGTCTCTTTGACACATTCCTCATTTCCATTATCAATTATATTGACAATATATGGTTTAATCCTTTAAGTAGACACACATGAACCTGTGTTTCTATTAATGAAGGTTTACTGAACTTTTATGGGTTATAGGCAAATGAGAAAACATATATAACTATGGGATAGAAAGTAGAAAATATATTAAGTACTAAAACTCTTTATAGTCTCCAATGAACCATTTATGATTTTGATTCAGTACCATTGCACTGGTGATGGCATGTATCTAAGGAGATTGGTTTAACAATAGAAGGTGCAAACAAATATTAGTTGAAAAGATTTTGATAAGCTAAGAGTAAAATACTATGCTTTTGATATGCATTAGGAAGACAGTTTGTATGGGATTGGCGTTTGGTCTTAAAAAAAGGTTCTGTCAAATTACATAAAATTCCATAAAAAGTATGACAGAGTTATTGAAGCTAAAAGAAAGGTTTAACAACAGACTGAACCTTAATGTGCACACCACCGAATAATGGGATGGCTAGTTATCTCTTCCCCTACATAAATGTTGCAGGCACAACAAATATGGGCTAATTATTATTTCCTTATACATAAACTCATCAAAGATGCCAAGATTAGAATTTTGTATGCCAGAAGCTTGTGTCGTCTACAAAAGTGACGCTCATATTAAAATACCAATTAGAAATTGACCGAAATTCCGAAAGATTTTGCTATATACAGCTAAGGAAATACACCTGGTGTAAAATACATGCACACTTTCATTTTAGGCTACAACCAGAGGCGTACCTTAAATACAGTGTTTCTACTGCTTAGCTGGCTCCATCATCAGATGAATACCCTCTCCTTGACTGTTTCGACACTGTCCTCGACAATCTCCTTTGGGTGCCTGACTGAGTTGATCCGACTCGGACAGGAACCAGCTAGCTTTTCCACTTCTCTTCTCTCTTACTTCTTACCCTACCAGAATCTTCCTCTGCCCGTCTCCCAACTTTTCCTACCAAGCTTGTTTCTTTTTACTTGTCCAGTTAGTCCTAGTGACCCAAAAGGCTGTTCAAAACGTTTGAGAAACAAAGACTCTCCAGCCTACCTTCACTGGAAATACCATGTCCTCTAATTCTTCTTTTGAATGTCGGTTACCAATTCCTGGTTCTTTGCAGAAGAGGGGCGAAAGATACCAGAGGGACAGTCAAACTCATAGATTGAAAATAAAGTGACAACGCCATAGCTAAAAAATAAAAAAAGACAAACAGACAAATAAAAGTACACAAGACACAACATAGAAAACTAAAGACTAAGCAACACGAACCCCACAAAAAACCGGGGTGATCTTATGTGCTCCGGAAACCAAGCATATCCTGCTCCACATGTGGCACCCGTCGTGTTACTTATGTTATTGCAAATCCGGTAAATAGTCCAACTGGGTAGGTCACATTCGTGAAAAGAGAAGAGTATTGTAGTTATGATACAAAGAATATATCCGATATCATCTGTGAAGTTATTCCATAACGGTCAACCAACCGTCCGTAAAATTTACGAAGGGATGATTTCAACTTCACCATTTGGAACTCTTGGTTTAATGCCTTCCTTGTGAGCAGCAACCCTCTATCAAGGAAATCATGATAGGAAATATTAATGTCAATATCGTCATTTCCAGGATAATAATAAGATATATAAACATTATTGAGCAAATTAGCTTGCTCTATTCGATTAATCATTTCAGCGTCGCATGCTCTAACAACAGCATCTTTAAGATTGACTAACATTTTAAACAAATGAAATTGTCTGTAATGTTTTCACTCTTTTATGACCTTTTTTTGCAAATAATATACTTTGGTGTGTTGTGATCACTTTTTTCAGGCACAAAAGAATTAGATAAATCGGAATTAATATCTTGTGTTTCCTTTTCAGCTGAAGAGCATGATACTGATTTTAAGTTCTGCTTACTTGTGTAGCTTTTATAACATGACCTATGATACCTAAATACGGGTAGTTCACTTGCTGTTTTATTGCAGAATTCATTCAAATAACTGAATAAATCATCACGCATCTTTTCTGCAGCATTTATCAGACTTTTTCTTCCAGATTCTGTTGATGTTATAAAAAAAATTTCAAAAACAGAATCACAGATAATGCATTTTCAACACCTACTCTCATTTTCACTTGCAAACCAAATTCCTGGTCCTTCGTCACGGCTAACCTACCTATTGCATTATGTGTTCATTTGGTCTCGTCCTGAATATGCACGAAATATAAGCCACTACCGGACATTAAGCAAGCAATAATGGTTTCTTGGTCATAATTCCGAAAAAGTCAATGGATGAAAGAATTCTTTTTGCTGCAAAATTTACTCCTCTCTTAGGCTATTATACTCATATAGTTATCTCTGTTCATCTTAATAATATAGTTGTCTAACGTTCGATTAAATCGGACAAAAGACTTAAACGCATAAATTGGATAGAACTTTCAAATCCTCAAATCATGACGGGGTAACCATGATAAAAAATATGATAGACGTTCCATACTTGCAAAGCAGGAGCTGTTTTCACAATGCTGTGTGTACAGGATATTCATGAAATCCCGTTTCCTAATAACTAACGCGCAAAAGGGGGGGGGGTAGTAAAGAGAGTCAGAATAGGATGAACACAATGGTACACCCATTTTATCAGTGTTTGATTGTTTGCATCTGAGGATTGCAATGAAATTATTTAATTTTCAGTGAGAAACGTCTCGGGTGAATTAATCAACTCTGATAAAAAAAAAAAGTTACCAAAGGTATAAGGATTTTTATTTAATAGGCCAGACGCGCGTTTCGTCTACCGTGACTCATCACGGTGACGCTCAGATAAAAAAAAGTTAAAAAGCCAAAAAGTAACAAGGTTGAAGAGCATTAACGGCCCAAAATCCCCAAAAGTTGTTCCAAATACAGCTGAGGCAATCTATGCCTGGCATAAGAAAATCCTTAGTTTTTCGAAAAATTCAAAGTTTTGTAAACAGGAAATTTTAAATATGGCCATATAATGGATATTCATGTCAACACCGAAGTGGTTACTACTGGGCTGGTGATACCCTCGGGGACGAAATGTCCACCAGCAGTGGCATCGACCAAGTGGTGTAAATAGTTATCAAGGGTTCCATGATTTTGATTTAATACGAAATACCTTGTTTGTTTCTTTTAATATCAGATATAATATTAGAAACTTGGTAAAAGTCTTTGATGGGGACGCATAAAGATCAGAATACGATCTGATAATGTAAAAACTATTAGAGAGCTGGTAGTGTATAAAGAACAGGGTATATGGTATGCCCAAGTGTAGGGAACACGAAGTCCCAAAACTGAAAAAAAATAATGGAATATATATTACAATGTCACCCGTTATCGTGTGTTCGCATCGTCTCTCAACGACTTTCAATCCATTCAAATATTTTATGACTGAGAGCTATCAGACAGTGTTTCTATACATTATATAGACAGTAGTCCCACTGTTGCAATCATCAACATCAAAATACAACTAATTCATTTTACATGTGATCGTAAATCATAAATGTTTTGCCTTCACATGAACATGCTCTCAATTTATTGTTAATGTATCGTTGATTACAAAATGTTGTGTCTTTTCTAATTTGTCTGAAGTGTAATTTTTTGAATAACTATGTTTTATAACCTGACAAATCATTTGATACGGTTATAACATGCCATCAGCCCAATGAAGGCGAAGTTATGTTTTCCTAATTTATGCTTAGATTGTTTGCATTTTACTGCACCCGCTCTTCTCACGACGTGATGTGTGAGCTGTGTGGTATATATGAATACGCATCTTATGAAATATTAATCAGATAATTCCCGACAGTGCCATATTCTCTCAGTAATATTCTCTGCACGTACAAGCCTTGCAATCAAATGTAAAGTATCCATAAGAGAGTCATTTTTTTTTCAAAATTCTACTTTTACCAAACATGCTTTTGCTTTTGTTGCAGAATCGCCTAAAATAATATTTTATCGAATTTTTAAAAAGACTTTCCAATTGAGTCTTATAGGTGGCAGTTTTTACCGGGAGAAAACAGAGTCTGCCGTTTCTATGACTTAAATGACATTGATGATGAGAACCATTACATTATGAATTGTAGACATTTGAAATGAAAGAAAGAAATGTTTACGACATCACTAGTGCTGTTGGTCAAAGTCCATCATCAAGACATTTGTTGAGAACAAACTTAGCCTGAAACGGGCAGAAAAAATGGATACATTTACTCAACTCTTTTAACCTAAGTTGGAAATATTAACTATTTTTCTGGAATGCTTATACTTATTGATTAAATATATCAATTTTTGGCAAGTTTTTTCTATTTATTGAATTATAATATAAAAAAAAATGAAATTAAACATAATGATGAATATATCATTCAGATTTGTATTTTGTTTTCCTTCAGGTTAACGTATGTATTAGTCATGTTAGTACAACAAATATGTGATGTTTAGAAGGCAAGTTAAGAATCTACTGTTTGACTTTCCCAAGATTTATGACAATATATTTATCCGCTGTTTCATGGAAATTAAAGTCTACCCAGAAGAACCGCTGGTGGATGACAAAATCAGTATAACAATATCTGGACTATCACCACAACAGAAAGTTACAGTGAAAACATCAGTTACTGAAGTAAAATCAACATTCTCATCTTCAGCGTGTTTCATTTCAGATGCTAGTGGACATGTCTTCATTGATAAACAGCCATCGATACAGGGAACATATACAGGTGATGATAAAATATCCTTTACAATGATACATGTATATTATATCAATATTGGGCTCTTAGCACGTTTAATTTTCCTCGTTTTGGTATGGGAGTCTCGGGATGATACCAGTGTGAAAATTTAACTGTAATATCTTCCTTTATATTATACTTAGTCTTGTATGTTCTTCCATAAAGATCAATTTGTCCATATAAATTAACTTATGTACAGGTACCCGGCCACGTCCACTTGTATTTTTGTCCATCTGACGAATTAAGCCTTTTTCAACTGATTTTTATAGTTCGTTCTTATGTTGTACTGTTATACCACTGTCCCAGGTTAGAGGGAGGGTTGGGATCCCGCTAACATGTTTAACCCCGCCACATTATTTATGTGTGTGCCTGTCCCCAAGTCAGGACCTGTAATTCAGTGGTTGTCGTTTGTTTATGTGTTACAAATTTGTTTTTCGTTCATTTTTTTATATAAATAAGGCCGTTAGTTTTATCGTTTGAATTGTTTTACATTGTCATATCGGGGCCTTTTATAGCTGACTATGCGGTATGGGCTTTGCTCATTGTTGAAGGCCGTACGGTGACCTATAGTTGTTAATGTCTGTGTCATTTTGGTCTCTTGTGTACAGTTGTCTCATTGGCAATCATACCACATCTTCTTTTTTATATTTGAAATCTTATTTTTCACAATTAAATTAGCATTTACATGCAGAATAGATATGGTCACACATTGTTGAATTGAACCATACAGTTTTATGGTTAATTTTAATTTATCTATGTTATCTGTAGAAAGTATTGGTTATCTTAGCAGGAAAAGTGTATTTAGAGTCTTGTGTAAAAATGTCTCCTTTTCATGTACTGTGTTACAATAATAGACATGGATCGACGAGGCAAGGCATAACTCTAATAACGAAAGTTATATTTTTATATAGCCCAGTTTGCCATGAGGCCTTATTAATGTGCCGGACATAGTTCTGAGGGAAGAACAAAAACGCTAATGGAAAGTGCAGATCTAAATTGCTTGCAAAATGATAATAAATTATGGGTAAGCCATGTATAACTTTGTCTATATGTTATCCGATAAAGCTGGGACTATTATAAAAGTCGCAGAATGAGGGTACACATTATTTATCAGATGCATTGATCTATACTGCACATTAACTGTTAGTTTCCACTATTTCGTCACATTTAGTTTGACCATATTGACCATGTCACTTATACTTTCATAGAATTGGGATTATAAAATAAACGTCTAATAGAAAAACTCTCGTACATTTTTATAGGCGTTGATGGTATGGGCTTGTTCTGGAGTATGACAGCAGATCCTGGCCAGCAAAAAGGTTCGAGGTACCTAAAACGTGACGTAACAACACCACAAGTTGTCAATTTATCTGTTTTCGAGGATCACTATTCCTGGAGTGACTGTCACAATATAAGCCAAGAACCTTTAGTCTCTTCGGAAGTTGAAAGATGGTTTTTGCACAAGTCAGTGAAAAGAGAAGTAATTAGAGATGGAATACTCAGGGGAACTTTATTTACTCCTTCAGGTATTTTACTGATTCTTATTCTTTACAATGCATCTTTATACACATATTTCATATATCTATTCATCGGATAAATTTGATTACTCTTCAAATAGATAAGCATTTGAATGAAACTCGTATTGTTCTGTTCAAACCGATTATAAAGGTATCCTTTTTTGAATTTTGTGTTATTTTTTATAAAGTTTACTGCATAAACAATGTTAAAAGATAACAATTTGAAGTTGAAATGTAAAGTTCATAAAACGATGAAGGACTCATTGACTGCTGTACCCCAATTTGTTTCTCTCACATTGTTTTCAATATAATGGAACTTTATGCGACTTTCATACAAGTAAGAAGTTTTAGCTAGCTATAAAACTAGGTTTAATCCACAATTTTCTACCTAAGGAAATGCTTGCTACTAAGTCAGGAATATGATAGTTGTTTTCAATTCGTAAAGATGTGTTTGAACTTTTATTTTGCCAATTTATAAAGGACTTTTCGTTTAGAATTTCCCTGAGAATTCCGTATTTGTGTTGTTTTACCTCTTTCAGTATGTGCGTCTTTAATCAAATATAGTCATGCCGTTTTCAGGGCCAGGTCCATTCCCTGGAGTAATTGACATGTTTGGAACAGCAGGTGGACTGATAGAGTTCCGTGCAGCCATATTGGCATCCAGGGGATTTATTGTGTTTGCCTTGCCTTACTTTCAGCATGAAGATTTGCCTGAAAGTATGACTGATATTAATTTTGATTACCTCAAGGTATGTACTGAAGAAGAAAATAGCTATCATATAATTCGAGAACACCATAATTATCCACCATCGAAGTATGGCTTTTATCATACTTTTACTGTTTTTTTCAAATTGTCTTGGATATTGAAAAAGAATTTATAGTTATAAAATTCAAATGCTATTGAAGCTGCTAGATTGATGACACTGCTAATTCCGAGGATGATGCTATCGATTATATTTTTATTATTTATTTTCATTATTTTACCAAGGAATGTTCATAGAAAATGTATTTTTCTACAGGAGTCTATTGATTGGTTTAGTAACCATTCCGACGTTATCAACAATGGTGTAGGGATTCTTGGTGTATCAAAGGGTGCTGAAATAGCATTGATGCTGTCAGTGGAATGTCCCCAAGTGAGTTAACCAAACAATTGAAACGGAGAAATATTTGCCTTTGAAATAGCGATACATACATTCTGAGATCTTTTTAAACAAAATTATTCGAAAGAAAACTGAATAAATACAAACACTGCACAGTAGCTTGTAACTTTCTTTTACTCCTGTATTTAAAACTGAGATTAGTCAAGAATGCTACACTAACATAAGTATAACATATCTTAGTGTGACATCAACCTATAAATGTAGCTTTTTTAAGTGTCATATCAACATACAAATCTGGCTTTTTCTTTGAGAAATAAGAATGCTCGTTTCGGAATTCATACTTACTACAGCTCTTACTCTCTATATATATACACGAATAAAAAGGATTTATACATCTTCCATGATAAAAAAAAATACACATACATGAACCAAAAAGTACTATCAAAGACCTTCAGTATCAGCATGCAATATTATCTAAATCATATGCGAATTTAAAGGCGTACATCGACCCAACATAGGCACCTCAAGTGAACAATAACCAGGTGTCAATACAATATATCAAACTCTTCCGAAATCTAAAGAAAGTGGCGAATAGATCTACTGAAACTCTTGCAGAGCTACCATAAACACCAAATTGTCGAAACTACACAAAACATAAGTTAATACAAAAGACAACCATTGAAGAGGTTCTTAGTTTATTGTGGCAGGCACATGCATTTGTGGCAGGATTTAACTATGATTTTTAAATCTCTGTCCTACCCATTTTAAACTTGATCAGTGGGACTAACAAATGGTACATTTAGAAAAACATCAGCAGTATCAAAGAATGCCTTCATTTTCTCAAAGCAAAATCTAAGTATTGAATCTTATGCAGATCCTACACTTAAACAACAGTGACTGCAATATATAACTACCTTATTTTGTTTAACCCCAACATTTTATTATTTCAAACAGGACTATAGAAAATCAAATGGAAACAAAAATATTCTATCTACACTTTTTGTGAACATCAATTTCCCCATTTCCATTCCTAATTTTATCAAAACATAAAACCGACTATGCACATTTTTACAATCTTTCACTAGCTTCTTGGCTAAGCTGTAACTATCAGATATTATGTTAAGTATATCATTATTTATTTATTTATTTGTAGGTGAAATCTGTTGTAAACATTAACGGAACTCCATTTTGTTCATATTTTCCACTGGGTCCATTTACAAACTTTGTTGAGTAAGTACATAAAGATAGCAGTACGCTGAATTTGTCTGAAAAAAACATGGTTTTATCCAAACCTTAAGTGGCATTGAACTAGCTGTCATCAACTGCAAGTTTTATTACATTATTACTTTGTGTGTTTTGTGTTTTCCCCTTTTTTCTTCTTGATGTAATAAGCGCCTTACAGCAGATTTTGACAGTTTGTTCTTCTGTTTTGCTGTTGCCAAATTTTTGGCGGCGTTGAGCGCCCACAGACATGTTAACGCCTTGCAGGAGACTGCAACATTAGTTGTTCTTCTATGGTTGTAGATGGTACAGGGAATCGGTTAGCAGATTAAAATTATAATTATAAATATTTCTTTGTTTTCTAGCAATGTGCAGTTTACTATATCTATATCCGTATACTGAAAAATCCTGGAATTCGGCACATTGCTAGAAAACAAAGAAATATGAAAGGCACACGGATATATGATACATTAGAAAATCGTTGCAGTATAGTTACAAACATACATTAATAAATTGTTCAAATGCTGCATTTGATTTGAAAATAGTGGAATTAATAACTTTTAGGGTGTCAAAAATTCGAAGAAAGTACTTGATAAATTACATGCTCATATTCTGGATTTTGAATCTGTTCGAAGTTTTGATTTTCTACACTATATACCAACTGATGCACGTCAAACGCGCGAGTCTACATCATAGTTAATGTTAACCTAACCATGTGCCTGTTAGAGTAAGGATTCAGCCGCAGTACTTAAAATCTTTCAATTCTGTATGGGTGGATTTAACATAGATAGATAAATTCGTATAATAAAAAAGCAAATAATGAGGTTGTTAAATTTGATATATGCCTTTATGTGTTTCTTTGCTGCATATTTTGTTTGTTTTTATATTGATGAAGATTATACCCCAATGGTGACTGCTGTACCCCTATTTTTGACATTTTTACCTATTATGTCTGTTTGTTTTGTTCATGCATCGTTGTCAATATAATGGAATTTGATGCAACTGTCATATAAGTGAGCGATTTAGCTAGGTATAAAACCAGCTTTTATGAATTTTCTTAGGAGTTCAGTATCTTTGTGATATTACTTTAGCTTTAAAAATTTGGCATTCCTAATTAAATGTGCATTTAAAAAGTTAGAAGGTAAATATATATTCAAACTTTTTATATCATTTTTAGTAACAACAAATAAAAGAAGTATGTCAATTGAGACTGCTTTGATACGATAACTGCGTTTTTATTTTTACAATAATATAGCATTTTTGTTCGCTATGGAGACACCGTATATCATTAAGTTATTGGAATTACAATGGGAGTTATTGGAATAACAATGGGAATTAACTTTCCACCGTTTATTGTGGACCTGTTTCTATATTGTTACGATTTACAATTTATGACTAAAATCAGCAAATACTCAATGAACCAATATATGATACAAATATTTATTAACACTTCAGATATTTAGATGCTATATTTGGCTCTCAATAATGACGAATTTAGTATGTACACTTAAGATATTTATTCTACTGAACTGACTTTAAATAAAGCCAATGCTAACAATGCACACCGACCCTTCCAGGATCTTGATATCTGTATCTTTAACAGGAGGCGTAATACAAAAAAAATACGATAAAAGAGAAGATTATTCCTTTCCTATTGTTAATATCCATTTACTATTGTTAATGTCTATTTTTAGATGGTCACGTTCCATCGTCACCGTCTTATGGTTTTTGTATACATCTCAAATTGTTTGATTCGCTCGTGTATGTAGAAAAGTATTTGATTTTAAAGAAAGTAATCTCTGTATTACTGAAAAGATTTACTCAGAGCATTTTCTAAATTTTATCATTGAAAGCGTAAATCATCATCATCCGTAAGTATAAACCAACATGAATACATGTTATGCGTTCAGATATTTCACATCCAATCTTTTATGGTAATATTCTTTATCAAGCACAAAAATGTCGTCATTCACCCCAAAACCTTACCAAACCTTTAAACAGACTTATTTAGAAGGGATATAGTACGTACGCTACTGTTGTCAGGTCACTGTCGATAGAATTTTTTTGAAATTAATATTGATTCACTTACTAGTATAGGGTATTGGCGTCGGAAATAAACACATTTGCAGGTGGACGTTTCGTACCCCGAGGGTATCACCAGCCCAGTAGTCAGCACTTCGATGTTGACATGAATATCAATTATATTGTAATTTTTTTTATAAATTTCCTGTTACAAAACTTTGATTTTTTTCGAAAAACTAAGGATTTTCTTATCACAGAAATAGATTACCTTAGCCGTATTTGGCACAACCTTTTGGAATTTTGGGTCCTCAATGCTCTTCAACTTTGTACTTGTTTGGCTTTATAACTATTTTGATCTGAGCGTCACTGATGAGTCCTATGTAGACGAAACGCGCGTCTGGCGTATTAAATTATAATCCTGGTACCTTTGATAACTCTTGTTCTAAAAAAATGTTGTTTGCATGATACGGGTTCTTTTTTTCTCATACCAGTATATTTTAATATGATGGTATGTTATTAAACCACCCACGGGAGGGATTGTACTTGATTTTGATATGATGAAGACATAATCTTTCAATCTCGTAAATTGAGGTCTGGAGATGGCATGTCAGTAACTACATGCTAGTAGTCTTTTGCTAATTTATCTAACGCGTCTGGCGTATTAAATTATAATCCTGGTACCTTTGATAACAATAATCATTCATGTATCGATCATTGTCATTTTGCTAGGTTTTTTCTGTTACCTATTCTAACATCGGACTCGAACTTCTTTTAAAATGCGTATTAGTGTGTATTGTCTAGAGGTATAATGGGGAAGTTGAAATATCACCAAACATGTTTAGCCCAACTGCACTATGCGCCTGTCTCAAGTCAGGAGCCTCTATCCTGTTTTAGTTTTTTTTCAAAATTATTTCTAACTTCTGTTCATTTATGTGTTTTGAAGTTTAGTAAAACGTCCATTTTCTCTGATCTAGTACACATTTTTGTTTAGGAGGTAGATGAAGCACGCTTTACTTGCTGTGTTAAAGACCCATTGATGGCCTTGGGTTGTTTTATGCTCTTTGGTCGGTTTGTTTTCTCTATGACACATTCCCCGTTTTCATTCTCAATTTTATATGTGACAGCACATTACAGATTCAAACAGACGTATATGTCATCAGCTGAAACCGCATATTTCAGCTACATATGCATATCCTATGTCTACTATGCTACACTTACATCAATCTACATAGCATGAACTCCAAACCATCGAAATCATTTGGACATGCAAATAAAAATTATCTATTGAACATACAAATAAACATAATCTATTGAACATGCAAATAAAAATAATCATTTGAACATGCAAATAAAAATAACCTATTGAACATGCAAATAAAAATAATCTATTGAACATGCAAATAAAAATAAGCTATATAGAACAAGAATTTCCATCAATAAGCTTGAGTAAAAGACAAAGTCAAAACCCGGGGAATTGTCTTATATAACCATAGAAGTTGTTATATTTACTCGAGTCAGCTATGCATGTTATGTTCCTTTTCCAATTTATATGTAGGTATATTAGATAAGGTTAGTTTTAAATGATGGCTAGTATTCCTCCACACATTTGATTCCTTTTATAATGAGCTTAAACCTTTCATTATCTATGCACCTTAGATTTAAATATTTACAACGAATACCTTGTTTTATAAGATCCTGGTTATTATCTTATTGTCTAATTAATTGTAAAGTTATACTATTCTTTTCTTTAAGATCAGATTTTTCAAGATTTCAATATACAGATGAAGGGGTTCATATTTGGGATGCTATGAATACACATTTCAAACCTGACCATGTTTTAAAGGTGAGCTGTACATTCATTAGTGGTACTGTATATCATATTGACTGGTTTTGTATACTCTAAGATAAATTTTAAAATTTATAGTTAGTAAAGTTAGTTTAAAACATGTGAAAAATAAAATAACAAAAATACTGACCTACGAGGAAAATTCAAAAGGAAAGTCCCTTATTAAAAGGCAAAATCAAAAGCTCAAACACATCAAACGAATGGATAACAACTGTCATATTCGAATGCAAATGATTTCAATACAGAAATTCAGTACTTACATGAACAATTAATCATATTTTTAAATATGTCAAGTCATTTTTTCCATTAGATCATTTATGTTAGAATCCTTTTTTTTTAAAGACATGGGAATCAGATGTTCAGATTTTATACATTATTGGAGAGGATGACAAGTCAGTAGATCCAAACTATGCTAACGTGGTGTACAATTGCTATCCTGAAAACCAAAAACATAAACTGACTATACAAAAATATCCTAACGCAGGACATCTAATTGAACCAGCATATTTACCAGTATGCAGAGCTTCCTTTCACAAAATTTTTGGTGAGAGAATGTATATAATAGTTTTACAATATATTTATGAAAGTAAATTCTATACATATCTTGACACTTGCATCAGTCGAAGTACATTACTGTGTTTTAAACAGCATGGTGTTGAGTAAAAAGGATACTGCTTTCATGAAGAAGAAAAAATGTTTAAAGTAAACTTTTATTTAAGAAAATAAAAAAATGATATTTACCTAATTTTGTTTATTGTAGACACCAGTTTATAGTTGAAGACCAAATGTTGACCTCTGGTTGTCATTTGTTTTCGGTCTCGTTCTAATGCTGTGCTTTCGGCATACACAGGAACTCCTTTTATTTAAATCTGTTTATTCTTTCTGCTGTTTGTTTTGCTTACTTTTACATCATAACATGAAGGCTGAACAGCTCTGATATGTCTTTATATAAAGGCAACAGTAGTATACCGCTGTTCGAAAGTCATAAATTGATTGAGAGAAAACAAATCTGGATTACAAACTAAAACTGAGGTAAACACATTGACTATAAGAGGAAAACAACGAAACAACAGAAAAAATGACAATCCAACACACACAGAAACGAACTATAAGATAATAACTGTCAATTTCGTGACTTGGTACAGGACATTTTAAGAAAAACTGGTGGGTTGAACCTGGCTTTGCGTCTAGCCAAACCTCGCACTTTTATGGCAATGTTAAATATACACTCAAACGATAACACTAGATTACAGGACTACAGTACAAATAATACAAGAAAATTACGGACAGAGAAATACACAAATAAACACCACAATATGACATTTCGACATGCTGATAGGTATCAAAGGTATCAGGCTTAATTTAATACACCATACGTGCGTTTCGTCTACATAAGACTTACCAGTGACGCTGAGCTAAAATAAAAACAAAGAAAGCCAAACAAGTACAAATTTGAAGAGCACTGATCTTTTTTTATTCATATAATAGTTGCATTTATATCTTTTCAGGTATGGTGTTTGTATGGGGAGGGATACCAGAAGACCATGCTAGAGCACAAGAAGATTCCTGGAAATCTATCTTGCATTTCTTCAAAAGGACATTGTTAACCAACAATAAGGGGAAAAGTTTTTCAAGTCAGTTGTGACACACATTACTGATATATTATATTCATATAGAAATACATACTTTTATCAATCAGTCCAGCCATGAAAGGGATTTAATAAACATTTATTTTCATACAATTACATGAATAAATATAGTAGAAGTAATGACTCATAATGTTTTATGCTTTGTATTTTTTTAAACTAATCAAACGTGTATTTAAGATTTCGTTAGAACTACAAGACTGAAGTTAGTGGGTGATTTGTTCGAGGTTGACTAGATACATGTCATTTAAGCTGCATATTCAAGTTTTCTCATAATAACGCTCCTGTTAGTTGTTACAATTGTAATCAGTATGACTGTTAACGTTAAAGGTACCTATAACGTGTGATTTTGTATAAGTCAAATTTATATGTAGATATAGGAAGATGTGGTATGAGTGCCAATGAGAGTCACACAACGTTCCATCCAAGTAACAATTAATTAAAGTTAACCATTATTGGTAGAGGTACGGCCTTCAACACCGAGCTTTGGCTCACACCGAACAGCAAGCTATAAAGGGCCCCCAAAATAACTAGTGTAAAACCATTCAAATTGGAAAACCAACAGTCTAATCTTTATAAAAACGAGAAACGAGAAACACGTATGAAACACATAAACAGACGACAACCACTGAACATCAGATTCCTGACTTAGGACAGGTGCAAACAATTGCAGCGGAATTAAAAATTTTAAATGGACCAAACCTTCTCTATCATTCGTAGAACAGTCTGCACATCTTATACTGCACAAAAAGGATAAAAGGAATCGCCAAAATTGCGGGACAGTACAACATAACTCCAACACCTAAACCATCTGAAAAAACAATATGATTGAAATACAGATCATGTATCCACGCATCGTTAACAAGCATTTCAGCAAAGATTGTACTTTTTTAGTTTTGAAATCAGATTGCTGAAGAAATAAACAGACCAACAACAATTATCAACTCAACTCATGGTCCAGATTATTATGAGACTGATTTGGTATAGACATAATACCAGTTGGGTGGCATAATACCAGTGTAACGTGTGCGCACCTCCCCCGTTTGTATATCTAGACCATGTGTCGTATAATTAAAACAAACTACAAAAACCGACACAATGCAGCTACCAACTGTATAATGTACTCATGTCGTCCAAATTAAAACTTTTGATCGAACAAAAACAGATCGTTCATGTTTTAGAGAGGAACGACTCCCAATTTGTATTTAACGTATTGCCATAAAACTGTTTAACACTATAATAACATGTTGGGTTTTTTTAGAGAGTTAACACTAACTGGCCAATTTTATGTTTAACCGATTTGATACTTTCCTGATTCAATGTTATATAAGTTAGTATTACGTGAACCTTTAACACTGGGTCGATACCTCTGCCGGTGGACTATCAGTCCCCGAGGGTATCATCAGCCCAGTAGTCAGTACTTCGGTACTGACATGATTTAACAAACTTTTCTAAAATTGTCCGTAAATTTTGAAATAATTAAGAAATTAAGGTTTCAACTCCCTCAGGCAAAGTTGACTTTGGATGAATTTGGCTATTTATTTTAGGTATTTTTGTCATATAGCTCTTCAACGGTTTCGATTCTTATACACCTTCGGATTTCAAATGTTTGGCTTTAAGCGTTCCTGATGAAGGTAAATCCAGAAAAGCGCTGCGGACGCAACGTTTTGTAAGAACAAGACAAAATACTAACAAACAATTAAACAGCTCAAATGTTCTATTACATTAATAAATCAAATATACTCATAGTTTACATGAAAAAAAAAATATGTTAAGCAGACACTTAATCCGGACTAGAATATTGTATCAATGAAAAATATCAAATGTCACCAATCTGTGAAGTATATAGTCCAACACTAGAATTTTCAATGAGTGTTACTGTCTCTACGAACTATACTGTTCACTTAAAGTTTCCATCTTCCTTTTTAAATGTGAACTGGTGAGATCCATTGACTGATCCTGTGGCAGGTCACTAAAACTTCGACTGGGAATGTTTTCGTCAATAGTATACACCTATTGACTTGGTGTGAGGGTAATAACAAGTTTGTTGTCCCTGAGATATCAACTATTGCTCAAGGCGAAGCCGAGGGCAATAGTTGGTATGCAAAGGGACAACAAACTTGCTTTTACCGGCACAACCAGTCATTAGGTGTTTTATTATACTGAACAAATCAACTTTATAAAAAGTTCACATAAATAATCTGAAAGAAAAGAAAAATGTCACATAAACATGCACATGATGAACTATATATTTTTTTTTATAGTTTTGGTTGTATTTATAAATATTTCATTTACTTTAATCAAGAGTGAAGACTAGGAAAAACTCCCATGCATAAAATAAATTCTACTAGAATAGCTAAAGTACTGTACACAGACCCATGTAACACAATTTACTATATTTAATTAGATCTTTTAAAAATTCGTCGCGCAGATTTTCCTATTCTTTTTTTTTTTTATTGCTTCTGGTAAGTGATATATTAATTTTAAACTAGAACAGAAACAAACAGATTTAAAAAAAAAATACGATATCATATTGACGTTGCCAAGCGTAAATATTCGAGTGAAAAAGTTTGTGACGTCATTACTGTTCAATGAAAAATAAGTATGAAAAAGTACGGGAAATGTGTTGATGAAACTATTAACCGGGGTAATAGTCTTTGAAACTATTGACTGGCAAATAGTCTGTGGAATGAAATAGCACAATTATTTCATTACTTTTTGTATAGAAAAAACATACTGAGGTATAATAACATGTATTATTTGTGTTTTGATATTTGCACTGATGGCTAATGATATTCATGCTATCACGAGTGTTACAACGGCTTATTATCCAATCACTTATACAATGGGTATCGTATCGCCCTCTCTTATCCTTCTCAACTTGAGACAAAACAGATCATATCCTAAAGTGACTCTCATCTGTATCCAATATCAACTCCTGTCTGTCGATTTCTGTATATGCAAGTTTATGAGATGTTGACAGCTTTTCTACGTAATTCGTCTATATGATCATCTGTTCTAGGGATTAGAAACGCATCTTTGATCATCTTATTGTTCAATTTCCTATAATCAACACACATACAGGCGCCACGAAAGATCGCTCTTTTGAACTCATTCTAAGCTTGACAATCAGGAGCTATTGGACATTTCAATACATTTCTAATCCTCCAAATCCTTAATATCATTATAAATCACTTGACGTTTTCGTTGACGGATTTGAATGTCTGTTCCTGTCTCTCCGGTCGAATCATAGAAAGCACCTTTATACTTTAACATAATTTCTTCACACTTCTCGCTTTCACTTCCGGTAAGAGTTTTTATCCCATTATTTTAAATGAATATTTGTCTTCCTCATGAACATGACAAACAGTTCTTTTTCTTCTTGAAATGATATCGGTATACTAAGGGTTCGGGGTCCTCCAATAAATGATTAACTTTCCTAGTCAGCTTTGCTTTCCAAATTATTTCATGTCTGGCAGGAATGTTTATGGTTCCATTGCTATATCACAAATAGATCACATTGACACATTTTTGTTTAAGCGGTGAACATAATCCGTTTATATCTAGATATTCCGAGCTTGATCAATATTATGAAATACATTTTTCGCCTTATATATTTAGTTTTACACCTTCAACATATCAGAATTGGAAATGTAGCCGAAAATTCACAAAAACAATGGTTCATAACAACCAATTCTAAAATTGTCATGATCGCACTTTTTCTATTATAGCTCTCATCGTCAAGGTCGATAAAAACTTCCATTTGAGATATCGTGGCACCAAAATGGCCTTGCAAAATGCCCGACGCGCTAGACCACTCGACAATCTAGGCTCTACAATAAAAAAGCTTTCGGTGGCCGGGTGTTACCTTACCCCGTCAGTTTTTATCTAGCGTCGTAAAACAGTACATGATATATAAGGCATGAAGATGGAATGTTGACAGATCAGCTGATTTATCTATTAACAGATCTAACATTGTCGGGCTGTTATTTAGTCGAGTAATATACTTAGTATACAGAATGCGTTTTCAGCCTTAATTGTATCACCATCACTTGTGATCCAATGGAGAGAGAGAAAAAAATATTTCGTAGAGATGTCACTGTTTTAGACGTTAAAACTTATAATATAGTGAACAATGAACAGACCAGATCATACTTAGTACAATGCAGCTCTTATAAAATATATGATGAGTTTATCTATAACCACTTGGTCGATGCCACTGCGGGTGGAGTTTTTAATCCCCGAGGGTATCACCTGCCCAGGATTCAGCACTTCAGAATTATCATTGATTTGGTCATAATTATACATTAATTGTTTACCAAACTTTGACTACAGTGTATATAAATGTGTAGTTTGCCATTTCATCTTGGTTTTAATTTGGGTTATCTCCCTTTATCACAATTTGAACATTTGACATCTGCATCTTATTTGGATGTATTATGTTGGCTTTTTCCCTTTTTTAAAGGTAGCTTTGTCAGCATATAAAGTGGTTCTATTGTGTTAAAGGGAATTTGTGTTATTGTGTATATCATCGGTTCATGTGTGCCTGTTCCAGTGATCATACATATGTACATGGTGTATATCCCACAAAGTGTTTTGTCTTGAGTTAGTTTGAAACATAATAATAATTGAAGCTTGTTTCAAGAGTAAAATGATTTACAATATATATATATATTATATACAAAGTCGTACATGTATGCACTGTAAATTTTGATATGTAACCTCTCTTACTTTTACATTTACATCATGTACTAATATCCTTTATCAGTAAGATGTAAAATGAATCTAATATCTCGACATGTGGTAGTCAAACTGAAATAATAATCTTTATCGTTATACAAATTATCAATAATCAATACGCGGGTATTTTTTTTCTCAATATTGGTGTTGGGGAGGAGGAATAAATACATTAAGACTGTAGGGGTCCCTTACGGAAGCATGAGTTACAGGAAACAAGTGATGGCGGGAAAATGAGTGACTTGTTATCTAAAACCTTTCCCGAGCAAGTATGTCAGTCCTTAACCAACCGTCGTTGTAGTCTATGATAGTGATCATACCTGTCAACTGACCCGTATTCTGCGGGTGTGACCCGAGATTTTCACAATTCTGAGGGATCACCCGAAACACCCGCCGGGAATTCCGAAAATGACCCGATTTCACCCGTATTTCTTAGCTTTGAGATTAATTTCATAAGTAATATTCCTTGGAAATACCGGCAAATTCGTAATTCGAATCTTCCATGAACAGGAAGTTCATCTAGCTATGTAAACTGTCAAATTAAGTGACCCATTACAGCTTTTACATTAATGCTAGCAAGACAAATCTTTGTTTGGCTTGCTTGCTTTGTTTGTATCAATGTTTGCTCAAGCATGGTAATTAAGATAGGCGGGGCTTCAGCTTGTATACATCATACTTAAATTTTATTGGACGTTATGTTGGAGGTTAAGGACACTAAATTTTAAAACATCACATGGTACATATTCTCACATGTTTCCTTACCTGTAAATATACAATACAGACAGGATTCTACTTCGTCTAAATTATCTTCCTATTACACCAGTTCATTTTCAAAATCGTAGAAACGGAAGACAATTTTTTTTTTCAGAGATCCAACTTAAAGACTGTCGTCAAGCACTTTTAGTAAAATAGCTATTCGAACACACCTACTCTGATTTTGTGATCTATTGGATAGGTATTTCACTTGACCCTATATTTCATCTTTTAGTACTGTGATTTTTTTTATGTTATAAAGTCAACCTGTAGCTTTGCTATATAAAATGATAGCGAGATGATGCATCAAATACTCTTGTTTTGTACATTTTCAAGACAAAATATTCATCTCAAACACACCCTAACATAAAAAAGGTGCACTGGATTTCCTCTTTTCGATACAATTTTTCCCATTTTGGAATATTTTCTTGAGTTGCATAATCGAAGGACAGACATGGAAATAACTGACTGAACTAATAGATTTATATTTTATAAAAACAATATTAGGTCAATTAATGTTGAAGGCCAGTTTCTCAGCCTCATACAAGAAAAAAGTTTATATTTTTCTTTCATTGACAAATTATTGTATTTTTACAGGTGACAAAACATGTGAGAATATTTGTCATGTGATGTTTTAAAATTAAGTGTCCTTAACCTCAGACATAACGTCCAATACAATCTAAGTATGATGTATACAAGCTGAAGCCCCGCCTATCTTAATTACCATGCTTGAGCAAACACTGATACAAACAAAGCAAGCAAGCCAAACAAAGATTTGTCTTGCTAGCATTAATGTAAAAGCTGTAAGTGCATGGCTTCACTTGACAGCTTTGGTGTCAAACACACTGTTAATTAACACCAATTACCTTAGCTTTAGGTCGTAAATAAATTGCACCATTGGACAAACTGAACTAGAGTTACTTCCCCTTATTTGTCACCATTCAAAATTATTCCTTATATTTACGTTTTATGGGTGAAAAAGATTATATCATAAAAATATAAAATTCAAATACATATTGAAAAACAACTTTTCATTATTTTTATACCTTTATACAATTTTTTTTAAAAAGTTGAAAATTATTTTTTACATTTATATACTTCCTTTAAATGTATTACTATATTTTATCATAGTCTAATTTCCTTGTTAAATAAAAAATATTATGGCTAAAGGTTACATAGTCAATAGTCTCAAACATTTAAGAATTACATGAAATTCTAGTGTTTGATTATTGTAGTATTTGTTTCTCAAAAAGTAAAGCACATAAGACTGAGTTACACAAATTTATAAAAATCTTTAAAAGTGCAATGGAATAATATTTAATAAGATTTAAAATGACTTAACAAAGTGAACATGCATTGATGTTTTGGTATCTTTGGTATACATTATAAGAAAATGTACCATAAATACTGAAATTCAGCTCGAAAAAGTTCGTACGCGTTATGACCTGAGATTTGATTCTTCAATGCAGGTACCTGCATTTTCATCGTCACAGGTTGACAGGTATGAGTGATGGTAAGTTTTTTTAGGGCTTGGGTGTAAAAAGTAAAAACACAAAAATACTGAACTCCGAGGAAAATTCAAAAAGGAAAATCAAAAATCAAAAGGCAAAATCAAAAGTCCAAACACATCAAACGAATGGATAACAACTGTCATATTCCTGACTTGGTACAGACATTTTCTAATGTAGAAAATGGTGGATTGAACCTGGTTTTATAGCTAGCTAAACATCTCACTTGTATGACAGTCGCATCAAATTCCATTACATTGTCAACGATGCATGAACAAAACAAACATACTCAAAGAGTAAAAATGTCAAAAATAGGGGTACAACAGTCAATATTGTGTTATCATCTTAATGGCGTACCCAGGTGATCTCAAATGACGACTTACTTGGAGGTCGGTCTTGCATGTGTAGTCACTTCTACGATCATTTATGCGTGTGTTGAATGGTGATCAATGGCTGTTGTGTCTCGCCAACATACTGCATGCCACATCGACAATGAAGAATGTATACAACATTCTGGGTTTTGCTAGTTACATTGCAAAAATAGTGTACACAGACCAAGTGGAGTAAATATATATTATCTATTATACTATTAAGAATGGAAATAAGGTATGTATCAAAGAGACAACAACCCGACCAAAGAGCAGAAAACAGCCGAAGTCCACCAACGGGTCTTCAACACAGCGATAAAATCCCGCACCCAGAGACGTGCAATATATATATATATATATATATCATAATCTCGTGTGTATTTTAGTGTAGGCGCCATCTAATTAACTATTGAGAAGACCTCCGAAAACTGCCGACGGTCACATAACATGATATGAACAAAAACATAAATATAAATAGATAGTGATCGACCTCGTGCAATTGCATTTTCTATTTCTTTTTGATGTCATGTTATAGCTGAAAAAAATAAGTTAAATGATCGTGTTTACCTGTTTCTGAAGGAACTTTTGTGAATCGTATAAGCCAATCAAATTATTTACCTTTGTTTCATTTGAATGGTGACATTCTTTTCCTTGTAATAACTGAACACGCATAGTTCATGCGTAATCCACCTCTAACTAAGGTGTGTTATGATATTGTCATTATTGTATTTATTTATGTTGGCCTGATTTGTGTTGTGTGGCCTGATAGTTATTTACAGAATAATCTTAGAACTGTGCAGTTTAGAAATCTCTGGAACAATTACAGAATGATTGGAACTTTCCAGAATGATCCTAATAAAAGATGCGTTATATAAACTTCTACATTTTACTAGAAACTTCTGTCGTAACTTTCTAGGATGTTCCATTATAGACTGTTCTAGAATCTTCCATGACAACATGACAAATATATATATACAGACACTAAAGTTAAACTCTTACTCTTGGATTTGGACTTAGACATCGATAGACATTAATAATCATAGCATTTGGATTGACATTTTTATTCTGCAAACAACATCATACTGGATTGTGACCGTAATATTCAGATTGGATTCCGAAAGATATCCGGATACAGATAAAGATAAAAGATTGGACTCATATTTTGACAGTTAAGTTGACAGTAATATTTGTGTAATACTTCTTGTAAACTTTTGTATAATAAATATTGTTAAATTTTAGTATTGATTTGTGTCTTTTGTTGGCTACAATTTAAAGGTAATTTCTGGCCGTAACAGGTGTTTAATTGAATGTCACATGAATACGAATTTAATGAGGTCGAACTATTCACTCAGTTGCATACAGTTGCAAGTGAATAATTCATCATCGATGTTTCTTAACTTATTTTGACAAAAGCGAATTATTATTTCACTATTTCACTTTCATGAATGATTAAACAACAACAAAAAAATCACATATTTTAGAATTTGTATGTTTCTCGTAGCTAGTGCCCCTTTAAAGTACTGAACCGCCAAGGGTTCGTTGATAATTATAAATTATCTATGCAGAATCTATCTGGTGTGGGAAACATTTGTATAAAATTTGGCTTTTGTCTTAAAATTACATTTTTCAAATGTACATTCGAAGATGAAACATGAAATACTAGTATATCTTCTAATTAGTTTTAAAAGTGAATAGCCCCTTCTCCTCCGGTTACGGGCTGCGCCGGTTAGCTCCAATCAAGTTAGATTCTGTTCTTCTTTTTGGCGGTAACTTTGGTGTAGCTTCCGTTTAAAGTGAAAGTTAAAAATCTAAATTTACTTTCTTTTTTTTCAAATTTCGGAAAATGGTGTAATTTAATCTGACATCATGAATTTAGAAGGTAAAAAAGCAAACATAATCTTTTGCTTTCTCAAGCATTGCACTAGAAAAGTTGATATGGAAAATAATGAAAATTTTAATGACTTCGCACAGTTGTTATCCTGCACATGTCATGAAATTGATGAATTATCTGTTTACATGGTTTATCATAATCAATGAAAATAAAATTGACCTCGGCTGTAAGCATAGTTGTGATGTGAATTGATAAACCTACTGACAATACAGGAACATGATGATGTGGTATGATTGTTAATGAAACATTCAGACAACCCTCCACCAGAGACCAAATAACATAGACATAGCGCAAGTACAAATAATTATGGTCTTGCAAGTCTAATTCTGAGGAAGGCGTAACAGAAATAATTTAAAAAGCCTTGCAAGACGTCATAATTATGTGGACTAAGGCAGGTTTGTGATGTGAATTGTTAACCCTACTGACAATACAGGAACATGATGATGTGGTAAATGTATGATTGTTAATGAAACATTCAGACAACCCTCCACCAGAGACCAAATAACATGCATAATTTTGGTCTCCACATTGATTTTCAACAAAAGTATAGCAAATACTTGGAGACAGTCCTTAATGAATTCTAGCCACTTGGGCACCTGGTGAATATACAAATGTAATGTTTATATCTGCAATTTTTTGCCTTAGTGATGCAGTCACCTAAAACATACAACTCCTTATTTTTGTAGAAGTGTTATGTTTTTTAATTAACTGAAATAGAATTGAACCTTTATGAGATGTGAACATGATTTGGAAAAACAAGGCAGACACAAAATGATTCTTATATTATAATTAATGAAGTCATTTGGGCAATGCAGTTTAGAGGAATTTACTGTTTTAGCCTTTGCATATATCACATTTCTTTTTTTAAAGGATGTTATTATAAAAAGCAAACAATATACAATATTTTTTTTCAATTGTTTAATCTTATACATCATCATGATCATTGTACATTTAATTTGTTAGTAGTTTAAAAAGCAATGTCATTTTAATTTGATCTTGATGCAGATAATAATTGTTATCTGGTTTCTTGCTAGATTCTGATAGCGATAGTGATAGTGACAATGAAAAACTTCAAGTCTATGATGGAGGCCATGGGGATGACATTGGTGCTGGAGAGCCAGCAGTCAAGAAGGCCAAGACATCCAGTCAATTGGATGGGTATAGTGATTTTGCCAAACGGATGATGGTATGAAAAATGCTACCGGTTTAAATCATCAAAATAAAGATTGAAGGAATTTTTCAAGTCAAGTCCTTGTTATTCTATGTCTTTAATGATAGAAAACTCCTGTCTTCTTTCCCTTCATTGTGACATCAACAATTCAGAATTATCACCAGATTTGTACTTACATACATTTAAGAAACACAATTGTGCGTTTATGCAGTTGTAAACTTGAATTCTACTGGCTGCCTTGCCATCTGCTAAATAACCATGTTCACCGTACACAACCCAATCAAATTGTCCCAATAGAAGAAACCTTCTTACAAAACATGTGCCTGTAGGCAATCAGAAATCGCGTTGTAATATGTTGACCTTTAACCTGAAATCATGTGTGCTATAAAAAGAACAAAGTAAGGTACACGCTGTCTTGTGATAACCTTCGTGTATTGCCCTACATAAGGCCAGTTGACCTGTTAGCCTGTCCGCTTGTGGAAATTTCCACTGGTTGACATCTATACATGCATGACGCAATCAATGGCTTTATCAATCTAGAGAAATTCAAATGACATATATTTATTATACATCTCTGTATTATATTATACAAACTTAACATTTTTTGAAGTCCAAATGGAGTATTTGGTGATAAATATATTGAGGTATACATTTTTCTTCTGTCAGCTTCGTCAATAGAAGGACAATGCTCGACGTCTCCTAATCCCATGCGTTTAAGTTCTGCCATTCCGCTTTAAAGTTTTCTCTGGAAGTGCTAAAACTTTCATCATTCACAATGTCAATTTTTTTATTGTATGGTGGAGCCTTTAAATATCTATTCAATGAGTATCTCAAGCATTGCAGTGAATTTGTTTTATAACGATTTCCATCAGCTTTACGCACATCCATATAAAAATGACCCAACACTTCATCTAGTTTTAAGGTGTTATACTGTTCAAATCCAGGATCCATTTTCTTTACTTTTAAATACTTCCTGAAAATAGTGGCTGCTGCTATGATCTGCTTTATTGTTTTGTCAGCACTCATTTTCAAACGTTTTTGTTCAATTTCTTCATCACTAGTATCAACAAATCGTTTTTTACCAGACTCCATCTTTAGTTGGCATAAAAACACATGAACTATGCACTACATGGAAAATCAATAGATCATCAGGTTACACAATACACATTAAGAGTGAGGTCAGAGGGCGGAGTTAACATGTTACTATTGTGTAGTGAAATCTAGGACACTTGTGTATTAAACGTTTCATTAATTATATACCTAATACGGTTAGCATAACCGCACAAAAATGTTATCATGCTTTGACCCAACAAGCATGATTATTTAGACGGAGTCGAAAAATTGTTGAACGGTTCAATAATTTTCGACACCGTCTAAATAACCATGTTAGTTGGGTCAAAGTATGATAACTTATAATAGTGACACATTTTTAAAGTTATATGCTGCTGCCATATTTTTCACTTCATAACCGACAGAGAAGGAAAAATTGACAATTATACGATATGTTTGCGTAAAATCGGGCACAGAAGAGTAAGTTTATGATATATATATACATTGGTTCAAGAATTGTATAAACATTATTTTTCACCAGTCACTCGTTTCATATGACTATAAGTTGACAGAAATAAAATTTATTCATGTTTTTATTGTTTTCTCAATTGTATTTAAAGAATTTTCTTTGTTTATGATTTTTGTATCTGTATAAAACATATAGGCAAAGATGGGTCATCAAAAAGGTTCAGGTTTGGGAAAGCAAGGCCAAGGTATTGTAGACATCATAGAGGCATCCAAGCAAAGAGGACGTAGAGGCTTAGGATTGACACTAAAAGGTTTAGAACCAGCTGATATTGATTGGGATTTTGAACAAGAAAAGGTAAGATTTATTCCATGTGAAATTTTATTAGTAAAAAATCTTAATCTTGACATGAAATTAAAACTGAAGTGGTGGTCTAGACTTCCTGTTTTGGCAAGCAATATACTAGGAATTAATTTATGTCTATTTTGTTAATTTTGTTATTGTTATCTTAAAGTCTGAAATTTAGAAACAAGCAGAAATATAAGTTAGCAGACATCAATTTCACTCTGTCAAAAAAAAAAAAAAAGGTGAAAACAAAGTTGTTCTCAAAATATTAATTGTCTGGTCATTATTTTTGTTTAGTGTGTTTATTTTTCCATTGTTCTAAAGTATTAAAAATTCTACAAAATGGTGAAAACTATTTTCTTATTTTTCTTATTCATATCAGATAGTACAAGCAGAGACAGTAGAGTGGATACCCACTTGTACAGAGGAGACACCATCCATAGAAACTTTAAGAAGTTGGAAAAAGATAGGAAATGTAGGCACTTGTCCAATTTATTTACACAATGATTATTCCTCTGAGGTTAAATGTTACAACTTCTTATCTTATAAGTGTTAACTGTTTTTTTATTTAAAAAAGTGCTGTATTGCAATACATCAGAATTTTCTTGAATTGCCCATTTAAGTAAAACACAAGATCGTCAAATGCCAATTTTAAGGACTAATCAATCTGAATTTTCATCTTTACAAAACGAAATTGTAGAAAAATGAGTTTGTTTATGTAGACAGCACAATGTAGAAGTGTCATATTTATTAAAATGCAGCCCAAAAAGTAAATATATGTACTGATTAAAATTAATCCTCTCATTATTGAGGTTGTTTATGATATCAACTGTAACAAGTCATTTTTTTTGCCTGTAATAAAGAAGCCAATTCTACCAAAAAGGTTGCTTTAAATAGTCTCATTATCTTATCCATAGATATATTTGTGTGCAGTACATTATATTTGTAGAACATCTCTGTGCAATTTAATGGCCTTTCAATTCTATGTAGATCCCTTTTATATACTATTTAAAATGTCATATTATTCCAAATGAAAAAGGTTTGGACAAAAGAAATTACAAGAAATATATGTTTTAAATATTTTTCAATCAGAAAAGGATAAATATTCATGATACATGATAACTTTTATTTCAGAAAAAGAGAACAATAGGTGATGAGACCCAATTTTGTGATGAGAAGATTTTACAGATGGTTCTTAGTAGTAAGGTAACAGATATTCTTAACTTTGAAGAATTTTTATACCCCACCTTTTATAGGAGAGGGCAATTTATTTTATATCTGTGCATCTTTCCAATATTCTGTCTGCCTGTCCGTCTGCAATAAGGGCTACACAAACAAAAAACTCTCCAGTACTATGAGCATTAAGTAAACTTAATATTTTAGGTTAATTGTAATATTTACACAAAAGAATAAAACATTTTCAGAGCTAATGTTTATGATTGCAAGTTATGTACTAGATATGCACATTATATTTTCAAGAAAGTTTGGAACCATTTTGAGGTAAAATATTTTTTGCTCAAATCATAACTTTGAGAACAAGATTTAATGAACAGTTTAAGCATACCTAACACAAATCAGATCTATCAGATTAGCTATACAAGTTAAATGATTGCCTATATTTTAGAGTATATTTGATAACTTGGAACCAGAAGAAATGAGAAGAGCTAGAACCAGATCAAATCCATATGAAACAATAAGAGGTGCATTTTTCCTGAACAGGTATATCTTCTAATTTCTTAGCCAGATCTTCTAAAGGAAATCCTTATTGATTCAGGTTTGTACACCATTAGGGTGACTTGATGGGCTCTCTTGGAGGCTGATGGCAACAGCTGTTTTTTGTGGAATAAATCTTTAACCATTTAAAAAAGAGATACTTTAAATATGTTGTTGAAGAGATAGGCAAAAGACACACAAAGTACATTCAAACTCATTAAATATGTTATTACTGATGACAAACTACAGGTCAAGTTCAATATTGACAATTTTCAAATGATCAGAATATAGCACTTTTTGTTGTAAACAAGTATGATAACTTGAGAAATGTTTAACCAATGCTTTTCAGATTTTGATATTTTTTTGATGGAGTCAAAACTGAGATCAAGTTTGATATTGACAGATTTCTGTTTTGCCATGCAGGAGTTATATCCCTTTCATTAAATGTAATAAAAACTGGGTAAACTGTTGACAGTCTTTTGTTTACATGTGTAGTTTATTTGCCTAGGGATGTAAAATAGCACTAGACAAACAGCTTGAGATAGTATTTCTTAATATACCAGACTATCAATGTTTGTAACTCAACACTAGAGGGGTAAATGCGGGAGAAAGGAATAGGTTCAGAAAGTCCTCTTTTTGGCCCCAAAATATAGCAGTTTTACAAAATTGTGAAAATGTAATCTTTTAGCTATTTACTGGAAAGTAGAATGCTTCTGCTACATAAATATGGGCTGTTTTTGACAATACAATGCACATATATGGGGTACTAACACCATTAGGTCATGCTATAAGTACTGAAATCTTCACAATTTTAGCATTTTAGTAAAATTTTAGATGGTTTCCGTCTTAAATGGAAGTTGCCGCATTGGTGTTTATTCATAATATTGAAATGTAAGTTGTATTTGATAATAATACATAACATATATAAAGATTGAGTATGAACACGGATGCGGCCACTTTCATTTTTGACAAAAAACATTTGAAAAATGATGTTTCTTGGCATATTTGATAGATTTTTCATATCTAAGCTTGAACCGGAGTGTTTTTAATGACTAAATCATTTAAAATCTTTCACATAAACTAATTAAAATTTTGTTAGATGAACCTGAAATTTGAGGCCAGAATCGGCCTTTACCGGACTTACTCCTTTTGTCTTTTCAATTTTGCATAGTATGAAATCCCCTGTAAAAATTATAGCTACTTTTATAATAGCAAATACTCATAACAGTTACATAAATGTGGTACCATTATAGTAAAACAGTCAGATTTTTAAGATTGTCCTGTGCATATAGTTCAATGACAAAAATCTTAATTTCTATATCTCCGTCAAGTAATAATGATTACTGAGCAAGAATTCTCTTGAAATTCATGGGCAGAATAAAAAAAAAAAAGGAGCAATAACAAAAATTGATAGTGTTTATGTGGTGAACTTCTGACTGGGAGCACATATGTATTTTGAATAATATTTGATATCAGTTTTTCAATGTCAAATAAAAACTTCTATTATTTTTTAGAGCAGCTATGAAGATGGCTAACATGGATGCCATATTAGACTTTATGTTTACAAAACCCTTAGATGTTGATGGAGTAAGTCAGTTTTATCATTGTGTTGATTTATTTTCTTCATTGAAAATTGTGGCTTTTGAAATGAGGGAATAATATAAAATATACAGTGTTTATGATAGTGAATTGACTTTATAAAATCTGGTAACTTGAAAGAGCAAATTCTATTTTTCTGTCCCCGCCATTGCTGACGGGACACTTAGTTTTACCCTTATCAGTATGCCAAAGTTGGTGTTCTTTCCCTAACTTTAGTTTGCCTCAACCAAATGTAATGAATCTTAAAAACAATTCTGATGAACACTTATTTCACAAAACACAAATCAAATTTGAATTTGAATGGTATCACTTTTACCTCTCTAGAGTTATGCCCCGTTACACATGAAAAAAAAGGGCTGATTTTTTTTTGTTTCTGTTCACTAATTTTATTTTGCCTCAACCAAATGTTACGTATATTACCAGAAAACTCTGATCAGGTACAAATTTGGGTAGAGTCACTTTTAATGCTCTTGAATTATTGTCTCTTTATAATATTATATGCAAGCGGGGACATTGTTCACATTTATTTTAAATGATAGTAGTGCAGATTTTTTTAGCTGCTCCAGTCTTTGTAAAAGTACTTTCTTTATGCACATTGACTATTATACAGATTTAATATACATGAAGATAAAATAGAAACATGTGCTATTTAATTGTTTTAGAAACCATTGATGAATCCTTCAGAACTGTTATATTTTTCTGATATTTGTGCTGGTCCTGGTGGGTTCAGTGAATATGTACTTTGGAGGAGTAAAGCTGAAGCAAAAGGATTTGGGATGACATTGAGAGGACCATGTGACTTTAAACTGGAGGATTTCTTTGCAGGTCCTGCAGAAATGTTTGAACCATATTATGGTAAGGACTTAGTATTTCTGAAAGAGGCCAGATTTGTTAAAATGATTAACATGTAGATGTTGTTGAACCAAATGCAATAAAATAATACCCCATGCAACAAATTTGCATAGGGTTTAATGATATTATTTTGTTCTGACATTTTATTTCGATCTATGAATTTGACTCTCCCTCTGGTATCTTTCACCCCTCTTCTATATGTCTTTCAGTCTCTTAGTCTTGTTCCTGTAATCATAACTCCTCTGAAACAACTCAAAAGAATTTCATGAAACTTTGTATAAACCTAGGACATATTGAGTAAATATGCATATCCAAAATGAATTTTTATCAGTTCACTTTTGTAGGAGTTATGAGTCTCTCTCACTGAATATGGTGAGATTTTATTTGCCCAGTTACAATGTTGGCACAGAGAGTGCTCTCAAAGGCTGTTTTAATTTTGATTGAATAGAGCGTTGATATATAAGTGTGAAAAGAATATAATAAAGTTAAAACAAGGAATTATTTGAATCTGGAATAATTTTGAATTCTGGAAAATTGATGAGAAATTGATGATGAAAACTAACCCAACTAAATAGGGTTAGCCATGCACGCATGGCTAAGGGGGGTTAGTTAGTTCATACTGAAATGATAGTGAAAGTAAAATTAACATTAGCCATGCGCGCATGGCTAACCCTATTTAGTTGGGTTAGTTTTTATCATAAATTTCTCATCAATTTTCCAGAATTCAAAATTATTCCAGATTCAAATAATTCCTTGTTTTAAGTTTTTTTCTCTGCTGAGACCACCATAAATTCAATCTTACCTGTGCCTACTCCCTACTGAAAAGTGTCCAATTTGCAGTAAAAACTGATTTTTATTAAAGAACTACAAATTTAGAGAAACATAATTTGTGATGGGAAGTCAAAGATATTCTTTTCCAAATTGATTTCCTGTGTCAAAAATATCAATACCGCCAACATTTTGAAATGGCTACCAATATAAAAGAAAATTCCTAGTGCTTATATTTTAACTTAACTTGAAACTAATATAGAATATTTTGTGAATTATTTCCTCGTGTCCAAAGCTATGAAAGTCGATGTATCCTTGAAATGTACATCATTGTTTTAATCAGTATAATTTTTTTGTTTTTGTGCCTCATGCAAAAAGGTGAAGCGGGACTTCCCAACAAGTAAGCAAAACAAGTTTTATTAATGTTTTTAAATTCTAAAATATTTAAAAAAAAAATGTTGGTAAAAGTTATACTGAATTGTTATAACTTACAGGAGTGGGAGGTGCAGAAGGAGATGGTGACATATTTAACCCAGATAATCAAGCAGCTTTTATACAATTTGTTAAAGAAAATACAGATGGAAAGGGTGTACATTTTGTAATGGCAGACGGGGTAAGAATAAGGTTAACAATGGTTATCTTGTCAATACAGAAAAAAAATGGGTCGCTGTAAATTTGTAAGCTTATTTCTCTTTGGTCATTATGAAATATTTTTATGATGTGTTGTTACTGAGAAATCATTATTTTTATTCAAATATTGATACTATTTAACCAGATGTGAAATAGACAACTTTCGAGTTTGATGCATTTCCGTCAAAAACTTTGGTTTTAGTGAACATCATGCGTGCGTTTAGGGGCGTCCTCACTTCCTTTCCAATGTTGAGCGAGTGGTTGGAAAACTTTAAAGCTATATTGCACGAATTATTCGTCAAATTGAATTCTCATAATTGTCTTTCAGCACTGCTGTCATTAGGGAATTATGATTAAGTACCTACAGAACAAATATTATTTCTAGTTTATCCTGCACAATGACAATCACTAAGACGCTTGGTGACGTTTATAGTGCAGGAATACAGGCAATCCCCTCTATCAGGTAAATGACTTCATAAAGGTGTGCATAATGGACAAGTTTTCTCCAGTGACGGACAAACTTGAAAGTGGTCTATTGTACAATTAAATTTTAATGCAATTGTATCACTGGCAAAATTTATATTGACATTTATAGAATAGCTAATCGAAGAATTCAAATAGAGAAAAATATTCAAGGAGTGACCGAACAACACATTAATTCACGAATGTGCGTAGCGCATGAGTTAATTATCAGTGTTGTTCGGTCACGAGTTGAATATTTTTCGATATTTGAATTCTTTAATTAGTTATTCTTTTTATTACATTGGCAAATGGCTTTTTTAAAAGAAATTGATGTAAAACATGTAAGGAACTATATCTTTTTTCTACGCATTCACAATTTGTTTTGATCCGCCGTTATCAATGTCTTGACAACGCCTATTGTTGTATGATGTTAGAGAGTGAAATAACCCGTTTATTTCAGATGTGAAATTATCGGTTTTTATTTGATTGGGAAATCAATTTAATTTATTGCAACCAATGTAATAATATTTGTTAATTACAGGGATTTTCAGTGGAGGGACAAGAGAATATTCAAGAAATTTTATCAAAGCAGTTGTATCTTTGCCAGTTTTTGGTTGCCATTTCTATTTTAAGGACAGGTAGGTATAACATAGGCCAGACAAACATAATTATCAATTAATGATAATCATTGCATTGTTTTGTGAAATGAGAGATAAAAGTAGATTTGCAATAGTGAAAAATTTACAAAAATGTTTAATGAGACAGGAAATCAACAAGAAAAATAAATAAATTTACCACAATTTATTGAATAAATGTTAATATAGCAGACACCTTGCCTATTTCAGAAATACAACATAACCTAGTAAATATTCAGAACTAGCATTTTTTTGTGGCAGATCTGTCTCTTTGTGTATTCAGACACAAACAACAAGATAGATCATTGTGAACGGCATTGTTTACAAAACACAATGACAATACAGGTAAATAGAACTAAATTCCACTATTGAACTAAAATTGGATGATTATTCTCCTTTGTGAGGTAGTAGGAAGACTGTTACATTGTTTATTGATACACAACTTTTTTTTCAGGTGGTCATTTTGTTTGCAAGCTGTTTGATTTATTCACACCATTTAGCATAGGTCTTTGTTACTTAATGTACAGAATATTTAACAAAATCTCCATTATAAAACCTGTAACCAGTAGACCAGCCAATTCTGAAAGGTAAATGATCACACTTAATTTATCATTATCTTAAAGAAAAGTTCATTCAGCATATGATTACAGTGATCACTAAATGTATTCCATTACTAAATTCAATACCTAAATATATCTATAATAAAGTTTCCTTGTAAACAGTATCAAAGATATCATGAAAGAACATTCAAGCCCTCAAATATTGTATCAACTGTGAGATATCAATACTTTATCATATGTTTAGTTGTAAATACAGTAGTTTTGCATATGTGATAAATAGCCTGCTGTTTAATCCATATCGCGCAACTTTGATGCGCACCCTTTATCGCATACCCTTTATCACACCCCTACCCTTTATCACACCCCTACTTTTTTTTTTTTTTTTTTTTTTTTTTACATAAAGTCAGTTATGGTTTTTTTTTTGCTTAAGAAAAATTTTCCTCAAAATAGGTTAATTTTTTGAATGACGTCATTGTTTGGTATGTAACGTCACGAACGTCGAGTTTTCACATTGTATGTGACGTCACGAACGTCAAGTTTTCATATTTTTTGGCACACTAAATGCAACTATGAAAAATACAAAACACACAAATTAATACAATAATAAACAAAATATTTTTAAAACAACAGCACGCAAATTGTAAGGTAACCCAGGTGCTTCGGATAAGTAATTGAGCAGTTCTTTTAAGGCCTTTGAAACAAGACAAAAGTAGAACTGAAAATAACGGTAACCCAGTGCTATGGATCAGAAAACAGTTCATATATAATATAATACTCTTCTGTTGAAATATATGATAAAGCGTATAATACATGGCAAAATCCGTATCACATGCCGTATCACCCTCGACCAATATCATCCCTCGGGCCTAAAGGCCCTTGGGCTGATATTGATGTCTCGGGATGATACGACATATGATACGGATTTTGCCATGTATTATTCTCTATGTAAACCAACTTATTACTGTGGATACATGATTTTGCGTTTAGCCCTTTCTAGCCCATATGCGGCAAATTTAATTTTGCGTTCTCAAATTAACTTGATGTAGTTTAGTAAGGAAAAATTCAAGTTTTACATATTCCTGAAGATTTATATTCGCGATATTTATCTATTCGTGAAAGTCGTGAAAAAATACATCGCTGGCGAATATTAGTTGGTTAACTGTACCTTCAACATGTGGTGCTGGATTGGAAATATCGTAAAGATTAGTTCTTAACCAATCTTTCCTCTCAATTACTACATGTTAGTCAAGATATGAGACAGCAATTTATTTGTGGTATCATTTCTTTGAAGTTGAACGGGATAGATGCAGTCAACATAGTCACCAAACTTTGCAGCATTACTTTATTATAATTTATAGGTTTTTATAATAACTTTATGTAGGATTTATAAATACTAATGGTTTTTGTAACTTTCTTTCAGATATATAGTGTGTAAAAATTTATCAAGTGATATGGACACTGTTAGACAATATTTCCATGAGATAAATCTTGAGTTGAATAAACTTTTAGTGTCAACATCTTCACAGGATATCAATGAGATAGTGCCTTATGATATATTAGAAGAAAGTGAACAGTTCTTTACATACATGTTTAATTCTAACAATACGTAAGTCTTATTTGTAGTTTAGTTAACTGATGTTTATTAATCTTGTGTAAAAGGTATCATAGAACTTTAGTATAGTATATGTATCTTTACAAAGATAAGATATGGAAACTCACAAGAGGAACTTGGAGAAAATTCTATGAAAAGAATTAAATAAATTTTAGAGTATTTGAAAAAATTTACATGTGATAGTCCAGTTTTACCTACTACATATTCTTGTCTTTGAAAAGCCAGGAACCTTATCAGTGGTTGACTTTGTCTTATCTTAATATTTTTTGATTGGATAATTTAGAGTTGACAAAAGATATTTTATAGTTTCAGTTAATTTGATGGGCAACCATTTAAGACTCAGGCGTTTTAGACTTACATATTTTATATCCCTCTTTTAATATTGAAGAAGGTATGTTGACCTCTAGTTGTCTTTAGTTATTATTAGTTTTGTTGGGTTTCTGTTTCATTAATATTTACCCCACATCCCATTTTTATTTTAATTTTTATTTAAATCATCTTGCCCTTTCTTGAAAAAAGATGTTTAATTACAAAAGATTTTTTTCCCTTCAGGTTAGGAAAGATGCAGATTGCTGGATTAAAGAAAATTCAAGCATTTACTCAAAATACGTAAGTAATTTTCATTCTGTTATACAATTTATAATAAAAGCACAAGAATTTATATCATAAATATTTATTTACCAATTTGTTGTTTTTTTTTATGTATAAAATACTCTGTTTTTTTTTTAATATCATTGTGAACAATAAAAGTCATTGAATAAAACACAGGAGTACAGGAGACAGAACTATCAAGAAGAAATCCCTGTGAAAATGGAGCTCTTAAACTATTGTTATATTGTTTGTTGATATGACATAACAGGCCTTCTCTCTAACTGGTCTTAATTTTGCACCATTTGAAAAACAAACATTGTTAATTCATTCAGTTGTTATCCGTGTCATAGAATAATCCTTTTGTGACTTAAAAAAAACACTGCAAAACACCTCATTCCATGTAATGGTTGATCAACCACAAACTTGTATGTAAATCAATTTTAACTATATTGAAAATGTTTTCTTTGTGAAATATTGTATACTACATACATTATATGGTATTTATTCATTTATAATTAGAGAGTTATATGAAGGCAGACAATCAGAAACTAGAAGTGAATGTCTTGTAAAGTGGCAGGTGAGAATTTTATTAGTTCACTTCCAAAAATTCTAAGAGATTTGATTTCTATTTCCCATTGAGAGCCTATTTTTTACATGTAGGAATATCTTGTTTTCAACTAAACTAATATCTAATGACAAAATATTTAATGCATTTTTCTTTCCCTAATTTTGTTTCCATTGATAATTGTTGGTGTGTCTTTATAGGTCCTATTTTTGTGAACATAAAAAAATCAGAGAGCCAATTAAGTATAAATCACCAGTTTTTATACGCCCGTCGTCTTTTAGACGGGACGTATTATGGTATACCGTTGTCCGTCCGTCCGTCCGTCCGTCGTCCACACTTCGGACAATAACTCAAAAACACTTTCACCAATTTCCATGAAACTTAAGTGAATTGTTTATATCTATTGACGTAAGCTCCCTTTCGTTTTTTTTTAATTTCAGATTTTAAATTTTGGATTTATGGGGCTTTATTCATAAAAAAGGGGGGATTTTCAACACTTCGGACAATAACTCAAAAAGGCTTTCACCAATGTCCATGAAACTTTGGTGAATTGTTTATATCTATTGATGTAAGTTCCCTTTCAATTTTTACAAATTTCAGATTTTAAGTTTTGGATTTATGGGGCTTTATTCATAAAAAAAAGGGGGATTTTCAACACTTCGGACAATAACTCAAAAAGGCTTTCACCAATGTCCATGAAACTTTGGTGAATTGTTTATATCTATTGATGTAAGCTCCCTTTAAATTTTTATAAATTTCAGATTTTAAGTTTTTGGATTTATGGGGCTTTATTCATAAAAAAAGGGGGATTTTCAACACTTCGGACAATAACTCAAAAAGGCTTTCACCAATGTCCATGAAACTTTGGTGAATTGTTTATATCTATTGATGTAAGCTCCCTTTCAATTTTTATAAATTTCAGATTTTAAGTTTTGGATTTATGGGGCTTTATTCATAAAAAAAAGGGGGATTTTCAACACTTCGGACAATAACTCAAAAAGGCTTTCACCAATGTCCATGAAACTTTGGTGAATTGTTTATATCTATTGATGTAAGCTCCCTTTCAATTTTTATAAATTTCAGATTTTACATTTCCGTGTTATGAATTTTTATGCTTAAAAAAGGGGGGATTTTCCAATTTTGGGACAATAACTAACACTTTCACAAAATTTTATGCAACTTTGATAAATTGTTTATATCTATTGACATAAGCTCCCTTTCCATTTTTATAAATTTTAGATTTTACGTTTTCTTAAGTAATGAATTTTTATACTTAAAAAGGGGGATTTTATGAAACTTTGGTGAATATATTAATGTAACATCCCTTTTGATTTGTATATATATTTCTAGTTGATCATATAAATTCATTTAAAGCAAAAAAGACAAGTTAAAAGAGCAACGGGCGTATCATGCGCTAAAGCGCAGCCCTTTATTGTCATAGGTGATGAGTGATGTTTTAAAAACATTTCACAATGGAAAAGTATATTTTATTTTAAAACAATAATTTTCATTGTACTCTATGTACGACCCCCTAATTCTTGACATTTGATGATTATTTTGATTCATAGGTACCAGATGAAGTGAGAACAGCTCCATCTAAACAACCACCAGGAAATGCATTTTTAGATTTAATTGAGGTGAGTTCATTTGACTTGAACAGTCCTTTTTCCAGCATTTACTGAAAATATTCATTTGTTGTCTCCCTTTATTTGAGTTTAGGATGAATTTAAACATTACCTATGCACAAAGAGATACATAATAATTATGATGAAAAAAAACATAATTCTGAGGCTTGTAAGGTGTTTTTTTCCCCATATTTATATGAAACAAGAACTATCTTTAAAAAAGATATCCGACTATTTAAATTTGAGGATATGTTTTAAAACTATCATTTCGATAACCTTCAGAAGCACAAAGATACCCTTTAAAAAACGTTTTCTCTGTGTTTAGTATTCTCGGTCCTCATATCTTTCTGTTTACATTACCAAAACCCTGCGGAAATATCACATGGGTAGGTACGTTCTAAAAGTCATGTACGTTCGTACAATAAAGTTTACATTAAAAATTATATAATTGTCCTGAATAAACAGCTGTCACGGATGCAAAGAGCTATTGGAGAAACAATGATTTTAATAAAAATATAAATCTTTGGAAGATCTAGATCAAATATTTTTAGTTTTTCACTTGCTTTCCATCACGATATAATTAACGAGACGTTTTTTCAAACACAACCAAATCACCCACCATGACAGCATTTTGTCCAATCACAGAAAGGATTTTCGAGCATAGTTAATCGTCCTTAAGTTCAAAGGGCACAAACCGAAACTATACCGACTACATTGGAAAAAGTTGAATAACAATCTACATGAAATTGGATGGAGAAAAATTAAGTACACTTTCTATGAAAAAACCTTTAACCCCTCTAGGATAAGGGAAAAAATTTATGTTACAATAAACAAATGATAAATGATCAGGAAAAAAATGTAAAATAGACAAAATTTGAAAAACGAGAAAATATAAAATGCTATATTTGAAATCTCCTGCAGTAGTAATTTTCAGTTCATATTAAGTACTTTTGAGATTGACTTCAGTAATGATTTTGCTTATACTTCAGACAGAAAATACAGACTACATTACAAGTGATATAGACAAACTTTCACCAACAGATCTACATAATATTAAAAGTCCATTTGATTATCGCTGTTATGTGATAGGGAATGTTGAGAGGAAGCGATTGTATATGTTAGGCTGTGGAGTAAGTATATGATTTAGAATACAATTATATATTTTCTTTATCCTTCATGGTACTTCTGTGATATGAGAAGCATTTCATTGAACTGATTCTTTTGTTAAATTTCTTTATTTTTGTTCAAACTTTATTTCATATTTTGGCTTTTCAGATATCTTAATGCTATTACAGGATACTCTAAGAATCCTCTTTAATCTAATTTTATCTTATTAACCCTTATAATCCCCAATGATGCCTTGAAATCAATTTAGGCGGATGATGGCCATGTGCAATTTATATAATGTCATAGAGATGCTCAATCCAGTTCCATCTGGTAGAGAAGGTGTTAAAGAAAACCGACACTGAAAAAGTTCTTATCTGGTATTTCGAGTTTCCTGTAGCTGATCTTCATATAATCTTAAGACTTAGATAAACTTTATATAATTGATTGGGCTGAGAAATAGCAGTTTGTTTCTTTCAGAGAAATTGTGTGAAGATAAAACAACAAAGAAGATGTTAGATAATATGTGGGTTTATCCATTGATATCTGGTGATTGCTTGCTTGGTAGAAATTAATTGATAACCTGTCCTTATTTTTGTTTTAAAAATGCAATTGTACTGTAAAAGAAATTTTGTGCAGAGTTTGAAGTTGTTTAATCACTTCTTGAAAAAATAAATCCTTATATCTGAAATTTAAGGATAGGGAGAAGTTAAACCTTGATAGAATTATTTTTCACTTGTAATTTGATAAATGTATATTCTCTAATTCTTTGTCAATTTATCCCTTTATGCCCCTTTTGTGTAAAAAAAATTAATCAACATGTGGTTTGTTTGATCTCAGTTCTTCATTGGTAAAAATCTGATTATGACATCGAATTTTCTCGCTTTCCTCTAATTTTCCTATTGTGACGGCATGAAAAAAGGCGACCATGTCTGATGACGTCACATAGAAAGAACACATCTTTTTTTCCAGATCATTCAAAAAGAAGGAATAAATTTGCCTGCATATTGTTTGAAAATCATTAGAGAAACAGATTCCACCACCAAATATTGTGTAATACGATATTTATCCACTCTAAACAGTTAGATTTTAAAAAATTTAAATGCTTGGCGAGCTCACGTTTTGAATTTGAAAATTTAACTGTCTCAAGTGAATAAATATCAATTCACAGTCAATGCAGTGGTAGAATCTATAATATTCTGTATTTTTTTTATTAATTAATTTACTTTATATTTCAGAGGTCACATGTGTATAAGTGGGATGGTCGAGGTAAATGGAAGAAACTAGATGAGGACAATATACATGTGGAATTACCAGCTAAAACTTTAATTGAAGTGGAGTTTGTTCAGGAGCTAAAAGGAGAGGTATAATTAAAACAATTAACAATTGTTTTTATTTTTTCTAAGCTCAAATGATTATAGTCATCAAACAAATCATAAAACTTCATTTACTCAGTATTTAACTTTTGATTGTGTTACACATATATATGATCTATAAATGCAATGAAAGTAGAAGCATTCTGTATTTCATACAGTTTATAACATGTATAAGTCTTATTTACTCATTAGATTTCACTTATATTTTTATGCCCCATTTATGGGCATTAATTTTTCTGGTCTGTGCCTCCGTCTGTTTGTTTGTATGTTCTTCTGTCCATTCTTTCGTACGTTCGTTTTTCCATCTGTCTGTCCTGCTTCAGGTTAAAGTTTTTGGTTGAGGTAGTTTTTGATGAAGTTGAAGTCCAATCAACTTGAAACTTAGTACACATGTTCCCTATGATATGATCTTTCTAATTTTAATGCCAAATTAGAGTTTGTAACACAGATTCAAGGTCCATTGAACATAGAAAATGATAGTGTGGATTGGGCTTCTGTGTACTATTGACACATTTTGGTTTTTAGTAAGTAAATATCCATTGTGTTTAGTTAAGAAATGTTTGGTTACATATATATAAGACAGCCTTTAGGGCCAAGGGATATGTGTAATGTAAGTTGTTGTCTTGATTCACTGACAACATATAGGTAAACACAAAAAGAGGGTAATATTTTCCTGTTTGCAGTCATACAAAATACCAGTTCACAAACGACGTTGTGTGTGGTTATTATTTTTTATTACAATTTTCATTGATGTTATTTTATAAAGACTTTGAAATTTTAAGATGCTTTCTGATAATATCTGAAGATCTACATCCTTTATATGGTGTTGAAAGCAAAATTTATGTTTGAATTCTTTTTTAATGTGATTTTTTTATTATGAATATTGAAAACAAAACCAATTAGATTTATATGCTTCATGTTGATTCTTAATGATTACACAAAATATATGATGTAGTATAAGAAGATTGATTGTTTTATTGTATATAGGGTATGGGACAGAAAAGGTTGATGACAGTACATGTTTTAGATGCTTTATTTTTATATGGTAATGATGTTAGAAAACTTCACTTTACTGACAGGTTAGTAATTATTTGGCTACAACCAATATCACAGAATTCATGACATAGGGATGTTAATCCTACATAAGTATTAGCTCTTTGCTTAAAGCTTGATATTCTATAGACTCAGATTTCCTTTAAAATATTAGTTCCAATTGAAAGAAATACTATAGTATTATTTTGACTGGAAGAAGTGATAAGTAATTGTTCTTAACGGAATAAGGAGTAATTATATTTGCTCCAATAGGATCAGTGATAATCATTAAGTATTTTGTGATCAGGTCTCTTTTTAGTATACTTTAAGCAATATCTCACCTATATTTGTTGTATGGATTGATTGTAAGTTGTACATGTTGGTCTTACATGGTTCATCTTAGGCAGATCTTATTTATGCTATATGGACCTTGTCAACTTTTCTTCATGTTTCATCAGAATTAGTCAACATTGTTGTCAAATACTTTAAATAGACATGTTATTTATGACATTTTCTTAAGTTCATGTTTTTTTGCTGTGATATTTTGTATTCACCACTTGGAGCTTTTATTTATACAACAACCAAAGATCAGTCATCTTTTTTTTTTAAAGTTCTCGAATAAATTTTCATTTACATAAAATAGTTCAATTTAGACTATGTATTATTATTTTTGATGTGGTTAATGTCATTTTAATAGGATGGAGAAATTGAAAAAGTTTGTAAAGTCAGTGACAAAGAAGACCAGACCAAATTTGACACCTATTATTGCTCCTAATGTATACAGGTTAGAGCAGATAGGACAGATATTTGAAAGGTAAGATTTGTGACTTTTGAAGTAAAATTTGTTCCACTACTTAACCAAAAAGATCAGGTTATTCTAGTTTTAGTTTATTTAAGAAGTAAGAACATTTCTGGAGCATTAATCTTACATTTTTTTTTGTTTACAACATTAGTTTCAAGCTGATATTCCTCAATCCTACCTGAAGTAGGCATTTTCACTATTTCAGGTGTTAGATTTTGAGAATTCAAGAACCGAAAATTTCCTTTGTTTTTAAATGATTTAGTCGTAAGCTATTAAAATTAATTCATACTCCATAGGTTTGAATATTTGGAAATGGTCCAAACATTGCAGTATTTTGCAAGTGACTGTTGTATTGATGTATAACATATTTGACATTTCTTTTTCATTATAACCTTGCTCTTGAATATATTTGAGAGAAATGAGAGAAGTAAGCTTCAGATAGGAAATTATTGTTTTTAATTTTGCAATTGCATTTTAAATTGACAATCTCCTAATCATAAAATGAATATGTATGTATTCATAAAATTTACCAAAACATAATTGCAATATTTTAGATTAGAATTTAAAAGAGTGAAAGGTTCAGGCCAACCTCGTTTGTGTTATTTTCCACCAGCGAGGCCTGATGAAAGGTGTTTCCTTCCTACTGGTGTTTGTATTATGAAGACTGTCAAAGGTAGGATTAACCTAAAGAAAAATACAGATTTATATTGTACTTATGTTAAAATATTAACATTAACAAGCAAATTTAAGAAGATTTGTTTTGTAATGGAAATTGATAAAACATTCTTTTTAAGAAATACATAGTAATGTTATACTGTAAATTCAGAAATTATTGTGAGTATATATTATTTTTATTTTGTAATTTTAGAATAAAATATGATTTTAATTTTTGCCATATTGAGAATATACAAAAACTTAAAATGCAAGTTTAAATTATTGTGATTATAACCATGTTGCATTTTTCACAGTAATACACACATTGCAATAATTTTCTATTTTAGAACCCTGGACAATTGCCTTGAGTAAATCTGCAAATAGGAAATATTTTTACAACATGTCATCCAGGTCATCTACATTTGAAGCACCTCCAGATAGTGTAGCATCCGCTAGGTTAGTATTAAAGTTACCTTTTATCTGTCATTTGAAAATAACACCTGCAATAATTCAGTCATCTTTCGTTTGAATTCAGCATAGACAGAAAACTTGTATTTAGTAGTGCTTATGGTAGCATGTTTGCCTCGAAGTGTGAATGGTCATTGATTTGATCTATGGCAAGTAAAATTGGACGTAAAAGTTTGTTTTTGATGCTTTTCTCCTCTTAGCACCAGACATTTAGGAGTAAGAGCAAAGACTGATTGCCACATAGCAAGAATTACATGTCATGGCAGGGTGACTGACATCTCTTCCTGCAAACTGTAACCCTGTGAACTAGTATGATAAAAAAACTGGCTCAGCTTGTTGGTCAAATACAAATCAGAGTTCATACTTACTCTGGATAATTGGTTCTTATATAGATAAGAAGATGTATGTAATATTTGCCACTGAACATGAACAACCCATCCATCCATCCATGTTACTACTTGACAGAAAAGAATCAAACTTCGATGGATGAGGTAGTATGTAGACCACAATGATAATTTGATGGTTTCGGTAAGTTTTAAACAGCTGATGATTAACCACAGTTAAATTATCAGCAAATACTGGTACTCTTATAACTTCTGATTTGAAAAATAAAAACAGCTCTCTGGAACTAGCATACACACCTCTCGTAGCTATACATATATTGATTGACTACAGAAACAAAACACATGTAAGTGATACAAAATAGCTGTTCAAATGATATACACAAAAAGAGACAACAAATTCAGTCAGTTTCTGATGGTTTTCAGGTTTTACAGTATACTTTATAAAATTTATTTATTTCTTGCAGAGAATGTAAACTGAACAGTTATAGATGGGACTTTGAAATGGGAGTCAAGATTCATCCAAATCAAACATTTGAACCAGACAATAATAAAATTTCATTGACTGACATGTTAAGCCACATACAGAAAATAATGCCACATTGAAATTCTCTGACAGAAGTTATTTGAAATTCAGTTTGATCGTATGAAGGGTGAAGACATATTTATTTGTAATGCGAGAATACCCAACGTGTTCAATGTTTGTATTTTAAAGTTCTGAATACTGTAGTTATGGTCATGGACTTATCAAGGTCAAACTGTTTTGCTGACCTTTACCATGAGTTCCTGTCCATAGAATGAGGGTACTACTAAACGGCACTTTGATTTTTTTTTTATATCTTATGAACAGATGCTCACAGTTTGAAAAATCAAATTCAATGCAGGAAACCATAGGTCCATAAATAGCTGCATTTACCAAAAGACATATTTGCATGCTCTGACCATCAGAAAGTGTTAATAATAGTTATCCTTCATTTAATAATCAAGTCATTTGTTTTATTTAATCATGCATTGGTATTGTTTTCTGAAGCATAACAATTTTCATTCATACTCATATCATGTATATCATATTATGTAATATAGTTTTTTTTTCTCATCATAAGCATACTTTTTAATTTTTTACATTTTTTCACCAGTATAAGAAAATTACACATCCTCTTGGAATCACTGCATCCGTCCTTTTATTTTTATGTTCATTTATCTGGCAGTTTGACACTTTGTCCCACAAATATTTTTGTCACACAGAAAGTTTGCAACAGAATGAATACATGAAAAAAGTTTAATATTCAGCCATACAAAAAGGCATAATGCTAATAATTGTACATGAATTGGCTGTGATGTAATTTTCTTTCTCTAGATACCCCCTTTTCCTTTGCTCTCTCCAATGCAAACAGTCAAGTACTGTGAAATCAGAAATTATAGCAATGATTTATTAATGGGATACTGACATGGCATGACCAACCAAAATTAATTATTGTGATATCAGGAAAAATTGCAGGCATGATACAGATATATGTATCAAATATTAGCATGCTATTGTTTATTATTGCCAATCTTTAATAGTCACAGTTTTCGCGTAAATGAAACCTGTAAATAATTTCTGAATATACATTACCAGTTTCATTCCATGCAGTTACCTTGAAAAGGGTTATAATTTCATTGATTGTTGATATACATTGTAAATGTGATAAATTAAAGCTCCATCAAATCTGCACTTTGACCAACCATCAATGCATGCTGTCACAGTTCAATGTATTAATACAAGTTTAATTGGTATTAAAAATCAAGTGACTTTTTTAACCTTTATTTACAAAGTCAGCCAGAACCAGATTTGACAAGAAAAAACAAGACAAAGTTTTACCTCTCCATGAACAAAAAATTATAGTATATTTATAGCAAATGAAAGGGTTATGTGGTGAACCTATATCAGATTCAAGTTGCGTTTCATTGTCAATAAGGGGGCCTCTGTGGCTCTAAGAAGTCTTAACTACTGTTTTACTAGCCAGTTAACCTGTCAACTGATAAAAGTCAGCAACTTCCATAGAAAAGGATATATCCTGTAGTTAGAAATTAGTTAAATATCATGAGCAAATACTACAAAATTTAAGGATAGATAAAAAAAGTCATATAAATTAGCATATTAATCTATTGTAATAAAAATTCATAATATCTAATAAAATTTGTAGATTTAGTTAACAAGGTCCTTATATTTGGATAAAGTAACATTTGTTTATAGTGGAAAGTTGTTTTAACTTAAATAAGCTACAATTAAAAAATTGCTTGCTAGTCCCTCTCTGTGATTATCTTTAGATAACTCTGGTTCATTTCCCAATCAATCTATCATGAAGGGAAGATAAATAATGCAAACGTCAATCATAGTCTTTTTCAAAAATGATGAACCATTCTTTATATTGGTATGTAATCATTTTAAACGTTTCAAATTTATGAATATATATTCGTACATCAATGTTTTTGATACACCAATAACAAAAACTGAAATATATTGAATTGATACATTTTGTAACTATTCAAATTTATATCTAAAATAATGAACCTGTTAAAGGGAGACACTACTCGCATAACTTTTTGGAATTGGCACATAATACAACGGAATGTCACTCTTGCATACAAATGGCACATCAATATAATTAATTAAATGTGCAATCGCGCTCCACTTTCAATGATGATTCTAAATTATGAATATAACCAAAAGTTGTTAATCTATAGATAGTAAAGACTAATGAAATCTAACCCACTGTTTAAATATTTCTTTGCATTTTTTTAAAACTTCCTCAGTAAAATGCTTGAGCCACTTGACTTTCATAGCTCATAATTAACGTTTTTACACAATATTTAAATAAAGTAGCTAAAGATAATTCGCTTCTCAAAGTGTAAGACGCAATTAAAATCGTATGCTTGCACCATCTTACCCAAAAACAGATTTAATTAAGTTCTGAACATTTCGATATTTCTTCGTTAAAACCTGTTTTAAACAAATCACAAGTATGTGTTAAGATCCGACTAAATACCCATATCCAGATATCGTCAGGTAAATTTGCTATATAAATATAAAACAATTGTTGACTTTTGTTAGGAGTTGATACATTGGTTTAAATCATCATGGTCAATAATTGTATAATATTTGATAAAACTTGCATGTTGTGATTAGATGAAATAATTAGATTAATTGTTGAATATGATTTATGTTTTTAGATAAAATGACTATCCAGTATAAAAAAAAAACATATTTCATGCATGAAAACACTTCTAACTTTCAAACATTGATGGTAAAATGATATGTTATTTACTGATAAAGGGTGTCTGAAATAAAATGATATGGAAATCCAGAGTCTATGTGCATTAATATTTGATAATTTTTAGTTTGATGGTGAATTAATAAGTTGCAGAGATTTGGTTGTCTGACAAAGCAAGAATTTATCTAGACCCTGAATAAATCAAAAAATGATTAGGGATAGCAGTTAAATCTAGTTTTAGAATATGTGCAAGTTTGTTCACCCTTTGCTCTGAATGACATCTAAAGTAATGACATGTGGTAGAAAAGACAAATTAAAATTTACAGTGTATTCATAGTGTTAAGCATTATTTACACTTATATGAATATAATGCATTCATGAATCTTCAATCAAAAAACATTAATGTAATGACCCTACAGTTTTGTTACTTGTTTTGTTGTTGTAATGGCTTTTAAGATTAGAAAAAATAAACCAATTGATTTTCTTTATTTATTTGTAAAGCATTGCCATAAGAGCTGATAGTTATGTTCAGAAACATAAACATTGTGATCATTTCAAAGTTATGTGGATGCAAAGTTGCATTCTTTTATTAGTAAAATTCATGATTATTTCAGAATGGTTCATTAAAAGTTTGAAGTGGAACACTACAATAAAATTGAGAATGGAAATAGGGAATGTGTCAAAGAGACAACAACCCGACCAAATAAAAAACAACAGCAGAGGGTCACCAACAGTCTTAAATGTAGCGAGAAATTCCCGCACCCGGAGGCGTCCTTCAGCCGGCCCCATAACAAATGTATACTAGTCCAGTGATAATGAACGCCATACTAATTTCCAAATTGTACACAAGAAACTAAAATTAAAATAATACAATACTAACAAAGGCCAGAGGCTCCTGACTTGGGACAGGCGCAAAAATGCGGCGGGGTTAAACATGTTTGTGAGATCTCAACCCTCCCCCTATACCTCTAACCAATGTAGAAAAGTAAGCGCATAACAATACGCACATTAAAATTCAGTCCAAGAGAAGTCCGAATCTGATGTCAGAAGATGTAACCAAAGAAAATAAACAAAATGACAATGATACATAAATAATACATAAATAACAATCCATATTTCATGTTTGATTTTCATTTATCTGTATATAACCACATACTTTTTGTTGTTTTTTAGAAAACTATTTAAATTTAGCTTTTGTGAAGAATTATTGTATTGAGGTAAAAAAAAATCGTGAAATAGACTTGTCCTGTAATTTTATATTGCATCAACTATTGAATGCTTTATTTTGATGTAATGTACATCCCAATACATACAGAATCATTCCATTTGATTGTTATTGTTTACTCACAATTGAAGCATTTTATCTCATGATCTTCAGCTTAATATCAATTAAAGTTACTAGTAATATTTTACTCAATTTTGATTTGATAATTCTTGTTTGAACATTTTGATTATATATCACTCTTTGATGCAAGTCCGTTATGATTAGATTTTCTTTCCCTATAATGAAAACAGAAAAATGAAGTAAATTTTTCAGCCTTTCCTAATATGAAACTCTTTATTTTACATCTAATCGCATAGTACTATTATACCCTTTGATTAACCCCATTGTCAACAACGTTTGTAGCTAATATTTGATTAATAATTGGGACACAAAAGGTCACAGATTCAGTGATTAACTTCATAACTAGATCAGATACCAGGTTTTTTTTATCAGCAGACCACCTAAGGTCTTTAAACTGAAAAAAAGTTTGACCTTATCGTGGCTCAAATAAAGGAAATGGCTATATATACACCTTTCGCGAACTGTGTTATAAAGTTTCACATTGTGTAAGCGATGTTTTTGATACCTTGACCATACAACCCCAACTAATTAATTGTCCTTTATGTCTTTTGTCAGTGTAGATTATCGTTGAATCCCTATGAATTTCAACAGTATGAATATCCTTGGTCACAACAAAAACGGTTGACACATTAATATTGTTCCATATATGTCTAATCTACCTTCTTAGCTCTCAGAAAATTATAGAATGATTTAATGTAGAAAATGTCTTCCTTAAGATGAAATTATCACAAAGAGCAAAATACATTGCTTAAAGTAGAGAATGAAGATGGGGACTGAACCCGACCAAAGTGTAATAAACAGCCGAAGGCCACCAATTGGTCTTCAACACAGCCATAAAATCCCGCAAAAATCCGGCCCCTAAACGAAAATGTGTATTAGTTCAGTAAAATGGACGTCATCATGACTCATATCCTAAGCATATCAATGAACTGAAATAAAAAAAAAAGACAAGAATAACAAAGGCCAGGTTCCTGACTTGGGACAGTCGCATTAATGCGGCGGAGTTAAACATGTTTAGTGAGATATCAACCCTGTTTAAATAAATGATGAAATTTGGGTATTGGACAGTGTGGACAAGGAGGTTACATTAAATATAATGTAAAGACAAAGGCAGTGAATGGGACATGAGGTCTGACATTGGTAAGAAGCTTATGTTTCCAGAATCCCTACGCCCAGACATTGTAGATGATAGTTGCAATATAAGTGACAGTACCTTGGGAAGAGAGATGTGAAGAGGCATACCAGCGGAAGAAGGAAAAGTACACAGAGCTGATGACAACATGTAGAGAGAGATGTTGGAAAGCGTGGCTCTTCCCAGTAGAAGTAGGGTGTAGAGGTTTTTCTGCACAGTCATACTTTCAAAAACACACTTATAGATGGCTGTGAAAAAATATCAGACACGTTGCCCACTTGCCTCTACATGCCCACATGTTTACAAAGGAATGTCGTGAAATAGTCATAATTTTTTTAATGTTATTGTTGCAATTGATACTTAAACAACGTCCGGAAAGAAGCGCCCATGAATGGTGAAAGGAAGTGATGTATTTAAGTAACCTCTGTTCATCAAAGTCATTGTTGTAGCATTAAGTATCATTAGATAACTTTCTTTCTTTGCTCCATTAAGAACTGGAGTGAGTAGAACACCGTCGTCCTCTTCTGTAGAGTTTGGTCTTGGAACAAACCACATTTCCATTGGAAAATGTCCATCCAATGACCAGGCATTGTCCTTATTTTTGCCACAAGTGTCTTTCTTCACAAGTGCAGTTCTAGCGAAAGATTTAAAGTCTTTTTTAAATGAAACACCGTAAACAAAACAATGCTTTTTATGTCTATAGTTTTCATTGATAGCAGGAATATCGAAATATGTTAGAAACGGAAACGACGAATTAGGTGGAAATTTTGTTTCCATGGCTGTTTTTGATTCTAGGTTTAGAGTATATCGACTGAAGAGTGGCGTAAAGTCTGCCTTATTTCTTTTGTCTACATCTCTAATTACACCAACCTCAAAAGTTGTGGCGAAAAATGGATCGTTAGTAGTGCATATATCAATTATAATGTTGTTATCTTCTTCGTAAGCATTTGCATGATGTGTAGGGTTAGTTATTGGTGTGGAGATAGTAGTAACTTTACCAGTTTTTATCTCAATAACGTAAAAATTAGCTTTTTCTTTGGGAAACCATTGGAGGCCAGAATAGGCATCTGCATTTTTCAGCATCCACTCTACGTTCACAAAATAAGGTGCAGCAAGCAGAATGACGTAATTTGGAGTAACAGAAAAAGAATGCATATAAGGCGCCTTGTCAACTCCCCATTGTGCAACTAATTCCCTTTCATATGTAGATTTTATTCGCATGAGTGATAATCGACTCTGAACTCCAGGAAGAACACTGACGCTGGTTAAAAAAGTAAAATGGTGTCCAGTGCCGTACTCCGGGACTGGATGGGCGGACGACATCAAACTAACGAAGTCTTGTGGAACAGATGGTTTCATTGCATTTACAGGTGAAATGGTTCCAACCGTAAGTGGGTCTATTTGGTACATTTTCCATGTATCTGATAAAGTTGCATATTCATATTGTCCCGTGCCTGAATTAAAAAATCTATAAACGTTGATATTCATATTATCCATTCCCTTCAAGATCCCAAGTTCCTCTTGCATTAAAGAAAATGGTGGAGTAGGCTTTTCGAATGTTAAGTAATTGTCAATATTATTTATTTTTATGGAAGTGTTATAGACAGATGAACGCACAAAATTCGTTGAAAAAGATGCTGTACCATTACCATAGAATTTCCAACTATGAATCTTGGAAAAACCATCAAAAGCATGTGTAAAATTTCTTGGTCCATTCCCAAACATCCCGGGACCGGTTCGTACCTGTAAATAATATTAATGAAATATAGTTCATGATCGATATGAAAATATTGAAGGTTTTATATCTAATTAATAATTAGCAGGGTATCATACAGTAATGACATATTTTTCCATCTGGAACAGTAAATTCTGTTATTTTTTTTTAAATAAATTAAGAATAATACATAAAAAAGTATGTGTGTGTGTTTGTTTGTTTTTAAGAGTAAAGCATTGGAAAAAAATAAATCTCTGAATTTTTAATTTTTTTTTTAATAATAATAATCTTTATTTGTCATATAAGTAACATTATACTTGTGACATAAGCAAAAGTAACAGCAACAATAAAATAACTGAGTTAAACACACACATATCTATATGTATACAAGTAAAAGTAACTAAGAGTCCCCTGTCCTCAGCTCTAAAGACTGTTTTATAAAGGAACCTGTTTTTTTCACTTGGTTTATATTAGAAGGATTTAGTAGGACTACTAGTTTTTCAGTATCAGATAGATTTGAAAACATAGGATTATCTATTGCCATGTCATTGAAAAGTTTTATACGTAAAACATTATTAATTTGACAGTGGAGGAGAAAGTGATTTTCATCTTCTAAGGTTTTACAAGTTGGACATGTTCTATTGTCTCGAGGTATTTTTAGATATCTGCCCTTCTCAATGAGCAAATTATGGTCACTAATTCTAATTTTTGTAAATAAACGTCTAGTTTCAAAATTGTGATATTTTAGATAAAATTCTTGGTCTTGTTTGACTTTAATATTTTTGTAAAGAAAAAGTTTGTTATTTTCGTTCAAACTATTAATTTTATTTTCCAGTAGTTCTGAATAAAATTTACTTGTAATATTCTTAATCCAAGTCTTTAGTTTGTTAACTTGTTCCATATTTTGACAGGACATTACTTTTTGTATATCAATATTCATTTCTTGTGTTGAATCTTTTATAAAAGTGGACCAAGTATAAACTCCTTGTGAATCAAGGTGTTTACTTAATGTATAACTTTCTTTTAGCAATGGGTTTATGTTTTCAGTATTTAATCTAGCCCAATAAAGAATTGCTTGTGTTTTTATATATTTTTCTATTGGTTGTCTACCAAGTTCAGCTTTAACACCTAAATTAGCAGATTTTTTTTTAGTACCTAAAATATATTTACAGAAATTAACATGAACTTTTTCGAAGGGAGTCATATCCAAATATTGGAAATTATCTATATCTTTGTTTTGGGATTTTAATCTGCCTTTTGCTCTATAATAAGATTGATATGTATCCATGTATGATATTTCAGCATTATATGTTAAAATTGGTTTTATAAGAGAATCAAAAAGATTACAGGATACATTAACAGGAAAATTTCCCAAAAAGGTTGCATGTGTTTTTAATGAAAACAGAGCTTTCCTAGCTTTTTTGGCTAAATCTGTTAAACTTGCATTTAGATTTCCATTATTTTTTATCAGAGTGCCCAGAAATTTATACTCAGTAACGTTATCAATTTTTTCATTATTGAACCTTACAATGTATGGTTCCAGTTTTGTAGTTCTTTGTTCAATGATCATTGTTTTTGTTTTTTTAGTATTTAGACATAACTGCCATTTTTCACAGTAATTTGATAAGTTATTTAAGCTATTTTGAAGACCTTCTTTACTTTCGGATAAAATTATAAGGTCATCGGCAAACAAAAGACTTCCTATATCAGAATTTAATATTCTCAAGGGTTTTGAACCTTTATGGTCAAAATTTTCAACTATATCATTAATAAATAAATTAAAGAGTGTGGGACTAATACTGTCCCCTTGTTTCACTCCTCGGTCAATGGGAAAGAATCTAGAATGTTTATCATTATATTTTATAGATGCTTCAGTATGAATAAACTGTTGTTTTATTATTTCAAACATATGTTTCCCTACACCCATTTTAGCTAATTTATAAAGCATTCCAATTCTCCAAAGGGAATCAAAAGCCTTTTTTAGATCTACAAAACAGACCTAAAGTTTTCTTTTATTTTTATGAATATATTTATTAATCAAAGTTTTAAGGATAAATACACTGTCTGCAGTTCTATGATTAACTCTAAATCCAAACTGGGCATTAGTTAATTTTTTTTCCATAGTTTTAATCATTCTTTGATTTAAGATACTACTAAATAATTTGGATATACAGTTGATTAAAGAAATTCCTCTGTAATTGCTTGGATTACATTTGTCACCAGATTTATGTACTAAAGTTATGTATGCAGAATTCCATGAAGCTGGATAGTGTCCTGTTTTTAACATAAGATTAAATAGTTTAGCATATGCTTTGGTAGTTACTGGACTACTAAATTTAATTACCTCGTTCAACACACTATCTGGACCGCTCGCTTTTCCATTTTTTAAGTTTTTTAAAATACATTTAATTTCAGAGCAAGTAATAGGCCTGTCTGTCTCCGGGTTAAAAGAAATAGTATCTTCAATATTTTTCAGCTTTTGCTCAATTTTGGTTTGAAAATCATTATTTATTTTTGAAAACTTTCCTTGATTTTGGAAATGTTTAATTGTGCTTTCACTGTCCTTTAACATTTCTTTTAAATCATCATCTCCATCTGTATTTTTGTTAATCAAAATGTTTGTGAAAAAATAATGTTAAACTGCTTGACAAATATATTAGAAAGATCATAAATTTCAAAAGGCTTATCTGAAATGTAGGTTTTCTTTAAATATTGAGAAATATATAGGTTGATGTGCAATGTTTTAAATGGATGACAATTCTTAAAAAACAAGATATTGCAAAATATTGAGGAAAACGTGAAAGAGAATTCCCTCCAAAATGTTTTTTTTTTTTTATTATTAAGATGGAGACAAATAATTTATTCTAGAAATTGACAATATCTTACCAGAGAACCACGTAGCCATTTCGGTAATGGATTTTCAAAGACTATCCTTCTATCCACAAACGTTTCCTTGTTGTCATAAAAGAGTCGGCTAAAATCATCTTCGGTAGAACTTGAAAATCCAATAAAGACGGCCGCCAAAGCAAAAATCACGAAGTTCATTATAGTAGAGTGTAATTCAACCAGTCCTGTTCTATCATTGAACAGAATGAAGTGAATTTATTTTGTGGACGTTCACTTTTATATGTACATGTATTTGATATCTTACTTTTAATAGTGACCGAATTACTATATCATAAACTAACATGACCTATAATCAATCATATGGTCTTTGGAAAAGAGTTGTCTCATTGGCAACCATACCACGTCTTATTTTTTATAATATAAAAGTAATGCTTTGTCATTTTGTAGCTGAGACTAATATAGCATAGTTAAATATTTATTTTAGCTAAATTAACTTGTTTTGAGATAAGTGGTTTTTTTTTGTTTTCCTTTATTTTGACTTAATTCACAGCCAAGTTATTATTTCATTCTTTAAACAGAGGAAACTGGTAGTGATATACAAATGCAAGTCTTCTTTATTCTCAACCAAATGTCGCTTTCTAACCTAACAGAACACTAATTAATAGCATGTCTAGTGATGATCAAATCTGAATCATCTTTAAATCATTTTATTGCATGGATATAGTTAGAGAATATTTTTGTATTGCAGAAGTTTGCGAGTCAAGATATTTTTTACGAAAGATAATATTCACCAGTAATAATTCAAAATGTTATTGTAGAGCTAAGCTTGAAAAATTACTTCCCTTATTTACAGTTTCATTTATAATAGTGCAGAATAAAATATCCCTTTCTGTTAGTGCATGCTTTATAATAGATGTTTTTTTGTTATTCAAAAGTGATATCAGTTGTATATGATTCTGGAGCACCAATTTAATTACGGGTAGTGCATTTTGAAATAAAAGATGTAATGCATTAATTGTACTCGTTTTTGTCCCATATATTTGTCCCATGTGAACCAGAGATAATAAAAATACTACCAATGACAAAATGAAGATAATGATATAGTTAACCGGGTAAATACAATATAATCAAGGGGAAAGTTCGATAAAGTCAAGGTAAGTATAGTCAGATAACTTTTCGTCAAGGATTTATATTATCAACATGCAGTGCTCTGTGATTGACTCAGCCGTCTTTCATGTTTTGTTTCTGATTGATACAAGACACAGTGTGAATCTAATTATCGAGTAAGCGCAACGAACGATGCATTTTTTATGTTTGTTTTAAAATTAGTTATGATTCTGAATACCTAAAAATTTATTAAGTTTTTAGCTGTTGTTAATTTCCAAATAAAATGAATATATTTCTTATTCGCGCATTTGACGATTACATACAAGAATGCTTAAAACAAATGGCTTGAATTATTATCCGTGATCCTTTCTTTGGCAGGGACAAAAACTATAAGAATATGTCTTTTTCTATATTCAAAAACATATGAAATAGGTCGATGCATTTAAAAACATCAATAAAAATGGACCACTACATTCTATCCACAAAAGATACGTGATAGTTTTTGCTAGTTTACATTTTCGGACGTTCTTAGGAAAGACAGTGACCGTTATGGAATATCTGTGTCACAGATCACCACAGATGTTCTTCAAATATCAGAACAACAATTTTTAGACCTCGATTCTGCCATCACTGGATACCACTTTTACCGAATTTGTACATACAATGGACAACTTAACAGTTGCCACTAGTGGAGCAGTATTTTCAGCACCAGAGATCACCCCAAGTTTTTTGTTGGGGTTCTTGTTGGACAGCCTTTAATTTTTCCATGTTATGTTCTATGGGCATGTTTGTCTTATCGTCATATTCCTTTTTTGAAGGAAATCTCCTTCATTTTCTACATATGCATCCTTTAAATATAATATCCTGCATAATTTTTATCAAACCTTGAATAGTTTATGGCTTTCCAATTGTGAACTTTCCATTTCTAAGTAGCAACATTCCAGCAGCACCTGCATACGGGGTATATATCTCCCAATTGATACGATATTCCCGTGCTTGCATTTCTGCTCACAAGGAAGCTATTAAACCAAGAGTTCCAAATGGTGAAGTTGAAATCATCCCTTCGTAAATTTTACGGACGCCATCACGAGTTGGTTGACCGTTATGGAATAACCGTTTCACAAATGATATCGGATATGTTCCTTACGTCGTAACTACAATCCCCTTCCCTTTCATGAATGTGACCTACCGAATTAGACTATTTACCGGATTTGTAATCACATAAGCAACACGACGGGTGCCACATGTGGAGCAGGATCTGCTTACCCTTCCGGAGCACCTGAGATCACCCCTAGTTTTTGGAGGGGTTCGTGTTGTTTATTCTTTAGTTTTCTATGTTGTGTCATGTGTACTATTGTTTTTCTGTTTGTCTTTTTCATTTTTGGCCATGGCGTTGTCAGTTTGTTTTGGATTTATGAGTTTGACTGTCCCTTTGGTATCTTTCGTCCCTCTTTTATGGCACTCACCCCGTATTTCGTTTGTTGAATAATCAATTAAAAACTGAACTGATTACCCAACGATGTTTCAATGTTTAGCTTAATATGTAATTGATAAAAATTGATAAACCATTCCTGAAAACTCCAAGGATTTATATCTCCACCAACGCCAGTGGTATCTGTTCTTTAGTTTTGGTAGCTTGAATAAGATAAATTTGACGCTAAAACGCATATGATACTAGTCTCTACTATATGCGCTCTGACTGGTGAAATCTGTAGTTGTAGTAAAAGCTGATTCATTAGAATGTTCAAAAGACTATGATTATCAGCGCTTCAGTTAATTGTATTGAGCCCACTTGCAGTTTTGACAGGCTAGTGATACCAATCGTCGATGCTTTCTAGTCATATACATTTCTAGTAATTATATTGTCCTCATCATATTTTAAATTATCACCGTGTGGCAACGTCTGTTGTAATAGATGCTAGCCTATGCATGCTATAATAGATGCCGTTCATTTCTTCCAAAAGTACACTTTTTTCAGTTAATGTTTTAATTATGTGAAATAACACTGAACTTTTGGTTTTACCTGGAAACTTCTTGATGGTTCTAACATTTTAGAACTTTATAAGTTTGTTCTCATTCGTATCATTGTTGCTATGATCTGCCACATTATTTGGTTCTAGAATGCTATAATGCATGTTCTACTGACTAGATGGTTGTGAGTATAACTTGATACCTTTCAATATGGAATTCCATCTGCCAGTTTTTCTCCGTGCCTAGAAATTGTCATGGTATTGTTTAAATAGTTATCAAAAGTACCAGGATTATAATTTTATACGCCAGACGCGCGTTTCATCTACATAAGACTCATCAGTGACGCTCAGATCAAAATAGTTAAAAAGCCAAACAAATACAAAGTTGAAGAGCATTGAGGACCCAAAATTCCCAAATGTTGTGCCAAATACGGCTAAGGTAATCTACTCCTGGGTAAGAAAATCCTTAGTTTTTCGAAAAATTCAAAAGTTTTGTAAACAAAAAAGTTATAAAAATGACCATATAATTGATATTCATATATATTAAAATGTTTCGAAGTTGCTGGTGATCTCATCTTTCTTCATAAAATATGATTATAGTAAATGATGTTGGGTTTTGACACTCTAACGATACTAACGAGAAAATATCTGACTCAGTCGTTAAGAATGAGTTTATTCCAGAACAAGTAATTTTCAACATCAGTACTATCTTTAAAAGTGTACCTTATCAATGACCGAACAAGAAATCAGTAGTGCTACATCAAACTTCTTTTATGTCATGTTACATTTTTAAGTGATTTTTTTTTAGAAATCAACAGGCAATTAAGGCAATAGTAGTTTACCGATGTTCAAACCACGTGAATCGATTTTGGAAAGAAAAATCATTGTAACAAACAGAAACAGAAACAAAAACAGTGAGATCAGATGCGTCCACAAGTTAAGCGTCTCCTGTTTTGCATGCATCTCCTGCGATGCTTATAATATTAACGGTACTAATGTTTCTGCACCGGATGCGCATTTCGACAATAAAAGTATATACAGTGATGCTCAAGGCTGAAACATTAGACAATTCAAAACTAGCTATTTAATACATATGAAGAGCTTTTAAACCAAAAAAAAAAAGACAAAAAAAGTTAGAAAAAACGGACAAGGAATCAAAGGCTATATGCATTATGACGGTATATTCCTTCATTTAGAATGATACATAAAATTATGAAACTGCAAATTTTACTAACTTTTTATTCGTATTTTTACATGCCAGTACTTTTTTCAAATGTACTCGCTCCTGGGCTGGTGATACCCTCGGGGATTAACAGTACACCAGTAGAGGTTTCGACCCAGTGAAAGTAATTACATTAACAATACCAAGTTTCTGCACCAGATGTGCATTTCGATAACAAACGACTGATCAATGATACTCTATATCAAACTATTTGAAAATGCTAGACTAAATAAAACATATGAAGAGCTTATAAACCAAAGGGGGTCAAAAAAGTATGTTCAAAACGCGCAAGGAATCAGAGATATTTCCATGATTAAGATATATTAAAATAATCAGAAATTTTTTAACAGCACATTATCCGTATTTTCATATTAGTATCCATTACTGGCTACGAGGTGATGATACCCTTGGGAATTAACGGTCCTCAAGCAGAAGTATCAACCAAGTGAAAGTAATAGCATAAACAGTACCAAGTGTGTACACCAGATTCGCATTTCGACAATGAATTACATTTAAGTTATTATTTAGACCAAATATTTTGACTTAATAAAAATGTGATGAACTAGTGATAGCCAAAACCGGGCAATGGAACAGAGATTTGCATGAAGGAGATAGATTCCTTGATTTAACAAAATTTACAACATTTTGTAACCACAAATTTCAATAACACAGTATCTGTATTTTCATGCCAGTACTGTCTAATAGGCTTCACATTCTGTGAAAATGACACAATAAGCAATAGGACACAACCGGTACAATTACATATCATACGACTGTTCTGGTATTTTAAGACATAAGACCGCAAAAACATGTCACTACAGTGATTTGAGAAACCGACACATCGTATTGGTAAACCAATTCGTTTTGTCAAGCCAGTTGTGTCCTGAAATATGAGAGTTTTTATCAAATATTTCGTTTATATGTATGTTGGCGTTTGTTTTGATGCACTTCTGTGTTCCTATTGTTCCTTTGTTTTTCTCTTATTGTTAATGTGTTTCCTTCGGTTTTAGTTTGTAACCCAGATTTGTTGTTTTTCTCAATCGATCTATGACTTTTGAACAGCGCCAGTATACTACTGTTGCCTTTATTACGTCAATGGAATGCATCAAGGTGATTTTAAGAAGTAGATAGAAACAACCTTGTCCTGGAAAATGGATAACATAGCAAAATATTCATACTGTAAAGCGCTTTTATATGTTGTTAGATCAATAGATGGGCATAGCTTATTAATAAAAAGATTGACTATTATAAGTTATTTTGTTACATATACGAAAAAAAGTCTTATTTTAATGTGATAACACAGTACGTTTAATAAAGATAAAGTGTGGATGCTAGTTAGTGTTGATTTGTCATTTTCGACATTTTTCTCTCGATTTGGAATAGACTACTTAATAGTAACATCTGAATTTGTTATGAAGAGCTGATCCCATGAAAATATATTGCTATACGATTCATGTGATAAAAGAATTAAGACATCACTTTGAAACTTAGTTTATGATCCATCGAATTAAAACCTTGATATATATGATTGCATAATATGCATGTGATACATGATTTTAAATGTGATAAGAGATAAATTATAGGTCAAGGTTTTGATTGGTTGATGAACGAAGGTTGACGTAATTGTCCTAACAAACAAAGTTAGAAAACTTAATCATATATTCAACAAAACTGCAATAAACCTGATTTCTCAGTCACTTTGAAACTATATAAATTAATCTAGAAGCAAGTGTGGCTACTCAAATATTTAAAAGAAAATGTAGAATAATAAAAACTCGAAGACAAATTGGTACCTGTATTTTCTTATGCAGAAATGGTGGATAAAACCTAGTTTTAAAGCTAGCTAAACCTTTCACTTGTATGACAGTCGCATTGAATTCCATTATGTTGACAACAATCATGAACAATGCGAGAGCAAAACAAACAGGTATAAAAGGTAAAAATGTAAAAGCATATAAATCTGAATAAGATTCAATAGTAGTATAGTATCAATATTAAAACCTCTTAAATATATAAAAAATATGCACATCATAACCAATATTTAAGGAATCACATGAACTCTAAAACATATGAATGCACTATTCATACCCTGTACATAGTAACTAAACAAAAAACGCTTTGATATAAGAGTAAAAAATGGACTTCTCTGAAACCTTCAATATAAAAAATGTTTGATAATCCTTTGCGACCCAAATATGCTACTCCCCTACTTATTCCTTGTAAAAATTGTAAAATGCATAATTCACTCAGGTACTAAAGAAGATTATAAAGAACTTGGCATAAACTTTACGTTCCTTCTTAAAAAAAATGTTTTCTAACTTAATAGTTAAAAGGCTTGATTAATATGTTGACACAGTTATGTGTGCTTTATATGTTGAATCAGTTCGCGAATGACAATAGCATTTATAAATTTTGCGTTCGAACCTATTGAGTAATATGTTAGGAATTGTAAACTTCTCTGCAACTGTTTTACAGGAATAACCAAAATGGGGAACAAAACGTGTACCATTAGGTGAATATAAACGTCTATCCATTTTGTATCACACTACTAGTATTTCACACAGGGTGATTGATTAAGTTCGTTAATTTTACTCTGTGCATCTATATGGAATGGAATTCCGTATATACAGAAATACTTTTTACGTATATACAGAAATATTTATGTATATACGTAAAAAGTATTTTTGATCCTGATTCCGCGCCATACTCATAGGCAATCACACCATAATTTCTTTTAGTTCGAAAATGGTGCTTGTTTATTTGCAATTTTCTTTTGGTCCTTGTGTTGTCAGTCTTTCATCGACTAGTGTTTTTATTGCCCTTGGCCTTGGTCTATTCTTCCATTCTTTTTTTAATGTACAAATGTATTTCTGCTTCATATTACTAGTATCATTTATTACTATTTGAAAATTTTATTAAGTTCTAAATTGTATAACAAAAATTACCTGCAATCAGTTAAATTAAATCTGAAAAGAAGCGTCCGTGCATTGTAAATGGAACCAATGACGGTAAATATCCTCTGTTTATAGGCGCCATTGTGTTAGCATCTAGCATCAACAAATAACTCTGTTGTTTCTCCCCGTCGAGAACTGGAGTCAGAAGGATGCCATCATCCTCCCTGGTGGAATTAGGATTAGATATAAACCACATATCCACAGGATAGTGGTTATCTGACGCAAATGCACTGTCTTGATTAGTACCGCAAACATCTTTTTTCACTAAAGCTGTACTTGAAAACAATGTGGTGTCTCTTTTGGTAGCGACGCCGTAAATATAGCAATATCTACGATGTCTGTACTTTTCATTAATGCACGGGAAATCAAAATTATTTATGAATGGAAAGATTGAATTAGGAGAAAATGTAGTGACTGTTACATTCGTTGCATTCAAGTTGATTGTATAACGTTTAATTACTGGCGCTGTATATTGTGCGTTTTGTCTTTTATTAGGCGATCTCAACGTATCAAGTTCATAGATTTTAGAATAAGCAGGATCTTGAAACACAGTTACGTCCATAATGATTCTATTGTTGTCTTCATACGCATTTACATGGTGTGATGGAAAGCCATTTTCTGTTTGGATAGTATGTACATTGCCAGTTTTAATCTCAACAACATAAATCGTGGCTTTCTCAGACGGAAACCATTCCAGACCTTCATACGCATTGGCATATTTCAACATTCTCCCTATGTTTGTATAATAAGCAGCTGCGAATAGAATAACATAACGCTGCGTGACGGAAAACGAATGCATGTAAGGCGCTTTGTCGACTTCCCACTGAGCTACCAATTCTCGCTCAAAGGCCGACTTCATTCTAATAACCGATAGACGACTTTTAACCTTAGGAATGAGACTAACACTCGTTAGAAATGTAAAGTGATAACTAGAATTATACTCTGGGACGGGATGAGCTGAGGACATTGTATCAATAAATCCAATATATGTTCCACGTGGATTCGGGGGATCAATGTCACCAATGGTATTTATAGAAGTGGGTTCGAACTGATATACCTTCCATGCATCTGTTAATGCAATGTATTCATAAGACTTCTTTTCTTCGTTGAATAATCTATACACATTGATATTTGTGTTATCAAATCCATTCAAAACAGAGATCTCACGCCTATTCAATGGAAATGGTGGTGAAACACTTTCAAATGTCAAATAATTGGCAATATCGTTTATTTCATTAGAAACATTGTATGTTTCAGACCGTAAAAAGTCCTGAGAAAAAGACGCTGATCCATTTCCATAGAATTTCCAGTTATAAATTTTCCCAAAACCATCAAATGCGTGTGTGAAATTTCTTTGACCCATCTCAAACATAGCTGGACCTATTCGTACCTGCAGTAAATGGGGAAAAAATATATATAAGTTTATCTACGTTCATGTTTTTTTCATAATTCTACATGATCTTGAATAAGCATAGTGTTTTAAACGGATTTAGTTTAAACTCTTTCGCATAAACATCATATTTGCAAAGGAGTTTAAATTGATCAATCCAGCAACAAAAAGATATAAATCAAAAAAATATTAAAAAACAAAATAGAAATGTTCATTTTTCTATAAAATATCTGAATGTGTAATACGCAATGCGTTGATCATATTTAGACATCAACTGAGCGGAAAAAATTTTTATGGTAAAAAAACATTTTTTTTTTTGGTTCTAAAGTAAAAAATGGAAAACAACTAGTTTAATAATTTATTGCGTCCGAACCGCTTTTCTGGATTTACCATCATCAGGAACGCTCAAAGCCAAACATTTAAAATCCGAAGATGGATAAGTACCGAAAATCGTTGAAGAGCTATATGTCACAAATACCTAGAATAAATAGCCAAATTCATCTAAAGCCAACTTTGCCTGAGGGAGTTGAAACCTTAGTTTTACAATAATTTCAAAATTTATAAACGGACAATTTTAGTAAAGTTTGTTAAATCATGTCAGTACCGACGCACTGACTACTGAGCTGATGATACCCTCGGGGACTGATAAATCGAGTCTAGCTATTTAGAGTAATTTTTACAGCTTGCTAGTCACTGGGGTAAATTTATTGGTATATGTCCTGAATTGTTCTGAATTTGTTGGACCATTTTCATCTTATTTAAGTTTTGTTTTACATGGACAGAACATTCCTTTTCCCTAATTCCCCTGTCCCACAACACATGAAGCTTTGGTGCTATCTTATGGTTCTTTTGAACAACAGATAGCATTATGCTGCATATTATTATTCTAATATTCAATTACATTGCGTATGATTATCTAAAGTAGTTCGTGTTCTATTGATTGAGTATAACCTGAATGTGAACTTTGATTCATACAAGTACAGAAAACACGTGAAAGGAACGTGAATTCAGAAGTTTGTTCGAATCTAAAAATAAATGATCTTACCAGGGAGCCATTCAGCCATTTTTGCAACGGATACTGGAAATGTATTGGTTTGTTCAGAAACACGTCCTTGCTATCAGCAAAAAGAAGACTATAAGCATCCTGTTCCACACTGTACACAAATTGTATACTTAGTATTACCAAAACAGCTAGAACAACATTGAATGTCATCTTCACAAAGTTAACAAGTGTTATCTAAATAAAGAAATTGTATTTACTTATGTGTATGTATTAGATATATAACTATGGTGTGATAAACTGTAGATTGCATACTGTACTTGATTTGTCATGTGTCGTACTTTGCCTTAAGATAAAAACATGCAAAATACTTCGGTTTTAAAATAATAAGAGGTGTGATGAAAACGCATTTGAAGCAAGATTATCAAAGTTAGCCATCTGTAGTCCTATGCACTAACTTCCAACAACAGCGTGTACCATATGACAAGGCTGTAAATCGTGAAACGTTGACATGATATTTTGAGAACAACACATACCGTCAAAGTTTTGGTTTTCACTGTAGTCCATTCAATATGACAACGGCTATCAGCGTTTAATAAAATGCAGCCTTGGCTTTTCATCTTAAATTTATCAGTGTTTTGTACAGATAGTACACCTACACAAATTCCTTTTAAATGAAAACCTAAGAAAAAAACAACATTAACACAATTTTCTAAAACTTAAGCGAATTAAAAAATATTTCACCTTATATTCATCATGTGCTGGTGGTTTGTTCCACAGAATTGTGCATGCCTCTTATGTGGCAGGAGCCATATGTTTTTTTATCACCGCTGGCTAGCCTGTTTTGGCAGGTGAAGAGAAAGCCAAGTGTGTAAATCTTTTTGCCAGTACATAGCCTCTGCACTATTTAAGACCTCCTTGCGACAGCACATGGTAACTAGGGTCTCGCATCCTAGGTAAAATTGTGGAGGATCTCGGAGCAGCAAGTGCCCCAGAGATGCATGCAGTGTGTAGGCCCACCGACGTGTAGACATGCCCTAGCACCCATCAACCTTGCCCCAGCTATGGATAAATAGTTGGTCAGATGAAGATCATAGCTCTGTTAAAGCAGTTCATTTAAGAGAAGGACAACTTGATACAAAACTAATGCCAAGATGGGAGTCATAAGCTTTGGCTAGCAGCTCATCTAGAGGAAGAAGACCTTGATGAATAAATCACTGGCCCTCCTGGTAAGGGGGTTATGCACTGGGCTAGATACTCAGCCACGGAAAGAAACTTATGCTACAGAAACAGAAACAAGTGTTGATGCCTTGTGTGTCCAGAAGAACATAAAGAGGATTAAGTAAGTAAGTATATTCAAATAAATGTAACATCCTTGAAAACTTTAATACTTAATAATTACATCGATTTTTTTTAGTCAAATACCAATCACTTAAATCTGTTTAAATCCTTGGATAATTGCACAAAATGTAAAAACAAAATGTCTTTATAAAATCTTTCGATTAACATTTGGTATTTTTTTGTTTTGTTTCATTTTGTTTTTTATGCTTTGTTTTGTTTCCTTTTGCTTTTTTTTTATGTTTATGTTTTGTTCTGTTTTGATTTGTTCGCTTACTGTTTCCCATTAGGTTGAATATATCTTGCCTTGGTACAAAGAAGGAATTCAACATTTACCTAAAATGGATTGAACAATTACCTCACAACAACGCTTAAATCATCATGTGGTTTTTTATTTTATTTTATTATAACATGACATAATGAAAGGTAAAAACAATGTAACAACATTTTGAATAATGAAAAAAGTATAACAAACTAGTTGGACTGAAACTGGTACTGACTCTCTTATCATTTTTCTTTGATGTTCATATTGATAATTGGTACAATAATATCATCATCCGTACAAGTAGACTAAATTATGTGCTTAATCTTCCGAATAGCTCGTTCGTGAAGAACCTTCCTAGGCCTCATACCAATTAGCTGTATTGCTTTTGGTTTGAAATTAACTATGAAACAATAGCATTCATGATTGGGGTTTTTCACTGTTTTGATGACTTTTTATGGTTTTTCACTAAATGTGCCATTTCTTTTAAACTTTCGTAAATGCCTTCTCCTGTTGAAGCACATGACCCATGTATAAACCATTTATGTCCTGTCAGTTTGTGTAAGTGTAATCCTTCTGCAACTTGTGATGGACTAAGTGCATCTAGAAAACATTGAAATAAATAAATGTTAATTATCCTATACTTAGGATCAACAAGTTATTATCAATATAAATGTATTTTTATCAAAATCACATCCAAATTATTCATTGGAGCAGTCAAAAATCTGTCAGCATAGTCATCTCGTGGTCTATTTATATTGGACCTCTGTGTACTGTTAAGTTCCAAATCTCAAATACCCTTTCTGAAGATTTAATTTTTAACGCTTTTTTATCACGGTTAGCTAAAATATTATTCACGTTCGTTAAATAAGGATATCATACATTCATCTTTAGATAAACTTCTGAGCTTAGCAAAATCCGCTTTTGTGAGAATATTTTTTTAAAGAAAATCTTACAATTTTTTTTTATAATTATCTGTACTTTGTCTTTATTGTTTATGATATATCCCTACACGATTTTTCCATTGACTCATTAAGGTTTATGTACCCTTCTGTAGCCATTTTTGTACGAACTTTTCAAACGTCAATTGTATCAAAACTACAGATATTAATTTATGAATAATAGAGATAGGCCATTTTGTACATATTCCAAGGGGAAACTTGATGCATATTTGGCAATTTGATGTCTGATAGATATATGATTATTGCATGCAGTGCCAGCATTGATTTCCTTAAAACAAGTTTATAAATGTAGTTATTGGTTAAGACAAGTATAAATATGGCCAAAATCAAGTACACCTTTTAGGGTGCGCTCGACTTTAGTGACTCAGCACGAGGTGTTTTGGAATTTACAGGTTACTTAGAACTTTTTGTAAAAAATAAACACTAGCACATCATAGAAAATCAATTGAGTAATTTATGTTTCAAATTTTATAACAAAAATCTCTGAATTAAAGGCTGTGGATTTTCTATAAAAATCTTGATTTATTTGCCACAAACTCCTCTTTTTCTATCAAATGCAATGAAACAGTAAAAAATAATGCTTTGCATCAAGTTTCCCCTTGGAACATGTACTAAATGGCCTATCTCTATTATTTATTATATCTTTAGTTTTGATACAATTGAGGTTTGAAAAATTCGTACAAAAATGGCTACAGAAGGGTACATAAACCTTAAGAATACTTACTAGGGAGATCCTGCTTATTAGCCACGACAACCAATGGTACATGTCTCATCTCATCATTCTGTAATATTCCCATTAATTCTTCTCTAGCTTCTGCCATCCTCTCTCTATCATTACTATCAATTATGAACAACAGACCTGTAATGGGATCAAATAAATAACCAATTATACAAACAAATTGGAAAATGGTCGTTAAATTAACTCGATTTTGTATATTTTATGATGCACAAGAGAAGTGCTTTCATTGATGATTTGGTGTTGTAAAATTTAGCTATCATTAAATCTATATTAGGCAATATAAGTGTGTACTAAATGGGAATGGTTTAGAAAAATCTATGGATTAGTAATTAGAGATTTGGTGATTTTATCACAAATTTAAGAATGCCTTTTTTCTGATTATATGTGCTTTAGTGTCCACCCTAAAGATCACCAACATTGAAAGTGATCGGAATTATTTGTATAACACACAACACACTCATAATAAATATGCACTAACCTTCGGTGTTTTGGAAGTAATGTCTCCATAATGGTCTAATTCTGTCCTGTCCACCCACATCCCAGACAGTAAAACTAACTCCTTTACATGGATTCACTGTTTCAACATTGAAACCTATCGTTGGTATAGTTGCCACCGTTTCGTTCAATTTAATTTTGTAAAGAATTGTGGTCTTACCTAGAAATAAATATATATATAATGAAAAAGTAAGGAATAGAAAGATTAAAACGAATAAAACGAATTTATCTATAAAATCCATTAGGTTATTCAAGTGCCTAGTTCAATAAGCAGTAAGTAAAAAAAAAAAAAAAAAAAAAGTTTGCCTATTTTTCTTTAGCAAGGGGTAGACTCGCATGACATTATTTACAGTAAATAAGAGACATTAAAAATGTATTTGATTTAACATTTTAACTTCCATGTTAACACAATTTCGACAATTGAAGATTTTAACATTAAGAAATGACACAAATCAGAAGATTATTTTATTTGACTAACCTGCAGCATCTAATCCTAACATTAGCACTCTGGCAGGATTGGAACCAGTAAATTCAGATAATGCGTCTTTTAATTTTGCCATTAATCCTCCCATTTTTACCGTGTTTTTTTTTTTTTTTTTTTTTTTTGTGTTGAATGTTAAGACACATAAAAGTAATTTGAAGGCAATGATGTAAACCTCCGTGTTTTTATTAAGTATTTTTAAATCGTCAAACTTGGCCATGTCGATTATTGCTATGTGTCATAAACCATGTTGGAGGAATTGACGTCATACTAAATATTTCCTACAGGATTTAAATAAACCGATTATCATTGGTATATTAGATAGATATGTACCAACATGTTGTCTATTTTTAATCAATATACATGTATACAAATATTTTGTTAATAGTTAAGCGTGTACATATAATGTTGTTTTTTGTGTATAATAATTGAATATATGTGTACATAAGTACATAAACAGTTTAAAGAAATGAAAATTTAAAGAAGAAAAAAAGATCATGAATCAATAAACAATTAATTCATACAATCATATAATGCCTGAGGCGAATTTTAAGGGGGCAGGGTGACCGCCACCCCCTTTTTGAAAAAAATAAATAAAGCATGACAGCCCCCCTCTTGGGCATTCAGTGCCCTCACCCCAACGTATGATAATTTCTGCATCCACCACTACATTATAATGTCATGATACATCTTCATTATAGACAAAACATAGATTTATTTGAATATCTATGAAATCAAAATGTACAAAAGGTATGAATTTGTAAGATGCTTTCCTGTTTGTGTCGTAGATTTTCACAAACAATTAAACTAAAAAAAGAAGTTAAAAAAAAAAAAAAAAAAACCGCATATCAACAAACATTAAAAAAATGAATGAACTGTATTTCCCAAATATTGAATGATTTCCTTAAAACAACAATTCAGACTATAAAATGCATGTTTTGTATAGAAATATGAAAGCAAATTAATATACTTAAAAAATTTCGACTTATATCTCAATCTCAAAAACATAGATCCCATTAAGCTATATGGTATTATCAAAAACATAGATCCCATTAAGTTATATGGTATTGTCAAAAACATAGATCCCATTAAGCTATATGGTATTGTCAAAAACATAGATCCCATTAAGCTATATGGTATTGTCAAACACATAGATCCCATTAAGCTATATGGTATTGTCAATTACATAGATCCCATTAAGCTATATGGTATTGTCAAACACATAGATCCCATTAAGCTATATGGTATTGTCAAACACATAGATCTCATTAAGCTATATGGTATTGTCAAACACATAGATCCCATTAAGCTGTATGGTATTGTCAAACACATAGATCCCATTAAGCTATATGGTATTGTCAAACACATAGATCCCATTAAGCTATATGGTATTGTCAAAAACATAGATCCCATTAAGCTATATGGTATTGTCAAAAACATAGATCCCATTAAGCTATATGGTATTGTCAAAAACATAGATCCCATTAAGCTATATGGTATTGTCAAACACATAGATCCCATTAAGTTATATGGTATTGTCAAACACATAGATCCCATTAAGCTATATGGTATTGTCAAACACATAGATCCCATTAAGCTATATGGTATTGTCAAACACATAGATCCCATTAAGCTATATGGTATTGTCAAACACATAGATCCCATTAAGTTTATATGGTATTGTCAAACACATAGATCCCATTAAGCTATATGGTATTGTCAAACACATAGATCCCATTAAGTTATATGGTATTGTCAAAGACATAGATCCCATTAAGTTATATGGTATTGTCAAAAACATAGATCCCATTAAGCTATATGGTATTGTCAAAAACATAGATCCCATTAAGCTATACGGTATTGTCAAAAACATAGATTGTTGTGTTAATAGCCAAGAATAATTGCTGACTTTATAGACTTCAATGCTTTGTCATTTTCTTCTCAACAAATTTACAGGGTTACAGTTTGACTATTACTGGTTTCCAATTGAAACTCAAAAGCGTTTGCTTTCGTCTTTTGTGAAGCATCTCCATTAGGCAGCAACCATTTGATTTTCGGGGGGGGGGGGGGGGGGGGGGGGGGGGGGCTATGGTTTTTTTTTCTTGACAAATTTTTTTTGTCTAAAAAAATCTATTTTTTACATGACAAGTCGAAAACAATTTTTTTCTTTCAATTTTAGCATTACATATAGTGGCAGCTGAGGGTGAAACAAACAATTTTTTTTTCTCAGAATCAAAAACAAATTATTTTTTTCTCCAAAAACTGGAAACAAACTTTTTTTTGCAAAAAAAACCATAGCCACCACCCCACCCCACCCCCTCCCCCCAGAAAATCAAATGGTTGCTGCCTTAAGCCAAATGAAGATGAATTACCCTTAAATAACGATTTTTCGCGAATTTCCATGTGTTTGAGGGTAAACAAGAGTAAAAATAATCAGCAGTACAGTATCTATACAAAAATGCATAAGGAACAAAAACAATTAGAAGATGTTTTTTTATTACAAATATCTCTTTAACTATACTTGAAAGTTAGAAACTAAATCTAAAAAATTACTAGCATTACAAAATCTACAAAAATGCCTTATAACTGAAACAATTGTTGTCTTCTTAGAGGAGTCATTATCTTGAATGACAAAGTTTAACTATTTTTCATAATTTTGACAGTAATCTCGAAAACTATAAATGAAAGATAGAGAGTGGAAACTATATAGACAGCCAAAACTGTAATCAATATATGATCTTCTAAAATTCAAATACGACAAAATCATTGGATCACCCCATAAGTAGATAATGCCTAAAGATGATGATTTTTTTATCGTTTTTGGCAAAATTTATGACAGAGAGGTACAGTAAGCATAAAAAATTATTAGCACTAGACGATCACTATAAGATGCTTTTGTTATGACTAATATGAAAGTCTTTAATGTACAATAATGACCATTGTCAGATGAACGATACTGAAAGGCTCTTTAAAAACTTTATTTCTTTTATTTTAATGTTAACTTTAGTGTTGTCTTGTCTTTAGGCTTCTGTTTGTGAACGGTTGTTTGTCTTTTCGTTGGCCAGGGTGTTTCCTGTTTGTATTGGATTTGTTGTTTTTATCCACCCCTGGCATCGTATCCATAGTATAAGCAGAGGCGCACAAACAGTATCCATTGGAATACAAACTGTATGACTGAACATTAATCTTTCAATCTCTCCATTTGTTGTTGCATTTTGATAATTTCATCGACATATCCAGCAAAGTAAAAATACACTTCTTTACCAATATTTTGTATAGTTCAATGACACATTTAAAAATTCATCGATGTAGCTTTCTTAGTGTAATTAAGTATTTAAAAGAAACCAAATATATACACCAAGAATTTTAAAAGACAAGAAGATAAACATCTAACAAAGTCACTATAAAGTGCATTGAAAATGCCTAATTACACAAATTTTCTTATCCGTGAGAACTTGTATGCCATATACATCGATGAGCTTGAAATAAATGAAACGACAGAGACAAGAACCCGTCACAAAAAACAGATGTGAAATGATTGCCAATGAGACAACCCTTCACACACATGAGATCAAATGACATAGAAATTAACAACTATAGGTCACCGTACGGCCTTCAACAATGAGTTTAACTCGTTAGATGAATACAAACAGAAATACACCAAACAAAAACACAGTGGACGTGGATGGGTACTTGTACATCATATATCTTTTTCTTGAAATTGTCATAGATTTACAAATAACACTAGGATCTAGGACACGCGCAATGATTTTAGTTTTTTCTTGTCAACTTACTATTCTTGAATAGTTACTTAAAATGTTTAATTATGCCGATTTCACGAAACAGGAACCAGTATGTCAAAAACTGAAAAATTAACAAAGAAAGACGTTTTTGAAAAACGATTAAAATGCCTACATTACAAATTCTACTATTACATTTTATTCCTCATATACACAATTGTTCCTCTTGCTTTATTTCTTGTCTTTGACAATTTATATATTTGTTTTTGGAATTGTATGACGGTCAACCCACTGGTATACTTACTTTATTGACAAATCTAGTCTCAACCCTGTTAAGGTTCTTGCAATTTGATTGTTGTTGTTCACGTTCAAGCACATAAAGTATGGATGTTTTACTCTCATCGGGACATGTACAGCAAATGCCATCCATAGATTCATAATTGGTATTCCAATATATCTAATAGATATAAATATATATTCAGAATCACAATACATTCATTAACAGTCACACAACAGTCCTCTGTAAGTGGTTAGTACAGTGGTTTATATTTTTTTACTAGTTGTACATAATTAAATACATCAAGGCTCCGTTTTGTAGACCGTACCTTGACCTATAATGGTTTACTTTTTATAAATTGTGACTTGGATGGAGAATTGTCTCATTGGCACTCGTATCACATCTTCCTATATCTATCAAGACAGTGGCGACTACATACTAAAAGACCACGGATTATATCCTTCTGCTGAATTCAGGTAATCATGCAATTTTTAATTTATTGAAATATTTATAATGCATTACGATTTTATCCATCATATTAATTGTTGACTAAATTGTTTTTGTTTAGTTTTGTTAAATTATTGATAAGAACAATCAGTGTCGGACCCAAGGGGTTGGGAATCCAGGGGTTGGAAACCACCTTTTTGGACTAGCATTGCATTTCAATGGGGACATATGGTTTTTAGCCTGGGTTTGGAACCCCTTTTAAAAATGACTGGATCCGGCCCTGGTATAAGCAAAATAATCTTCTTTGTGTGAATTAACCAACATATAAAAATAACCTGGTACTTCCAACGTCGGGATACTCTTATTTCCAATAATAGCCAAGACCGAACATATATATAGTTCAAAAAAATAATCGGTAAAAGAAATAAAAGGTACAAATCAAAGCTGACTCCGTGTTCTTTTTTAGATCAAAAATATACGAAAGAATTAAACCAGCTTTGGTCTGATCATTGATCTCTATTCAGAGGAGTTGTTTCCCTTTTATTTACCGAATAAATGTTAGTCGGCAGTAATCAAAACAGACTGTTTATTGTTTTAACATACAGTATGAAATGGATATGAAGCAAGAATTATTAATACTTTATTTCTCTTAGAGAATATAAATAGAATGGAATATTTGTTGAACCAAACCTGATTAAAGATATATAAACGAGATAAAAAGCAAATTATTGCTTAGTCTTTTTTTCATAAAAAAATGAATTTAAAATTGCCCTCTTATCACTGATATTATTTAAAAAAAAAACTGAATGAAGAAAAATAGCTTTGTTGCATTTGGACTTTGGAGGTGGTCATGGTGGACAAATGTATTTGCAGTAGTTTCCTTATTTATTATTAACATGTAAACAGAACAACAAAACGTAGACACTATACATATCACAATGATTTACAAAACAATGATTCTTCTTTCTCGATTTGATTATGGCAGAACTACATTGACAATATAGTCCTACAATGGATTAACATACTGTACAGTCCCATTATATACATTTCAACACTAAGATCTTCGGTGTTTTTGTTAAATCCCTGTTACCAAATCACTCTGGTTGCACGAAGAAATGGTTATCGGGATATCCCCGACTTCCTTCGCTATCTCAAATTCAGGTATCTTAGGTTTAAAGATGGGAATGGTCAGCACTTTTTGTTAGTTTTCACTAAGTCTGCCATTTCCTTCATGCTCTCAAAGATTCCTTCGCCTGTTTTTGCGCATGCTCCATGAATGTACCATTTTCTGCCAGTCATTTTCGGTAAACCAAGACCATCTGCCACTTCTGATGGACTCATAGATCCTGTAAATCATCAAAGGGTAGTTGAAATATGAATTTTAGTTTTGTTTATGACATTTTCTTATATAAAGAAAAGAGACTAATTTTAAATTCCAATACATTGTTTTTAAAATTGCATTAAAAGTAACACACACGAGGGTTTTGGAGGGGTTCATCTGTTTTCAGTCTTTAGTTTCCAATGTTTTGTTTTGTGTAGTGCTGATTGTCTTTTCGACGTTTTTCGTTTTTTTGCCATGTCATTTTTTTGTGTTTTTTGACGTATGAGTTTGAAAATCCATTTGGTAATTTCGCCTTTCTCATTTAATATCTATAATACTAAAATTACGAGGTCCAATTTGTCTGCCGTCATCACGTAAAAACGACGAATCACAGAATTCAACTTTATATATAACTAATATAGTACAAAGGTGTAGATTAAAAATTACACCACTCTAGGCCCTTTTGTTTTCCACGTAATTAATATTGCCAATAATTAAGAAGTTCCGGGTCGAGTCCGCTACCGATACCAATAGTATATTAACCTGTTACCTATTACCTTATATGTACGTTCCGCATCTGACAGGCGCACCACCAAACGTTGTATTCAGGACTAATATGCTATATACACGGGTCATAACCACAGGGTTGACACTACTAAATTGTCAAATTGTTACCTATTGTAGTATTTTAATCAGTAAGACTTTCTAAGATAACAATACGAATACTAAAAATCTGGACTAAAATAAGGCGTATAGCATGTATAGGTACAGTTTTCAATTTGTTAGTGGGCATGACGTAAAACAGCAAAGCAAAGAATTCAACTTTATTTATAACTTATATAGGACAATGATGTTGATTAAAAAATACTCCATTCCAGGACCTTTTGTTTTCCAAATAATTAATATTACCAATAACTGATAAGTTCCAGTTCAACGGGTTCAAACAGAAAGACTTGAAAGCAGAGAAAAACTGTGTATCTTATAATCGACATGACTTTATCAAATGACAATACTAATACTAAAATAAGGCTTGCGCATAGTTATATACTTTAATTCAGTCACGGACCCGTGATATCACGGGTGTGTTCTAGTAATTACAAATATTATGATCCATTTATAAAAAAAGGAATGCATCTATAAAAGTACTAATGTTTTCATTTACAACCTTGCTGAAAAAGATAGCCGACAAAGGTAATTTGATATGGGACATGGAAATCACTCACAATGCTAAAATATGAAGACAAAAAAACTTACGAGGTAAATCTTGTTTATTTGCCATGACTACAACTGGAACACCTCTCATTTCATCACTGTTGAGAATTCCATCAAGTTCATCTTTAGCTTCCGAAAGTCTCTCTTTATCGCTACTGTCAACTATATAAATGAGTCCTGAAATAATGTGGACAACATGTTCATTTATATTTTGCATCTAATTTTAGACAGTTCTATACGTTGTACACATGTTTATAAAACCTATAAGACGATGATATATATCTTTAAAACATTTAAAATTTTAAATTAAATAAAATTCACACTATTGAATTATTAAAATAAGCACTCTAAATAGGAATGGAGAGTACATTTTGAAATTGTTATCTATCCTGGGTAGGATGAATTTATGTAAAGTGTAAATAATAATTGTACCTTCTGCATTCTGGTAATAATGCCTCCACAGACGTCTGATTTTCTCCTGTCCACCAACATCCCACACGGTAAAGCTGACACCTTTTACTGGACTGACGGTTTCAACATTAAAGCCAATGGTAGGAATAGTATGAACACTCTCGTTCAACTTGATTTTGTAAAGAATTGTTGTTTTTCCTGAAGTAAAAAAACAAACATTAGTATCAACTATCCGCAAAATGTAGAGGAGTTAATGAAATTTAAATGTGTTTTCATCGTTGGTGTTTTGAGTTGCTGTTTTGGTTACGTATATCCAATATATCTTCTTATTCATGTAACAATATTCTCCCTAAATATCTCTAAACAAAGGATTACAACTTTACGTTTTGAATGGAAAATGCGATTTTTTTATAGACAAAAGACAACTCCAAAGTTTATTTTCTATTTTCTATAATGTATTTTCTATAATTAGATGATAGTTACTGTAGTCTAATGTTTTTATGCAAATCGGATGTAGATCTATATTCAAACGTTAATTTTTGTTTTCATCTTTTATGGATACACAGTATTATGTAACTTCAAGCCTGGAGACATTAAATTAAAAAAAAAAACAAAAAAAAAGGTTTAGTGCTGAAAAGCTAGTTTAACATCGCCAAATTTCCATTTTGTCATTTCTTTTCTCTCTTTTTTTTTTTGGCATATACCAACATCTTAAAGAACAATATGTATAATTTTCATAAAACAAACAATTTACTTATAATTAGTAAATATAAGTCAGATTTAAGGAAAAAATTACCTGCTGCGTCCAATCCTAACATTAGAATTCTTGCTGGTGTTGATCCAGAAAATTCAGAAAATACATCGTACAATTTAGATAACCACAAACCCATTTTGTAAATTTTTAATTACACAATTCGCTTATATTTCAAGATATGAAAAACAAATTGAAACCTTCAGCTTTTTATAATTAATTTTTAAGTAGGATTTCGTCACCGATGCCATTTGATTACAACCAAATCGAACGATCCAGCTATTAACTTCCAACCTGGCAAGTATGACATTTATAAAAACCATTGGCTATATGGGGAAACTATCGAGGAGTATCGGATGTATGTTTACATTAGACCATGACGACTGGCTAATATAAATAGATATTGATAACTGTATCGTTATTCCTACGATATGAGGGCCATAAGAAGTACAAACAATAGTTTAGGCACACAAGTATAATTCCAAACAGTTACATCATGTACGTGTACAACGTCATCAGTGTCAGTGCTAATCTATGGAGCGCATCATAAACATATACATATCGTTACATCCCCTTTCTTAAGAAAAAATCTTTAAAGTTCTTGTTCTCAAAATTTCTTTAAACTGATCTTAACTCGCGATTGTGCCATTTAAAGTATTAATTAACTTTTACTACAGAACATATTTACAGTCCATCACTAGAAACCCTACTTTTATAAGTCCATTATAAATTCACAATATCAAAACCCTAATCTAATTCAAACTAAAAAAAAAAAATCAAACAGGCACATATTTACAAAGTCCATTCAACGCACTACTGTACATACATAGTCCTGAAGATGTTTCGGTCTACTACGAATACGTTCTGAGGTTCTGATAGTTGGTTTTAGTTCTTGGTGTTCAATCACTTTGTCGTCTACTTGATTATCGATGGCGATCGGTTGTGCGTGATTGTCAGTACTATCTGCGGATGTTTGAGTTGGTAGATCTAATTCTGACTGTTCAATCATCGGCTCTTTAGTTAATACCAAATGTCTACGATTTCTCCGATAAGTGCTGCCATCTTCGGTGGTCACATTGTACGATCTTATATTACATTTCTCATCAACCTTTGCTTTTGTCCATTCTTTTCCATTTTTGAACGGTTTAATTCGCACTATATCTCCTTTCGCTAGTTCGGTCTTATCTTTAGCACTACGATTGTAATAGTTACGCTGTTTCTCCTTTTGAATCCTCTTGTTTCCTACAACATCTGTTTGAATGTCTGGCTTCAATAATCTTGACGCCGACGGTAATAGCGTTCTTCCTCTTCTTCCAAACATGCGTTGTGACGGAGAACTATCCAAGCCTTCAGATGGTGTATTTCTCCAATCTAACAATGCTAAATACGGGTCTTTCGCATCCTTATGAGATTTCACCATTAACCTTTTCGCTGTTTTGATAGCGTTTTCAACTTTTCCGTTTGATTGTGGAAATCTCGGTGAACTTGTTGTATGCGTAAATTCATACTGATTTGAGAAATGTCTAAACTCGTGACTGTTGAACGGCGGTCCATTGTCTGAAAATACGCAATCAGGTAGTCCATATCTCGCAAAATGTTTCTTCAAGATTCCAATTACTTCTTTTCCTTTCTTGTTATTTAATCTGTCAATTTCAAAGTAGTCGGAATAGTAATCAATTGTCATCAAATAGTCTTGTTGATTAAACTCAAAGAGATCGCAAGCAATTTTCTCCCATGGTCTTGTACAGAGTTCATGACTGTGCAGACTTTCTTTCTGTTGTTCCATGTTGAATGCATTGCAAGTTTCACATGTTTTAATATAACTTTCAATGTCCGAGTTCATATTCGGCCAATATAAACATTCTCTTGCTCGTCGTAAGCATCCTTGTATTCCTATGTGACTAGAATGTGCTTTTTCTGTCAGATCTGCTCTTGCACTATTCGGCACTACAACCCTATCACTTTTGAAAATCAATCCATTCTGAATTGTAAGTTCTTCTCGAAACGGAAAATACTTCTGTATCTTTATATCTACGGCATCCTTGTTAATCGGCCATCCTTTCTTTATAACTTTCGAAAGAATTTGAAGTTCTTCATCTTCTGCGGTAGCTGATTGTAGTGTTTTACACCTTTCGGCGGTGATCGGTAAGAATTGAATCGCATTCACAGTTTCAACTTCCTTCTCGGTTTCCGATCTTTTATCTTGTCCACTTAGTTCTTTGTTAATGTATGCTCTACTCAATGTATCTGCCATGTACATTTCAATACCTGGTTTGAAAACAACAACATATTCAAACTTTTGTAAGCGTAACAACATTCTTTGTAGTCGTTTCGGAGCGGAAAGCAAAACTTTCTTACATATAATCTCAAGCGGTTTATGATCTGATTCGACGACGATTTTTCTTCCATATGTGTATGTTTCAAATTTTTCCATTCCAAAAACTACTGCTAGTAATTCTTTTTCAATTTGAGCATAGTTTTCTTCTGTTGGTGTTAATGCTCTCGACGCATAACATACTGGTTGTCCCTCCTGCAACAAGCAAGCACCCAGTCCTGATTTCGATGCATCACACTGCAAAATGACTTCTTTCTTTTCATCAAAGTATCTAAGTACCGGTGTATTTGACAATACGGTTCTTAGCTGATCAAATGATAGTCCGTGTACGTGAGGATCCCATTTGAAATCATTTTCGGACTTAAGCAATTGTCTAAGTGGAGCGGTGATTTCGGATAAACATGGTGCAAACTTCTGTACATAGTTCACCATGCCCAAAAGTCTCTGAACTGCTTGTCGGTCCTCAGGTATCGGCATTTCCGTAATAGCTTTCACTTTTTCGGAGTCTATTTTCAGTCCTTCAGCGGTAATTCTATGACCAAGATAGCTAACTTCCTGTAATCTTAGTTTCAGTTTGTCTTTATTTAGTTTCAAACCTTTCTGTCTACAACGATCCATTAACCCTATCAGGTTCTTATCGTGATCTTCTTGTGCGTCCTTGTCGTTGGTTCCGCAACCATATATCAAGATATCATCATGAATAACTTTCACGCCTTTTAATCCCTCGAGCGCTTCATCCATTCTACGCTGGAATTCCTCGGGCGCTGGCGATATACCGAACGGCATTCTCTTCCATCGGTATCGTCCCCACGGAGTTCCGAAAGTTGTCAAGTAACTAGTCTCTTCCTCTAACTGCACATGCCAAAATCCGTTTTTTGCATCTGCTACTGAGAACCATCTTGCTTTTTCTAAATCTGGTAACAAGTCGTCGATCGTCGGAGTCGGGTAATGATTCCTTTTCAACGCTTCATTCAGTGGTTTCGGGTCTATACAAAGTCTTATTTTCCCGGACGATTTCGTAACAACAACCATCGACGATATCCAATCGGTCGGAACATCAACTTGTGAAATAATATCTTTTTCAATCAAAGTATCTAGTTCATTTTTTATTTTGTCTCTAAGTGCAACTGGCACTTTCCGTGTAGCGAGCTTGACTGGCTTAACGGTTTCATCAATGTCCAACTTCAGTTTTCCGGGTAGCTTTCCTTCTCCCTTAAACACATCTGGATATTGCTTTTCAAGCATCTGTTTTGATACAACACTTACAGTGCTATCAGTTCTTTGATTTTCAGTTTTATCATCTACTTTCGAAATATTGTCATTGTGAATATTAACTTTGTTCACAGTAATTAATTTCATCCTCTGAATCGCTTCAGATCCTAGAATCGGCTGTACATTTCCAGATACAACTACGAATTCTAAATTGTACCATTTCTTATTCTTCGGATTGACTATTGTGATTTTCCTCTTTCCAGCAGGTTTAGTTTCGGTCTTGTTGAACATAACAAGTGTCTGATTTGACGGTTTTAATTGCACAAGTTCTTTATCATTGAATATTTTCTTGTAGTCTTTTGTCGGAAGAACATTGACGGTCGATCCACAGTCGAGTTGGAACTTAACTTGCTTGTTTTGAACATTCATAATTGCATTTATTCTTTTTAGTCCAACGGTATTTACGTCTTCAACAATGAACATATATTCTTCATCAGACATATTTTCATCATCGGATTGTTCGATGTTGTGTACGGTTCTTCTGTTCTTTTGTCTAAAATTCGGCTTGTTTGCACTCGGAGTCGCTCTTCCGGATTCACATTTGATTTTGAAATGATTTGACTTGCCACATTTTCCACATGTTTTGCCCCATGCTGGACATGCTTCTCTTTTCTGCACGTGTTGTCTTCCACAATACTTGCAATCATCAAACTTCTTATCGGTTTGCGGTCTCGGAGTAAAGTTTTTTCTCGGTTTCTGATCCCGTCTCCTTACATACTGGACCTCTTCTTGTGAAATGTCCTTCATTTGGATGCTAGTTTTCTCATTTGCTCGGCAAACGTCTACACACCGATTTAAAGTCAGTTTCGCATCTTGTAACAACTTCTTTCTTGTTGAATTTTCACGTAGGCCAATTACTATTCTGTCTCGAATTAAGCTTTCCTCTATTGTGCCATAATTACATGTTTTGACTAATGTGCGTAATGCAGCAACATATGTATCAATGTTTTCACCTTGCTCTTGGTCTCGTTTGTTGAAACAATATCTCTCATAAGTTTCGTTCGTTTTACCAATGCAAAAGTTCTCAAATTTCTCAATAACGGCATCTATATCATTAGTTTCAACTTCGTTAGCAAACACGAATCCATCAAAAATTTCTAGCGCATCTGCGCCAATGCACGTTAAGAACGTAGCAGTTCTTGTTTTGCCCTCTTGCTTCTCTAATCCTGTTGCAATTTCATAGTTAGTCCACATTCGTTTAAAACGTTTCCAATTTGTAGCAATGTTTCCTCGAAAATCCAATTTCTGTGGAAACGGCAGATTAGTGTTAATTATGCGTTCCGTAGAAATTATTGCCTCAGCGACCACTTCAGCTTCATTATCAGCCATATTGATAATTAATATATATATGAAAAGTTTTCTTCAAAATGAGAATGATTTTCGAATATAAATTGTTAACAAGTCATAAATAACTCACGGTACATAGCGAATTGTATGTCCTTGAACAAAACGTGTTATCCAAACAATGCCGGGATGCTGGCGTCTCGCTTCAAATGTTATTTATAAACTTTTCGGTGCACATAATTCACTAATATGATTTATATTGTTCGTTTGCAACCACATCTGACACCATGTATCGTTATTCCTACGATATGAGGGCCATAAGAAGTACAAACAATAGTTTAGGCACACAAGTATAATTCCAAACAGTTACATCATGTACGTGTACAACGTCATCAGTGTCAGTGCTAATCTATGGAGCGCATCATAAACATATACATATCGTTACAATAACAGTTATTCATTTCTTGAAATCGATCACGGAAATAATATTATTTTAAATGTTATATGCTGAAATATTGACCATAAATTTCCTCGAGAAAATTTGAGGCCACTAAAATTATAAAGAATGCTTGTATTAATGTAAATTTTATAGAGATTTTGCTGTCTTTTTTACATTACATTTATGTAATTGAAGACATATCATCAGTCTTATCTCTTACTTCTTTTGTTTCTACTTTTTTTTTAGTAAGAAGTTAAATACAGGTTTATTTTATAAAATTAAATGTGATTGTCAGACTAAATTGTGACAGTAAATGTTTGATATTTTTTTGTTATTACTCCATGGTATTGTTCTGCAATTCAATATTGTTCGAAATCGTCGGTTTGCACAGAAATCTGCTAAATGTAAAGCCGGTGCTAGGCGCCGTATGAACTTGCAGTGGGGTTAGAGTTTTTTCCCTGAGTTTAAGGTCTTTCAGATAAAGAACAGCAATTCCTGTTCCTTTGCTTGTTTTGCTGTACGTGTACGAATTTGTGTCATACTGTATGATGTGTCTCTGCTGAAACATCTCACCAAACTGTTGCAAATTGATTGTCCTTTGAAGCATAGCACCACAAAAAGTGCGGTTTCATTGACAAATTATAACACAGAATCTTATTGTGGTCAATATTTTCATTTCAACCAGAAATATATAATATAACATGTCTCTTTTCAAGCCATGTAAAAACAATCTTTTTTTTTCTAAAGTAGGAACTTTTTTGCCGGAAAAGATATCAATGAAACTCATAGATTATTATAATAGAACAAGGAGTCGCAGAATTACTAAGGGAAGTCGATCCTACCAAAGCTTCACCCGAAACAACATACAGTTCTCTGAGAATGTGCTGAACACCTTGCACCATCACTAACAACCATTTTCGACACTCTAACAACACTGAAAATTACCTTTTATAAGTAGTTGAAAAGTGACAATACCATAAGCAGAAAACTATCGACCTCTGTATCACGCAAGTTATTGGAGCACTCATTAGTTAAAACATGCTGAAATACCTAGAGAAAACAAATTGTTGATCCCCCGAACTACTATACGGCTTCCGAACTGACTACTAGTGTGAAACTCAGCTTTTCGTTACAAATTTAATCGACCACTCAGTAGGAATTCTAGTGAAAAAATACTACCTCCCTTGTTGTAGACCCTAAAACTAGATCTTTTTATTGTTTGTCCCGTTTTTGAAAGGCCGCCATCAGTTATAAACTTACGGGAAAGCCTTATTGTAAATGGTAAAAAAAAATGAAATGAGAAATAAGTTGAAATAAAAACAAACTTCAGTTGAATGTTATCGTTGCCCTCCTTAAATAGCAAGCAGCAAGTACAGCAGGCTATAGAAGCTTGGTGTAAAATTGGTTTAAATTTTGCTTGACGAATACATTCCCGGAGTACGCCATTTTAGCAGTCATTCGGTCAACAATTACATATATTTTGTAAAAAAAACAAACTGTTAACTTTATATGAATACATCGTTGTTTTGAATTCATATTCATATACTATTATAAAACACAACTTTTGTTTTCGTTTTCTGACCGTTCGAGAACCTCACGAGTAAGCAAGGGAGTTTAACACCTTGCCATGTGATATGAGAGAGACGAAAGATACCAAAAGGGACGTTCAAACTCATACGTTATAGGATTTACCGTGTTGACAATTGGTTTCTAAATTTGCAGATATATTTTGTCTCTGCACTTTTTTCAATTTTGTATTATTCTAAAACCAACAAACATGAGGCCCACAGTTTGACATCAAATGCTATGTAGGAGAACGCATTCGCTACTTCTCATGCGGTAACCTTGGTGTTTAGCTCAGTCGCCAGTAACTATTTGTAATACAAGTTATTGAGTCCAAATCGGTATGCAAACAGGATACATAATGGACAAACGTTTAGCAATAATTTAGGACTCACAAGTTTAAAATGATTGAAACCTTTTTTTTTTTGTAGAAGGCATGATTGAAAAGTCCTTTGTTCTTTGTCCTTTTTAAAAACATGTTAACAGTTTCGTATTAAGAACTAAAAGCTGAGAATAAAAAATCATAAGCCAACTATACTTCATCCACTGGTGTTTAAATTTATAAATTGGAGGACAATATGTATAAAAAATTATCAGATGTTGTCTTACTTAGGTCCCTATCATCCATTTTTGGGTTTGGAAAGTTGAACTAGAACATATTTTTTTAGAACTCTTATACCAGGAAAAATTGATAGAGGAAGAAAATGCATATTTTCCAACAATCTGATTAAAATATTGATCTCCGATTACGTTATATACTACATGTTATTGTTTGAAAATCTTTTAAAAAGTTTTTGTAAAAAAAAATACGTGTGGAGTGCATAATGAGCGATTTTGATACTTTTGGTTATCGAAGTACGAGAGCATTAAGCTGTAAATAACTTTAATTTACATCACACAATCAATGGTTCTGTACATTGCATTTTTCACTCTTTGTATAAAGATATCATATATGTGTTCTGATTGATTTAAACATTATTGTAATCTTGTATTTTTTGGTTGTAAATTTGTAAATGATGTAAAAAAAAAATGCACCTTCTTTGAAACATGTAATGCATTTTCTACCCTTTTTTTGTTAATTAATTTGAATATTATTTTCCATAGAAAGCTCTTTCGGGATATTTTATAAATTGTAATTTGAAACAATCAGCTTGTATATCTTTATATTAGTCATTGAGGCCATTATGGAATGATGGGATTCATGATGTCAAAAACTAAACAAAGAATAATTTAGTTTTATCATTGTGTTCCTCTTAACTTTTTAATGAGTCAGAAAAAAAACATCCATTGTTAATTTTTATTTATGAATACATACACACATAACAAAAAAAAGAATAACATAAAATATCACAATATTATCTATCTTTTAATTTCTCTGTCTGAGTTCAATTAAATATATTGCACAATCCACGTATTTTTATTGCTCCTCAATTTGATGCGGGATCTATCTTTCGTTTCTGTTTCACACTGATTGATGTCGATGTGACCAGGAGATAGGGTTTCAGGATATATATCCCGGAGTCCCCTTTTCATCTTTAAGTTCACATTACTTGTGTTAAGATGGGAAATGTCAATACTTTTCGTTATTTTTCACTAAGTTTGCCATTTCCTTCATGCTCTCAAAGATTCCTTCACCTGTCGTTGCACATGCTCCATGAATGTACCATATTCTGCCAGTCATTTTCGGTAAACCAAGACCATCTGCTACTTCTGACAGACTCATAGATCCTATAAAATATTATAAAATCACAGGTCAAATAATTTTCTTAATTTTGTTAAACAGCTATTATTTATGATTCCTGTAATAATATTTAAGCAAAATGATAATTTTGTTTATTTTTCATGTTATGAATTTAATATTTTTTAAATTTTAAAATGATAAAAAAAAATTGCATATACCATTCCTAAATGTTGAAATGCTGCAAATTATCATATACCAATATATGGAAATCGAACAAATTCTTCTACGACATGTCATTGTAAGGGAAGAGAAAGATATGAGAAAATAAATGTATTGATAAAAAAAAACTCTACTCCAATGTAAATTAAATTTGTATGATTTTGAATTGACGAAAGTGAAAAACTTAAAACCTTACGTGGTAAATCTTGTTTATTGGCCACCACTACAACTGGAACACCTCTCATTTCATCACTGTTAAGAATCCCATCAAGTTCATCTTTAGCTTCCGAAAGTCTCTCTTTATCGTTACTGTCAACTATATACACTAGACCTGAAATTCGAAGAAGATACGTTAAATAAATTCAACATTTTGCACTCAATTATTAACAAGGTATTTTTGCTTTTTTGTATTTCCAATTAACTACTCTAAATGACATAATAATTTAAACAGCATTTTTTCTACTTCCTAAAATTTTTTTTCTAGATTATGATACAAGCTTTAATCTCCAAAGCATCACAAGCGATCCAACTTGAAGATTTCAAAGAAAACAAATAAGTCCATATAAGATCATATAAGTTAAGTCACATTGTTTTACCAGTAAAGAATTATTTCATATCGTTTTCAGTCTTAAAAAAACCACACCGTTCTAATGTGTAAAACGTTAAACAAATTTACCTTCTGTATTCTGATAATAATGCTGCCACAGACGTCTAATTTTCTCCTGTCCACCAACATCCCACACAGTAAAACTGACACCCTTCACTGGACTGACGGTCTCCACATTAAATCCAATGGTTGGAATAGTATGGACATTTTCGTTTAATTTTATCTTGTACAGAATCGTTGTCTTTCCTGAAATCAACGAAATAAAATAGAATTAAGATTAAATCAAATTGAATCAGCCGTTGACCAGCTCACAATTTAATTGACTATGCTAAGTATTGTAGTACCACTATTATAGGTCAAAGTTTCATCTTCGTACTTTATTTGACCTTTTAACATTTGTTTGATTCGAGCATCACTGATGAGTCTTTTGTAGACGAAACGCGCGTCTGGCGTAAATATAAAATTTCAATCCTGGTATCTATGATGAATTTATTTACAACCACTGGGTCGATACCACTGCTGCTGGAGTTTTAATTTCCCGAGGGTTCCCGTCCAGCAGTCGGCACATCTATGTGACTTGAGTTATCATTGATATGTTCATAATAATAAATTAACTTTTGACAAAACTTTGAATTTTTGAAATACTATGGCTTTTCTACATCGGGATTAGATTACCTTAGCTGTTTTGGCAAAACTTTAAAGGAATTTTTGGTCCTCAATGCTTTTCAACTTCGTACTTTATTAGGCCTTTTTAACATTTTTTGATTCGAGCGTCACTGATGAGTCTTTTGCAGTGGCGGATCCAGAAATTTTCATAAGTGGGAGCCCACTGACTGACCTAAGAGGGGGCCCGCTCCAGTCACGCTTCAGTGATTCCCTATATAAGCAACCAAATTTTTTCCCAAAAAGGGGGGCCCGGGCCCCCTGGGCCCCCTCTAAATCCGCCTCTGTTTTGTAGACGAAACGCACTTCTGGCGTAAATATCAAATTTCAAACCTAGTATCTATGATGAGTTTATTTGCTTGTATTAAATATACTAATTTATTAAACATGTCGTTCTATACAAAAAAATAATAAAGAAATTTGAAATAGCAATAATAACTTAATAAGTCATAAAAAAACAAAATCAAATTACCTGCTGCGTCCAATCCTAACATCAGAATTCTTGCTGGTGTTGATCCAGAAAATTCAGAAAATACTTCGTACAAGTTAGATAACCACAAACCCATTTTGTATTTATTTTTATTTGTTTACTAGTTCACTTCTTCACAGCTTTTCGAAATTGAATAGAACTGTTAAAAAACCTCTGCTTTTTATAGTTTATCTTTAAGCGCGATTTCGTCACACATGCCATTTGAACACAACCAAGTCGTACAATCCAGCATTTAACTTCCAGCATGGCAAGTTTGACAGATATTTTTAAATCTATGATTAACGCGTAAAAGATCGAGGAGTATCGAATGTTAAATTACATTGCACCGTGACGACTGAATAAATACATATATGTATTTTCCTAAATCGACAATATTAGCTATATATAGATATAGATATTAACAACAGTTTTCTAAGCAGATATGCTGTCTTTATTTCTTTATTAGTGTATACAATTTGAACTCTGCGAAACAAGAAATAAGGCACATTCTAAAGTAAATTTTTGCGCCTGTCCCAAGTCAGGAGCCTCTGGCCTTTGTTAGTCTTGTATTATTTTAATTTTAGTTTCTTGTGTACAATTTGGAAATTAGTATGGCGTTCATTATCACTGGACTAGTATATATTTGTTTAGGGGCCAGCTGAAGGACGCCTCCGGGTGCGGGAATTTCTCGCTACATTGAAGACCTGTTGGTGACCCTCTGCTGTTGTTTTTTATTTGGGCGGGTTGTTGTCTCTTTGACACATTCCCCATTTCCATTCTCAATTTTATTGTAACAGAATTGCCAAAAAAATATAAATTTATTGAAATTATAATAAGTACAAGAATATGGCAAGCCGTTGTGGAATTTATTCCCTATTTATTAATATTAAAAAATCATTTATTTATATTGATAAATGATTTTGTAATATTAAAAAATATTTATTAACATTAAAAAATAATATTTAATAATAATAAATGATTTATTAATATTAATAAATAGGGAATCCACAACGGCTTGCCATACAAGAAAGGTGATTTTTGTTTTTGTTTTTTGTTTTTGTTTTTGCTTTTTTTTTGCATTTAATATTATTTTCAATTTTGTTGTAAAAAATTAATACGTCATTAATTTGTTTGTTTAAATATATTAAGAATTGCAAACTATCAATATGTTCTTCATGCTTCTCTTTTTCTTATCGTGTTGGATTATTTCTGTATTCAGTCTTACATGCATGCTTTTTTTATTAGTTGTTAGTGGCTTTGAACCAGCTGTCAGTAACTGCGAGTACTCTCAGATCTGTACTTACTGTCTTGTTGTTGTTGAGGGTACCATACAATCAATTTGGTATATTACGTTTTATATAGGGAGGGTGGTAAACATAGTCTAATGCTTATATTTGCTTTCTTATCAACCAAAAGAAAAAAAACGTAGAAATGGAAAAATTTTGGGCAAATGATCGATTGCTGGTGAACTTATAACTTCAAAGTTAAACAAAGTATGAAATTCATATGTCCAACTATCATGAAAGTTTGATTATTTATACTTGTTAGTATATGCGCATAATTTCTCTATTTGCAGTAAAAACCATCTACGGTGAGATATATAAACATACATGCTTTGATACTATATATGCCCTTGAATTTTTACTAGATAACATTTTTGTTCGCTTTGGGGATTCCGTATATCGTCAGATTATCGGAATCCCAATGGGGACTAACTGTGCACCACTTATTGCGGACCTGTTTTTGTATTGTTATGAGTTACAATTTATGACAAAAATAAGCAAAGACCCATCGAAACAACATCTGATAAACAAATTTAATAGTACTTTTAGATATTTGGATGATATTTTGGCTCTCAATAATGACGACTTCAGTATGTATATTAATGAAATTTATCCTGTTGAACTTACTTTAAATAAAGCTAATACTAACAATGACCACTGCCCTTTTCTCGATCTTGATATCTATATCACTAATGGAAAGCTAAATACTAAAATTTATGATAAAAGGGATGATTTTTCATTTCCTATCGTTAATTATCCGTTTTTAGATGGTGACGTTCCCTTGGTCACCATCTTACGGTGTTTATATATCTCAACTTGTACGATTCGCTCGCGTATGTAACAATGTTTTAGATTTTAACGAGAGAAATTTATGTATTACTGAAAAATTATTACACCAGGGTTTTCGATATCACAAACTAGTCAAAACATTTACTAAATTTTATCATCGGTATAAAGACATCATTCGTAAATATAGCTCAACATGCAGACTTCTAATACGTTCAGGTATTTCGCACCCATTTTTTTATGGAAATATTCTTTATAAAGCACAAAGGTGTCAGTATTCACCTCAGAAACATACAAAACCTTTGAATAGACTTATTAAGAAGGGATATAATTATGATACTGTTGTCAAGTCATTGAAAATTGCATATTTTGGCGTTAATATTGAGTCACTGATAAGGTCTTTGCATCAAAACTAAAGACATTTATTCTAAAAACAGATGTTGGCCTGACACGGGTTATGTTCTTCTCATATATGTTATGATGGTATGATACTAAACCCCTAACGGGAAGGATTGTGCCTGATGTTCATATGATGAAATCATAATCTTTCAGTCAGTTTAATTGAAGTCTGGAGCTGGCATGTCAGTTAACTGCTAGTAGTCTGTTGTTATTTATGTATTATTGTCATTTTGTTTATTTTCTTTGGTTACATCTTCTGACTTCAGACTCGGACTTCTCTTGAACTGAATTTTAATGTGCGTATTGTTATGCGTTTACTTTTCTACATTGGTTAGAGGTATAGGGGGAGGGTTGAGATCTCACAAACATGTTTAACCCCGCCGCATTTTTGCGCCTGTCCCAAGTCAGGAGCCTCTGGCCTTTGTTAGTCTTGTTTTATTTTAATTTTAGTTTCTTGTGTACAATTTGGAAATTAGTAAGGCGTTCATTATCACTGGACTAGTATATATTTGTTTAGGGGCCAGCTGAAGGACGCCTCCGGGTGCGGGAATTTCTCGCTACATTGAAGACCTGTTGGTGACCCTCTGCTGTTGTTTTTTATTTGGTCGGGTTGTTGTCTCTGTGACACATTCCCCATTTCCATTCTCAATTTTATACAACTCATGACTTTGCGACATCGAGTCAAATTCGGTGTCCGCACAGGAAATTAAAAGCCAGCTATAACTAAAGATATGCAAGCCAAATTTTGAATGGTTTTCTGTAACAGTTGTAATACCATCAAATGATTGTCCGGCTGTATACGAAAAAGGATCGAAAAAATCCCTTGAATTTTGCAGTTGTAGAATTAATTCTACATTACATTGCAGTAAAAGTAAACATATTCTGGGTCATCATTATATATATTTGGTGTTTCAACGCACCATATTTCTTTTTTATTTGGTGATTCTATAGAATATGTTGAAACTTGAGGGTACCAGGTTACTAAAGCTTGTACACAAGTAAAAAAAAGTAGTGATAATTTGATTGGTTAACTATCAGTGATGTTTTTTTCTTCTTATAATATGCAATGAAATGTCATGTGAAATTATGTTTAAAGTAACGGGCAGTATAAAACTTTACTCACGCCAAGTATTTCTTTATTTGAAACAAAGATAAATACTGCACATATGTTTTTTATTGCAAATTTATCAAAGACTAATAGGAGAAAACAATGGTGGTATTACCCATTTGTTACAATTTCATGCTATTAAGGTGAACTACTAAAAAAAAAATGATCTGAGTGGATTGAGTCTCAAAAACATATTAAATGAGAAAAATGCAGTGAAATAGACCCCTACCATGAATATAAGAAGTCAGATCAAGCCATACTTATTGTTTTGGGTAGCTTTGTCTGACCTTTTCTCCTTATTTCTTATATTCTGCTTTAATAAAAATATTTTCCTTAATCAATACTTTAATAAAGGAGCCTGTTATTCAGTGGCTGTCGTTTGTTTATGTGTTACATATTTGTTTTTCGTTCATTTTTTTATATAAATAAGGCCGTTAGTTTTTTTTCTCGTTTGAATTGTTTTACATTGTCATTTCGGGGCCTTTTATAGTTGACTATGTGGTATGGGCTTTGCTGATTGTAGAAGACCGTACGGTGACCTATAGTTGTTAATTTATGTGTCATTTTGGTCTTTTGTGGAAAGTTGTCTCAATGTCAATCGTACCACATCTTCTTTTTTTTTTTTTATAGAAAGTTAAAAGTAAATGAAACTTTTTTTTCAGTAGTCACAGCAAATTATTCAATAAAAAGGATGCTTTTTATGTCCCTCTCTGGAACGTGGTGTAAATTTAAGTTTGTCGTAAGAACTTGTTGAAACCTCCTTGGTGTCAGTAAACTTGTATATATTCAGCTTGAAATTTCAATTACTCATTTATCATAACATTTCAAACATAAATGAGTGAAAGTTACCACAATTTTTTTAAAAAGTTATATTTTGAAGAAATGAGAGGTATATATGGACCAAAAAAGTTTTAATAATGAAGACAAAGAGGTCCATTAGTTGTATGTATCATCCTAGTCATCTATTGTATCATATTCCACTGTTTGTAGGCAAATGAGATGAATACTTGGATCATTTATTTGTCCACACTATATTCTACCAAGATGAAGCCTAATTTGGTTTTTCGAAAACAATTTACTGGAATCGCCGAGATGTCGTCTAAATAAATTCAGGTGTGGTCTTACTTTGTTAGTTCCTTAAATTCATATTTTGGAAAGTTAAACTTGAACATGATTTCCCTAATTCACGCAGACCAAGAAAAAATTATAAGAGGAAGGATATACTATCATAGAAATTTAAAATACGTAATGTGTATTTTGATTGATTAGTCATCAAAAAAAGTTTCAGTTTGAAATAAAACGTGCGGAGAACATAATTCAATACAAGGGGGATTGTGATACAAATTGAGTTAAAGTGCATTAAACTTTATACTAACTATAATTTACATTCCACCATCAATGGAAATGTATAATGTTCCGGACCATATGAGTATTTGGACCATACGCGTATGGTCATGACCATATGCGTATACTCATATGGTCGGACCATATGAGTATATACTTGTATGGTTATTAACGGGCCGGACCATATGAGTATTTTGACCATATAGATATTTTTTTTTTCAAATATGCATTACAAACGTTTCAATAATACAATAAACTTTGTCTGAAAAAACAATGATGGTTATACATGATAATGTATTAATTTAAAAGGCTACGTTAAAATTAAATATTAATGCAAAAGTTAATTTTCATCGCTTATTACATTCTTGCATGTAGGCTAACGGCGACATTTACTTCCACACGGTAACATAACTTTTTTTGCGTTTGCACGTCATGGTTGTGCACGATTCTTTTCAGTTACACCTTTTGTTCTTTAATATCGTAATATGCACTACAATACACCATATTCACAAAACAACTTAAATAAAATATGTACCGCTTGCCAGTGACTTCTTGTGTAGAGTTTATTGAGAAATTTTTGGAAGTTATCTTTTCAAGTCAAAATATTGCTATTCACTCGTAATAACAAATCGATAATGGACATCGGTATAAAATGTGTTTATTATAATTTAATTTTGACTAGGTAGTAAAATTAACTAATGAACGGTCATACCATATGAAGAGTTTAGAAGTATTCAAAGTAAACTGTAACAGAGTGTTAATTACCCCGACCATACGCGTACGGTAGGACCATACGCGTATAGTCGGACCATATGAGTATATACCCATATGGTCATGACCATACGCGTATGGTCCAAATACTCATATGGTCCGGAACATAATGATTGTTCTACTATTTGCATAACGATATTATATGCGTGTCCGATTTCAAATTCTGATTCATAAAAGTTTAACATCTATTCTAATCTTATATATTTCAGTTGTAAAATGTGAAAAAAAGGCACTTTTTTGTAAGAAGAAATACATTTTTACCCTGCCTTTTTTTTTAAGTTGAAATTCTGTGGAATGTTATTACGATTATGCTAAAACTGAAAAATGACACAGTCAGATTGTTTGAGCTAAATTATTCAGCCTAACGCTCCAAATTGATCATTATATATTTAAGTAGAAATGTTTTGGTTAACTATTTCCTCTACACGGGAAAACTCAGATTATTATGGAACGATAGAATTAATGATGTCGAAAACTAAAGAAATGAAAAATAAAGTCAAATTAAAGTTAAAAAAGTGAAATTATGAATGATTCAGAAAAGAAAGCTATTAAATGCAAGATATTTTTTATTTTATATGATTAAATACAAACAAAACAAAACAAAAACAGTATAACATTAAAAATCACAATAATAACACTCGTGTTATTCATCTTTCTCAGTTCAATCAAACATATTGCACAATCCACTAGGTTAAGTTGCTCCTTAATTTAATTTGGGATCGATATTTCAGTGTCTATTGCACACTGATCGATGTCGAAGTGCCAAGGAGATAGGATGTCGGGAGATCCTGGAGTCTCTTTTTCATCTTTAAGATCACATTATTTATTATGTTAAGATGGAAAATGTCAATTCTTTTTGTTATTTTTCACTAAGTTTGCCATTTCCTTCATGCTCTCAAAGATTCCTTCACCTGTTGTTGCGCACGCTCCATGAATGTACCATTTTCTGCCAGTCATTTTCGGTAAACCAAGACCATCTGCCACTTCTGATGGACTCATAGATCCTGTAAAATATAAAAATCACAGGTCAAATAAATAATTATTATTTTAATTTTGTTAAACAACTATTATTTATGATGCAAGTAATAATATCTTAGAAAATAATCTGTACAGAATTTTATTTCTAAATGATTAAAAAGTCCAACTATACATATACCATTTCTTAATGTTGGCATGCTGCAAATTATCACATACCAATATATGAAAATCAAATACATGTGTCTACGTACGACATTGACGTTTTAAAAAATATTTGAAAATCTTTATCAATCAACAACTCTACCTAGATGTAAATTAAATTGGTATTATTGTTGATTGACGAAAATGTCAAACTTATTAACTTACGAGGTAAATCTTGTTTATTGGCCAACACTACAACTGGAACACCTCTCATTTCATCACTGTTGAGAATCCCATCAAGTTCATCTTTAGCTTCCGAAAGTCTCTCTTTATCGTTACTGTCAACTATATACATCAGACCTGAAATTCGAAAAAGATACGTTTCAGATTCAGCATTTTTCACTAAAGTTTAAACAATATGTTTGTGTGTTTTTTTATTTATTCGTTTTCTGATCACATTTTTAAATAATATTACATTCACTACTGTACATTACATAATAATTTAATTATTTTTAACTGTTATGAGTTTGAACACGCCGTTCTATGGCGTATTTATAACATGAATATAGTCGTATGCACAAACAAAAATACAATAATGTTCTTTGCGTCGAAGGAGGATGAAATTATGTAAAATGTTGAACAAATTTACCTTCTGTATTCTGATAATAATGCTGCCACAGTCGTCTGATTTTTTCCTGGCCACCAACATCCCACACGGTAAAGCTGACACCCTTCACTGGACTGACGGTCTCAACATTGAATCCAATGGTAGGAATTGTATGAACACTCTCGTTTAATTTTATCTTGTACAAAATTGTTGTCTTTCCTGAAATCAAAGAAATAATAAGAAGTGAACTAAAAGAATATTGAATCAGCCGTCAGCTCACGATTTAATTGACTACACTTAGTAGGTAATTGAAAATATTTGAAAATATGGCATGTGGATTGCAGTGCTACTATTTTAGGTCAAAATTGCTTGTATCGGAAATATGATAATTTAACACGACATTTGTGGTTCTATACAAAAAATTTATAAAGCAATTTGAAAGAACAAATCATATAAATAAGTCATATAAAAACAAAATTAAATTACCTGCTGCGTCCAATCCTAACATCAGAATTCTTGCTGGTGTAGATCCAGAAAATTCAGAAAATACATCGTACAATTTAGATAACCACAAACCCATTTTGTAAACTTTATTTGTCTACTAGTTCACTTCTTCACAGCCTTCCGAAATTGAATATAACTGTTAGAAAATCTCAGCCTGTTATAGTTAATTTTAAAGCGCGATTTCGTCATACATGCCATTTGAACACAACCAAGTCGTACTATCCAGCAATTAACTTCCAGCATGGCAAGTTTGACAGAAATTTTTAAACCTATGATTAACGCGTTAAAGATCGAGGAGTATCGAATGTTAAATAACATTGCACCATGACGACTGAATAAATAAATAGGTATTTTCCTAAATCGACAATATTATCTATATATAGATGTAGATATAAACAACAGTTTTCTTAGCAGTTAATACTATGTCTTTATTTCTTTATTATTGTATAATATTGAACTCGGCGAAACGAAAAATAAGGTACATTCTTGTATACTAAAAAAAAGAATATGTGTATATCATCTAGATTGCTATATAAATATAATTTTATGGAAATTAAGTAAAAGAAAGGCAATTGGTTCCGTCGGCGTCGGCGTCGGTGGCGGCGGCGTCCACAAATATTCACTCTGTGGTTAAAGTTTTTTTTAAATTTTAATCACTTTCTTAAACTATCCTGGATTTCTACCAAACTAGAAAAGAAGCTTGTTTATGGTCATAAGATAGTATCCATAAGTAAATTTTGTAAAAATCAAATTCCGTTTTTCCGTATTTTACTTATAAATGGACTTAGTTTTTCTGCTGGGAAACATTACATTCACTCTGCGGTTAAAGTTTTTAAAATTTGAATAACTTTCTTAAACCAGCCTGGGTTTGTACCAAACTTGGACAGGAGTTTGTTTATGATAATAAGATAGCATCCAGAAGTAAATTTTGTAAAAATAAATTTCCATTTTTTCTGTATTTTACTTTTAAATGGACTTAGTTTTTCTGCTAGGAAACATTACATTCACTCTATGTCTATGGTAAAGGTTTTTAAAATTTTAATAACTTTCTTAAACTATACTGGGTTTCTACCAAACTTGGACAGGAGCTTGTTTGTGATTATACGATAGTATCCAGATGTTTATTTTGTAAAAAAATAAATCCATTTTTTCCATATTTTACTTTTAAATGGACTTAAATTTTCTGCCTGGAAACAGCACATTCACCCTGTGGTTAAAGTTTTTTAAAATTGTATAATAACTTTCTTATACTATTTTGGATTTGTACCGAACTTGGACAGAAGCTTGTTTATGATCAAAAGCTAGTATCTAGAAGGAAATTTGTTAAAATTTTGTACCTATGTATCTGTATTATACTCATAAATGGACTTAGTTTTTCTTCCAGTAAACATAACATACAGTCTGCAGTTAAAGTTTTTAAATTCATAAACTATCGTGGATTTGTACCGAACTTGGACAGAAGCTTCTTACCATCAAAGAAGAGGTATATTTTAATTGATGTTTTTTCCTCATTCTTATTGAGCCTGCGATTAACAGCGAAAGTAGGCAAGACTTTTGGTTCCGCGGAACCCTTACAGATTTTTTTTAAATTATTTTTTTTGGCATTCAATTCTATTTTCAATTTTGTTGTAAAAAGAATACGTCATTAATTTATTTGTTTAAATATATTAAAAATTGCAAATTATCAATATATTCTTCATTCTTCTCTTTGCGTTTCTTTGATTATTTCATTTTCATCTCAGCCTTGTAAGAATAGTTTTATAGATTTTCACTCTTCTTAGTGTAGATTCTTGCGACGAACAAAAACTACTCAAGGATGCTTATATCTGTTTCTTTTGTCATGTATAATTTTTAATAGGATTCATGTTATTCGATCTCTCTCTCTCTCTCTCTCTCGCACACTCAATTTCTCTCCCTTTTTCTTTGTGATGTTTGTCCTAAGCTTTTCTTGTTTTAATTGTAGTCTCTATATTTTTTTTTTAATCCACAAGGTTTTGATTTTCCCCTTAAAATTTTCATCCTTTCTTATATTTTTGTAAATATTTTACCAACAAACCATAATTTGGAGATAATTAATTTCAGAAAGTTACAACTTTATTCAACTCCTGATCAAATATCTATCTTTTACTTATGTTCAAAAGAAATCAGTTATGTCAATATTATTTTGTGTTAAGGATGTATTCTCCTGGCGGGAATTATTTTAAAAAATTGTGATGCCAGAGAAAAATATCAATGAATTTTAAAAATGTTATAATAAAATATAACTATGTGAAAAAATTGCACTTACAATAAGTAATTTTAGAGTAATAAAATGTTCAATTTTCGTAAGCAATCCGGTAAAAAAATCAGATTAAGAAAAAAGTTTAATTCCAGAAATGTTTGGCTCCTTCAGAGGTGTACATCCTTAATATAATGACATTTCCAATACTCGTTACATGTCAAAGTATAAACATTTCATACACAGCTATTATTTTTACACTCGACAAGTATGTTATGAGTCCTGACCAGTTGAAAACACTAAAATATGTTGTCGTCATTTCATAAACACAATATTCAGATATGTTTAAATCGACAGTCAAAATTTGCTGTAGTCGTTTTCACGTTCGTATCATATTTGTCCTTTTAATTGCTTCTATCAGTAAAGTGATGCTCTCTATTATTCCACTGCCTGTCTTGGCACACATACCATGTATGAACCATTGTCTGTCCTCTATCAGACATAATTCAAGGCCTGATGCCAGATCTTTAGGAGTTAAAGTATCTATTAAATAAAGAAAAGATTTTTTTTTTAAAAACATTTTCATTTTTGCGTGCATTTAAACTACATTTTATTTGTAGATTCAACGAGAAAATCCATGGTAGATTTATTTAGCAAAATACCAAAAATGATTGCAAGTATTATCATAATTTTACAGAAAACAAATGATTTTGTAGTTATTGTCCCAAGATGCGAAAGATTATTGAAAGTGCATTTGGATAGAAAACATATGTTTTGAGATAACCCCTCTGCTTTATTTGACATTAGATCCATGAAAGTGGCAACATTTTTTTCATTCATTATTGTTATTTTAAGAATGGTGACTTACTAGGTAGGTCCTGCTTATTAGCTATAACCCCAAGAGGAATACCTCGTGCTTCCTTACAGTTCACTATGTAACGATGGAGGGCTACTTTAGCTGAATGCAATCTTTTTATATCGCTGCTATCAACAACAAATAAAATACCTGTAAAATTTTCTTTTTAAAAAATTTATTTATTCATAACAATACAAATAATAATTACGAATACACACAATATTAACAACAAAATAAACGAATTAGGTATATATCGACATCTTAAATAATCACTCAAGCTAATTAAAAATTCATATCTTTATTAACTCGTACATATCTGCATGAAAATAACGCAATCATAGATTTATATTTCATTTAGATTGGTTTACCGATAAAGTTGAAATTCAAGGCAATATTTGGCCACAAAAGAGGGACAAAAGATACAAAAGAAACAGTCAAACTCATAGATCGAAAGTAAACTGACAACGCCATGGCTAAAAAAGTAAAAATAAACCTTGTTCTTTGCCTAAAATAAGGAATTCGCTTCAAAACCCACTATCAACTGTTATATGTTAGCATTAAGGTTTTAACATATTTGCATGTTTAGTGCATGGCAATAAAACTAATGTCCGTCACTGACTTGTCATATAAAACTTTTCAAAAAAAAATTTTGGTGGTAATTTCTGATCAGATTTTAATCAACTTCAACTTGGTATCAATAGAAGCAGAGTTTGCACATAATCATTGCACAGAGGCTTGCAAAAACGGTTGACGAATACATTTGGCCATGCACATCTAGATTGAAGTGTCTTAAAAAAAACGTTTTAAAAAAATAGCAACAATCATCAATTGTTCTTCGGATTTTATTGATTAAAAAAAATATCTCATGAAATACTTTTAATTTGTTGTCTCTTATCTAATTATAATGCCTAATCACATTTTTATATCAGACTTTCGGATCATTGAAATTCTTTCAATTGTTTTCATCAACAATACAATATTTCAACTAACATAACAATATAAATTCACAGATCACGAAACCCGATAAATATGGGTGCACACAGAGACTAAAAGCTGAAGAACGATTGTTTTGGTAAAATCATTAGAATTCGTTTAGTTTAATATCGTTTGCATGTTGAGCAGGAATCTGTATCAAACCATGTTTCGAAGTATCTTTGCATTGGAATTAAACACGTTTATTCTAAAACCAGTTGTTGGCTTGATACGGGTTACGTTCTTCTCATATATTTCATGATACTATGATACTAAACCCCTAACGAGAGAGACTGTGCTTTATTTTCATATGATGAAGACAGACTCTTTCAATCTGTTTAATTGAAGTTTGGAGCAGCAAGCAGTCCCTTGATAATTTTTGTATTTTTATAATTTGCTTAGTTTCTTTTGTTACATATTCGGACATCGGACTGAGACTTCTCTTAACATGAGTTTTACTATATACGTATTACTGTGTGTTTGTTCATTCTATATTGGCTAGAGGTAAAGGGGGTTGAGATCTCACAAAACATATTTAACCCCGCCGCAATATTGCACCTGTCCCAAGTCAGAAGTCTCTGGCAATTGTTAGTCTTGTTTGTTTCATTTATGAGATTTGGAGTTTATTTTCATTGAACTAGTACATACTTTTGTTTATGGGCCAGCTGAAACCCGCCTCCGGGTTAGGGATTTTTTCGCTGTTTTGAAGACCCATTGGTGGCTTTCGGACTGATCTTTAGTCTTTTTTTCTCTTTGGCACATTTCTCATTTCCATTCTCAATTTTATTGAAGAAGCTTATTTTTTCTTTTTAATTTTGTATTATAACATCATGCCTGAGTGTATTCGAATGTAGAAAATAGATATTGGATACAGTAGTTATATGTCTAACCTGATGCATCTACGAAATAACGCTTCCACTCGTGTCTGATTTTATCCCCACAACCAACATCTAAGATTGTTAAATATATGCCTCTGAATGTATTAACTGTCTCTATGTTAAACCCAATAGTAGGTAATGTCTCAGAAGTATTATTTTGAAGCTTATATAATAACGTAGTTTTCCCTACAAATATTAGAAACATCGTTGGTAAGGTCAGATAATAATAATTAGAAATAAGTTATATAAATCAAATGGCTAAATATCGGAAATTTTTGTTGTAACTTTATTATATTTAATGTAAGCTGGTGCAAACTTGACAACAAGGTTTCTACTTTGAACAATTATTGTGCTGTGTTATTGTTTTTCTGTTTGTCTTTTTCATTTTTAGCCATGGTGTTGTCAGTTTGTTTTAGATTTATGAGTTTGACTGTCCCTTTGGTATCTTTCGTCCCTCTTTTGATGCTATTGCTGTGCAAACAAATAGTTCTCTTATTTTACTTAAATTGAGACGCCAAATAAGTATTCTTCCAATAATTATTATTTATAATTACCTGTTGAGGTTAGACCTAGCAGAACAATCGTCAATGGTATCGGACCACTTGTTAATTGTTGCCAAAATTTGCTCCATTTTGATAAGCACATTCCCATATTGTGAATATTTAATTGAAAATTATATCATGATTATTAATCTACGTGATTGTATTCTGTCATCAATGCCGGATGTCAACTTCCATGTTTCCCAAATTATGACGGGACCACTTCCTACCATTTATACGTTTAGAGAATAGAGAAATCGATCAAATACAATACGTGTTTGTGTTAGTTATTGTACTTTTAGATTCTATTTAGTTTTATACACGGACATATTCCAGCTGTTATTAGTTTGCTTCTCAGCTGTTGCCTGTTAGCATTATTTTAAAAAGAAGATAGCAAGCAAATAAATAATACGGTTATAAATTACACTTACTTTTATTGAGAACAAAATAAAACGACGTCAACGGACCTTACTAACTACTGCAGTAGAAGGTTTACTAAACTTTTGTTACGGAGTATATAAAGTTGTATATATTATACAAGATCGTCGTATCTTTCTAGACAACACTAATTAATGAATAGTACTCAAATGTACAGCTACTGTTAAATTGATTAAGATAATAACCCAACGTTGACTGCTGTACCCCTATTTTTGACATTTTTACCTATTACGTCAGTTTGTTTTGTTCACTCATCGTTGTCAATATAGTTGAATTTCATACGACTGTCATACAAGTGAGAGGTTAATCTAGATATAAAACCAGGTTTAATCACCATTTTCTACAAAATAAAATGCCTGTACCAAGTCAGGAATATGACCAGACAGTTGTTCCGTATGATGTGTTTGAACTTTTGATTTAGACATTTGATTAGGGACTTTTCGTTTTGAGTTCAGTATTTCTGTGATTTTACTTTTTACACTACTGTTGTCATGCTCTATTTTTGGAAGTTTATTTTACTACTAGTATCATGCACTATTGAACTTACTCTTTATATGAACAGTTATTGAAACTTGGAATTTTCCGAAAAACTAAGGATGTTCTTGTCCCAGGAATAGATTACCTAGCCGTATTTGACACAATTTTTTGGAATTTTGGATCCTCAGTGCTCTTAAACTTTTTAGTAGTTTGGCTTTGTAACTATTTTGATATGAGCGTCAAAAGACAAACAATAGCACATATGACACAACATAGAAAACTGAAGAAAAAAAACACGAACCCCACCAAAAACGAGGAAGGTTTTACACTGCTAGTGCCATGTTCTATATTGAACTTTCACTTTATCTAACAGTAACTGGAAGGTTTCCCACTGCTATTGTCATGCTCTACTCTACTAATAGCATGCTCAATTGAGATTGTACTGTATCTGTACAGTTACAACTAGTAGCATGCTCTGTTGAAATTACACTTCAGTATCTTAACAGTTAGTACATGAAGGTTTAACACTACTAGTATCATGCTCTATTGAATTGGCACTTAACAAATTCCGAGACGGCCTTTAGCATCAAATATAATAACTACAATTTCATAATCAATGTTTTACTCTATTCATTGGGATGTTAAATCGTGTTTTGTACAAATCTTTTCTATGTATTTGGTCTAGGTATAAATTTTATTTCAATTCGCAGTTCAATAAGATAAGATGATACAAATTAAATAGTAAAATAATCAAAACAGAAACATAACGAAACAATAAACGTATATAACGCTGCAATTACAATAATATACTAGCATCTCTCTTTAGCATTTGTTTTATAAGGTAGCGGCTAGCCGATAAATACAAGGTATAAATTAATCATGGCTTGGGTAACCGCAACAACTACCAAGTTAGCTCATTATCATAGATAGAGATAAACTGTAAGCAGCAATAATGCTCAGCAAAGTCAGATCTACAAATAAGTCAGCATGACCAAAATGGTCAGTTGACCCCTTAAGGAGTTATTGTCCTTTATAGCAATTTTTTATCAATTTTCGTAAATTTTTGTAACCTTCTACAAAAATCTTCTCCTCTGAAACTACTGGGCCAAATTTAACCAAACTTAGCCACAATCTTTATTAGGGTATGTAGTTAAAAAAAAATGTGTGCGGTGACCCGGCCAACAAACCAAGATGGCCGCCATGGCTAAAAATAGAACATAGGGGTAAAATGTAGATTTTGGCTAATTACTCTGAAACCAAAGCATTTAGAGCAAACCTTACGGGGATAAATTGATTATCAAGTCAATATCTATCTGCCCAGAAATTTTCAGATGAATTGGATAACTTGTTGTTGTGTTGCTGCCCCACAATTTTGCTGTTTTGAGTTATTATCTTGAATACTATTATAGATAGAGATAAACTGTGAACAGCAATAATATTTAACAAAGTAAGATCTACAAATAAGGCAACATGACCAAAATGGTCAGTTGACTCCTTCAGGAGTTATTGCCGTTTATAGTCAATGCTTAATGCCCGCGTCACACTGTCCCGATTTTTATATATACGATGGACACCCGAATGCGAAAATTGTAAGTTCGTACGAAGTTGGTCCCGATCTCGTTAAAATACCAAAAATTGACCGAAGCAAGTACGACGAATAACGAAGTCTATACGATGGTGCCAAAATTATATACGATAGCAAAAGATGGACATACGAAGGTTAACCGAAGACGGGTATTAAAGCTTCATATCTCAGCCGAAACCTACACGATGGATCACGAAGGCTACACGATGGATTACGAAGGCTACACGGTGGATTACGATGATGGCGCGATGGCCATACGATGTCTAAAAGATACGAACAGAATTTCGACAACATATCGTTTCTGTACAAGTCTGCCATGCATGGCGGGAAATCGATCTTTTTGTCTCATTCGTATAAAACTGAGTTTATTATCCCCTCGCCTACTACATGTAAGTTACGTGTAGATAAAATTGTTATGGACACTCTAGAACCAAAATGCTCAAAACTTGGTATGGTGTTACTCGTTAAGAATATCTTAAGCGCTATTGACTTTAAAGTTCAAAGGTCAAGGTCACAGTGGCAGTTGTAATACAAGGCAATATCACCCTTGTGGACACTCTAAAACCAATATGCTTCAAAAGATTTTAACCAAATTTGGTATATTGTTCCTCCTTGTAATGATCTGACATTTTTTACGTTCAAGGCCAAAGGTCAAGGTCATGCAGATTGACTTGTTTTTTCTCCTTGAAATAGCATAACACACAGGAGATTGGTTGCTCATTTTTTTACCTGCTGGTTTTAAAGACAATATTAAAGGTATTTCCAGTTACTGAATGTTTTGGTTGATTTCTAAAAAAATAGTTTATTTATCAAATATGCATATTCAATTTAACATTTTCTGCATGTGTCATATACAAATATAGTGTCCATTTTTGTCCCTAATATGTTACATACGAGGGGATGCCACGCTCGGCATTGCCTTGTTTGAACTGTAAAATGAGTGCACTAGTCTAAATAATCACCCATAATTATGCCCATGTTTACTGATCTATCTTAAAGGTAAGGTAATGGGTTCGTTGATCCCTTTTATTCAAAAGAGCTCTTTGCAGGAGAATATCATAATAATATAGACAAAAGGAAGGATGTGGGAAAAGCAACAAATGCGGCAAAATATGACATATAGAAAACAAAATGGAGTAAACATTCGTGTGACAACAACTCAGACGATACATAAAAAATCAGAATAATGGAGAAAAAGTTGGTTTCCCTGTATACGTGTACCTGCAGTGTTGGTGTACGAGGCGCGTTTATGATTTTCATTATGTTACTTGATATAAAAAATTGACAAAAAATAATATTTTACTTGTAAAAGTAAATCCTGAGCCTGTAATAGCTGCTCTTTGTATTTGAATTAATAGAAACAACGCTGTCGCCATTCTTGTTCTCATAGAATCATATGATATGAGCTCCATGTTTTGTGAACGTCTTTCTTAACTGTCGTATTAGACTGACCAGTGCATATCACGCATGACACTTTAAATGTATTTTAGCGCGAAAATTAACTTACATTTAGTTGGATTTATTATCGTCGTAGTTCCATCTTGTCGCCTTCGTACTTTTATTCGATGCCAACACGACGGGATTACGAGGTCTTCACGAAGTCGTGTTGCCATCGTAAGACCTTCGGGATTCTTCGTGATTCATTCGTGTAGACATCGTAATGTCAAAACTGCCCGATGGAAACGATGGAAACACGAATGCAATACGATGTGCAAAGATGCATTCCCGGTGACATTACGATGGTAAGGATGGTGATACGAACTCAATACGAACCCTCAACATCGGACGCACCTTCGGGGATTTTTTAACATGTTAAAAAAATTAGAACCCTTCGCGAAGTTGTCCCCGAAGCCTAGAAAAAGTGGCCGATGGTTCTACGATGGTTAAAGATGGCACTACGAATAGCCCGATCTGGATACGATCAGTCCCGATTTTGAAAATTTCCATTATCGTGTTGCCATCGGCGTAAAAATCGGGACAGTGTGACGCGGGCATAACAATTTTCATTAATTTGGTAAAAGTTTTTACAAAATATTTTCGTCTGTAACTAAAGGCCCAAGTTCATTACAAGATCTACAAACACATCAACATCACCAAAACATAATTTTTATCATGAATCCATCTGTGTCCTTTGTTTAATATGCAGTTAGACCAAGGTGAGCGACACAGGCTCTTAAGAGCCTCTAGTTTTTTTTATCTGTAGCTAAACTCGATGTGGTGTATGTGTACTCCTCACTTATACTAAACTCAATTACGTTCCCATTAATAAAAATCAATGTGTAATAAATAAAAAAAACAACAACGATTTGTTTTCCGATAACATACAAGAACATTTTTTAAAAACTCAATATTGAATCCCACCCGCCTTTCATGTTCGAGAAATCAATCAACTAGCCTCAGTTCCCTCCTCTTGGAACATGCAGTGTTCATTACATTACATTCCTGACCTCCTTTGTTTCTTCCAGAGGCGATTTTCTTTGTTTTGCATGCTTACTTTTGTTCTGTATCATTTTGGCGGGAATGTCAAATCCAGAATACAATGTCGACTTATTTATCAGGATAAGAGTAATTATCGAAATCATGTAGAAATGTAGAAAATATCCAGTGTCTATGCTGTGATTAGAACTCACGACCTGTAGCATCTAGACCAACGATATTTTTTTTTTATCTTTATTATCTAGACCAACGATTCATATTTAAACATTGTGTCCAGGGGTAAAGGGCATATACTATATAGTATTAGTAATATATAAATATATTTTATTTCGTTTGAAATTGGTGTTTTTCCGTTTGCTATTAGTGGTAATTATTTATAGATGGGAACTAGTATAACTAGTTCTGCAACAGTATGTACTATTTATAGAGTTTGATGTCGGGTGTATAATGCACGAGGAAAGTTTTGGCGGTTTCTACGGGTGGGATTTAATGGTACTATATAAAGTTTGGCATTTAAATGTAATATTATCGAAGGTGCTCGCAGTTGCGTCGAATTGAAGTTGGTCACATTGGTAAATTGTCAGTTGCTGCTATGTTTATTACATACGTACAGGCGTTGGAGGTATTAACCGAGGAAAAAGAAAAGATGCGAATGAGAAACAATGTTATATGTCATGGATTTATATGTCACAGTGTAGATACTATTCTGTACGCTATCCGGAAGTCGCGATTTTCGAAGCGATGATTTCCAAACTGGCTAACACGACGGTCTTGCCTACGGTAACTTTTCTCATCGTTTGTTTACTCCTATATCTACAAAGTGCTTTGAACATCTTCAAGGTATATATAGCATCATAAATATGAGTAACTGTAACAAAAACATGCATTAGAATATAAAATATACGTGTGCATCACATCAACTTGGCAGAAAAAAGTGAAATCGATGGACAATTTTGCTCTCGTAGTACAAAGCAAATAATCTTTTATTGCAAATATTTGCATCAGTTTACAGTTAAATATATACTGTTTCAATATTCTTTTCGTATTTAAGTAGAATATTCGTATTTCCCATTAAAAAATATTTTTTCCTTGAGGATCCCAAAATAAATTACTGTACGATCAGTCTAGAACTGACTGTATTCTAGAAGCGATTTAAGATTTTTTGACTGTATGACCAGTCGTGATTTTGAAGAAAAAAACAACAGCAATTTGAAGGTACATACGTGTATATGTGATATTATGAACTATCCAGGGAACTATAACGTGTAATTACTTTCATCAGACAATACAAATATATTTCTGATGATTTTTTTAGACGGCAAAATAATTGTATTTTTGTTCCATCAGTCTTATTTAAAATTAAATGCCTAAAAAGTAATACATGATTCGCTTGTGGACTTTGTAATATCGTATCGTTACAGTTATCTGTTTAGCTATTACATTTTTTGTTGACCAATTGATGATAACATAAATCAAGCTTGTCTCTTTTAAAATAATAAAAAATGGATAAAGACAGCTTTGCGTAGGGGGATAATTCATGTGATATAATTTTGGTAAGTTTACAGAAATAGAAGGTCCATAATGCATTAATCGAGTAACAATGGAGCAATTTCAGAAAACTTTAATGATTGGTTTAGGAGGTGTTGGAAATACCTGATGGATGCCCCCATATAATGCAATGTTCAAGTCCGTATCTTATATAAAGTAACCCCTTAAAAGATTTTTTACTAAAATTCGAAATAGACGGTGCACAATACAGTCATTATCATTTATGATAAGGAATCCGAATAAGATTAATTAATAGTTATATCAGTGATGGATTAAAAAAAGGGGATCCGGCTGTTTGAAACCCTTTTTAACTATCAATGCATTTGTATGGTAACATATATTTGGAATCTCCTTTTCTCCTGGATTGGACCCCCTCTCCATTTAAAAATGGCCGGAACCCCCAATGTATATTAAGTGGTTTATGAGGAGATGCGCTAACAAAACCGGCGAAACATATACCGGTCCAACGGACGAACGGAAAGACGGACTTCTTTATCACTATAACTACAATTGAGTGTCAAAGAGACAGTTCTACATCTTAAACAAAGTAAAGGAACTGTAATCAATTATAGGCTACAGAACAGCCTCAAATATGTTAAATACATGCATTTTTACATAACAATTAAACTGTGTGTTTGTACAGTTTTAATTATAACGGAGGACATTTCTGAAACTTATATATACAACAAACCTTCCTCTTATTTTAGCAACATTTAAAAATCCTTACTTAATGTAGTAAGTCGAGCACACCCTATCAAGCTAAAACATGTTTCATAAGTTTTCAGGATGTGAATGTATTGAAATATATTTGTGTTATTTAGAAAATTACCACCTTCTAATGTAACGTAAATAACTTTTTGAAATCACCACTAGAATACAGTGACATAAAGACTGATCATACAGTTTTAAAATATACAAGCGAGACTGATCGTACAGTGAGAAATTCAAACAAGTGTAATTTTCTTATTTCTGGCTTCAAAGATCTGGTTGAAACTTTTACCACCACTTGAAATATACTTCATTTAGTTAATTAAGTCTGGTTTTTACGTTAATTTGTACACTAAGAGGGTAAAAATGTTGGTTTTAGGTTCGCCGACTGATTTTTCTTAGTGATGCACTTGAAAATCTCTTAAGGCAAAGATACGAATAATGAATGTGCGGAATTTAATTCTAAACCATTTGCGAGTATCGATGTCGGCTGAATTAATCATTAAGCAATGTACAGATGATCAACTTACCGTTTAATTTAGTATACCCATCAAATTTAAAATGTGATCCAAAACGTTCTCGCTTCGAAAATCGCGAAGATTTATTGTTCGCAGCTTCGATCCATAAATCTTAATCTGTAATTCTTGTATTTGATTTCCCCGATTGTTTGAACTATAGTTTTGTTTTTACTATAAATGAAGGTAATGGCGCCATACTGGTAAAATTTTAAAACACAATTCTAAATTATTATTTTAAAATCTCATTTTCAAATATGCAATTCTTGTTAAATAAATATATAAACATAAATCTGATTTCTTACTTCACTGTCTAAATAAGTTTGCAGTTTTAGAGTTGAACAGAATACGTGGTGTTTAATTATGTTCAAATCATGTGGTATGTAACCTTTTTCTCCTCTAAATTTTGCCTAATCTATCATATTTGACAATTTTAGTTATATATTTGACCTCAACAGCGGTTGTCACATGATGAACAGGATCTGCATTAATTCCGGAGCACCTAAGGTAACCCCAGTTTTTTGTGGTGTTTTTTAATTTTCAAGGCTGTGTATTGTTTACTGTTGTGTGTCTTTTCGACATCTTTCGTTTTTTTTGCTATAACTTGTCAGTTTGTTTTCGACCTATAAGTTGAATACCCCTTTGATGTGTCCCGTCTCTCATTTTTTGATATGTTACTATGTTCAAGTATGTTGAAAATTTTTCTCATACATATGTCAAACCTGAAACGTTAATACAATAATGCTTCCAGAGAAGAAAATTTAACATCTTTAGATGCGTTGATAGTTTCAACATTAAATCCAATTGTGGGTAATGTAGTCTTGTGATCCACGTTTTTAAACTTGTATAACAATCTAGTTTTTCCTTGGAAATAAAAATATGTTTAAAAACAGAGCAAAATAATTATAAACTTGGAAAGTAAATAAAGTAAAATGCAACAATTTCCGTACAAATGTTGTTAAAATTTTAAACTTACAAATTGTGTGTATATTCAAATATACACGTATATACGTCTTGTAACTCATTTATGTATATGTACATCCATATCTATATGTTTAATACAAAGATGAATTATTTCATCATACAAACAAAGAAATTAACAGGCAACAAATAAATTAAAGATTTGGTAAAACATGGTTGCAGCTTTGGAGTTTGAATCCCACTGTTTAACATGAGCTGAAAAACATCCATTTATATCCATTTGCGGCGTTTGTCATTTTTTCAGAAAACAGTTTAGCATATAGTTACTAAAAGGAGACTTAAACATAACATATTAACATAACATATATCATCTTTTAAAAGGACATACAGTTGTCGTTTCTACAGTTACAATTTTATTTAAACAAATACACCTACCTGCCGCATCTAAACCAAGCACCATAACCTTTAAAGGTTCTTTACCATGGAACAAATACAATGAAAAATTATTAAACTTCGACACAAATATCCCCATTGTTGTTAAGCAAATGACTTCATGCATGTATATCTTCCGACGTGTTTTTGTGATGTCGATACTTCCTTCATAGGTTAGGTTAACATACGATCAGTTTATTTATAGTTCGTAAAAATCATTTTTTTTTTAAGTTTAAATACTAGGTAATAATCGTGAAAATATAGACCAATATAGGCAGTCAACAGACACAACTGCATTTTATTCGTTTTCTTTCCTTCATTTATCCTTAAACAAAGAGCAAAACCAATACTGCATAGTTAGTTGTAAAAGGACACAGAATGACAAATGTAAAAAAAATCAAACAAGAAAACTAATGACCCCTTTGAATCGATACGAAGGTCACAATGTAGCGTCGTTAAACCAATTACATTGTCACTTATTTACCCAAGGTGCGATAACTTTTCATTATAAATGTGCAGTTATAAATATGTAGTTTTAATCTAACCTTTTAACCGATAACCTTTGTACCGATAAAACCAATATCAAAAGCTCTAACTACGATGTTTTATTTGCATTCTTAAAGACTCACTTTATTTATCTGATCAACGAGTTTAGATAATCGTTTTTAAACTTTAAGTATTTATAAACAACATCACTGTAAAAAATGGGAGGTAATATCCCGTTTGTAATAGAAGTTTACAGGCACATTCAAAATTTGAAACACATTATTTGTATCTATGGTAAAATTTAGTAAAAGAAAACCTTATGCGTATTAGGCACAACTTTTTGGAACTTTCGGTCCTCAATGCTCTTCAAATTTGTTCTTGATTTGGCTTTCGAACTATTTTTATCTGAGCGTAACTGATTAGCCTTGTGTAGACAAAACGCACGTCTGGCGTATTAAATCATAAACCTGGTACCTTTTGATAGCTATTATTTGTGTGTTACTCTGTCCTATATGTTCTCCAAATTACTTGTATTGTAGTCCTGTAATGTAATGTTGTCATTTTAATGTTATATTTAACATTACTATAAAAGAGGGAGGTTTGGCTAACCCCAAAACCAGGTCCAATCCACCATTTTTTTTCTCTAAAAATGTCGTGTACCAAGTCAGGAAACTGGACATTGTTATATTATAGTTCGTGTCAGTGTGTGTTAAATTTTAGTGTTGTGTTTCTGTTCTGTCATAGTTCTCCTCTTATATTTGATGTGTTTCCCTCAGTTTCTTTTTGTAACCCGGATTTGTTTTTTTCTCAATCGATTTATGAATTTCGAAAAGCAGTATACTACTGTTGCCTTAATAAATAATTTATGGCAACGAAATCCCCGACCAAAAAAATTACTAGGTGTACAAAGATTACATTCATTGACATACGAACCGTCATTACAATTAAATATTTCGTTTTGTATGATATAAAAAAGTAATATCTAAAGTCGTAACGACATGAAAATAGGCATAGTGTGTAAAGAACGGTATTGTCAATGATAGTACACCTAAAGAAGGCTTTGTAGTGTTATGAATATAAGTATGATTGGTGCATCCTGTCGTAATTTAACATGGTTGGCTTTAAAATAAAAAAAATAAAAATTATCGTGTTTTCAAAATCAAGGTTAAATAAAACAGTCTTTAATTGTATTGATTAACAACATTTTACAACCTTAAACAGTATTAAATAACACAAATATTATATCATATAAAATACACATCCTGTTAATAAGACGTTCCTGTCTTACGATTGTACATATATCTATATATACGATCGAAAAGAACGTCAGTGTTCATATATATCTTTTGTGGTCAAAATTAAATAATATGTATCTGGATACTGATGTAACAAATTTTGTAAACCGTCAATGGCAAGGAATTCATGCAGTATGAACCAAATTGAAAACAAAATAATCCATAAGGTTCAAAATCCAAAGCCGACTAAATATGATTGTGTACTCTATGCGCATTTAGCTATAATATAGATAAGAAGTATCTGTTCCAAAGGCGACAACAGTCGCATTTATTAATGTTCAGATTTCTTTAAAAGAAATTATTGATCAAAATAATGTTTAAAACTAAGAAATAGTCTTTCAAACAGCTGAAATATATATATATATATATATATATAGGTTTCTGTTGCCTTCCGTTGAGAATATTCATACATCGTACTATTTATTTCTGTTATAGTTTAGGAAACACTTAATTGTTATAGAACAAAAACATATTACATTCCTTTTACTCTACAGATGAGTAAACATTGCATCTATAAATATTGACAATAGGTTCAAACAACATCGACGAGCTACGTTCTTCTATTTGATTGTTACGTTATCTTCAAAAGAAAATATAAATAGCTCTATTTATTGTATTTTCGTACATCAAAATCGTTATGTCACAAGTTGCTTTCAATGAGGAATTTTAAATTTGTCGTCAGTATCCTCTGATCTTTGACCTTGTTAAATCGTACTGTATTTAGCAATATATCGCACATACTATACTATCTTGACGATTTTTTCTTTTTTATTGTATCTGACATCAATTTCATGCTTTCAAGTAATCCATCTCCTGTTTTTGCACTAACGCCATTTACGAACCATTTTCTGTTTGTGAGCTGATGTAAACCCAGTTCACATGATATGTCAGATTTATTTAGGGCATCTGGAAAAGAAAGGAGTTCTTAGTTTGCTTTGATACAAACGATTCATCATACTTCTAAAATTATGTTTCGTGTAAAACGATTTTGTGCGTAACCCGTGTCTTCAAAAGATTCGAAAGAGGTGTACTGGAGGTTAAGAAATAACTTATATAAGGTAAATACTATGACAATCTTCCTATATTAATCAACATCAACTGCTTCCTTATTTAAATTGGGAGACGTCAATTTGTTATGGTCATATCTTACTTTGTTCGACGAAGTCATCTATATCTTGTATTTTAATATTTTTGCTCTTCTTCCCACTGCAATAGGTTTCAGTTCATTGTTTTGTAAAGCTCATTAATCAGAAAACCACTTACAATATTTTATAAAAATAGCACCAATAAGGAAGTTTTTTTTTATCATGTTAGATATGATAAGTTCGGTGGACCAGTAATATTTCCCTTTTTTTTTTTTTTTTTTTTTTTTTTATATTTTGAAGATTCGTCCATTTGGCTTAACAGATTATAAAAATAGTACCAATAAGGAAGTTTTTTTTATCATGTTAGATATGATAAGTTCGGTGGACCAGTAATATCTTCTTTTTTTTTAATTTTTTTTTTTTTTAATATTTTGAAGATTCGTCCATTTGGTTTAACAGACTACTTTAATTCTGTTAAAACTGCATCAAAATGATTAAATTGCTTCTTCTTTTAATATGGTTGCATTACCTTTATAGCTGCTTAGACAATTAAGTTCATCGTAAGAGGTACTTAAATAAGCGTAACTAAATTCAAACATATTAGGATGGATTTGGCTATTTATGTTGGTCCTTTTCTGTCATACAGCTCTTCAACTGTTTCAATTTTTATGCACCCTTGTCTTTCAAATATTCGCCTTCGTGTGTGCCTGGTGAAAGTTAGTTCAGAAAAGCGCTTTGGGCGTATGAAATTTATAAAGTGTTGTTTCTTTCTTTTTAATTTATTACATTTGTTCGATACCAACGCTGGTGGACTATCAGTTCCCGAGGTATCATCAACTCAGTCGTCGTCAGTACTTCGGTACTTGCAAGATTTATGACAAACCTTTCTAAGATTATCCGTGTATTAATTTATCAATTATAGAGAACTAAAGTTTCAACTTCTTCAGGCAAAGTTGACCTGACATGCATTTGGTTATTTCCTTTATGTCCTTGTGTTCATATAGCTCCTATTCAATTTGTTTCTGTTTTTATACATCTATGTTGTTACAAATATTAGGCTTTGAGCGTTCCTGATATAGGTAAATCCAGAAGAACACTCTAGACGAAAGAAAAATATATAATTGTATTTTTTTATTTTTCTAAACCAATTCAATTTGTAAAGTGTGCATAATTACTTCAAACATTCAAAATGTGGAAACATATGAAGTTTTTCCATACACGGAGCCCACGATGGAGGGCAAACCATGCTCTTATGCTACACTGTCCATTTTAAAATAATTCATGAAAATATATAATGCCCCACTCAATAAAACTTACATACTTTGAACATCCTGTTTATTTGCTAGAATTCCTATTGGAATGTTTGCCGCTGTCTCACAGTTCACTATATACTGATGTAGGGCGTCCTTTGCCTCCTGTAGTCTCCCTTTATCAATGCTGTCAACGACAAATAAAATACCTGCAATAAAAATTTCTAAACTTAATAGATGGAAAAATTAATTGTAAAAATGCAAAAAAGAATTTGTTCGTTAATTTCTGAGCAGATAGCTCTAGTAATCATTCCAAGAGAAACACGGCAACTTTGAACAATGGCAGATCAAGTAATTGTGGATAAAAACGTCTCATTTGAATGAGTATTCAGGTGGAACACTTTGATCTAATATGGTAATCTTTAATCATTCTCAAGTAAATACTGGGTCTATTGCGTTGAATTCAAGATTTTACTGCTGACTCATATGATCATTTTACAAAAATAAAAACATTGCTCGTAACTGATTATCTGCAGTTTTTTTTTTTGTTTTTTGGTTGAAATATGAAAGCTGGAAAACAATCAATCACATGGCACTCACCCGCTGCATCTCTGTAATACTGCTTCCATGTTACTTTTACTTTTTCGCCGCCACCAATATCGAACAAATTAAAGTGAACTCCTTTCAATGGATGTATTGTGTGAATGTTAAACCCTATAGTTGGCATCGTCAAACTATTTCTATTTTGAATCTTGTACGACAATGTCGTTTTCCCTGTAATTGTAATAAGTCTTTTAGTTCAAATATTAATGCATAGTTATCAATGACGTGCTGAAATATTTGGTTCAGTTCAGACTGATTGAAGTATTTGGCTATGTTTTATATATTACCTGCATCATCTAAACCAAGCAGAAGAATCGTCAATGGGTTCTTTTTTGATGAACAAATTCCCATACTTCATATTATCATCTGAACTATTTATGTAAAACTTATTTTTGTATTTCTGTTAAATATGTGATGATACTTTCAGGATGTAAAATCCTCAATTATGAACGATCTCTTCCTATTGGAGGTATAAAGTTTAATGCATAATGATTTATTGTCTATTTATAAAGATAATCAGTTTCCTTATTAGTCCATACGTCGCTAAAGGTGCGAACTTTATAATTAAGCCGCATCAGCCTTAAGTAAAAATAACTAGTTGTTTGTTGCCTATTATTTTTTTACAAAATTAATCATAAATGCATATGCATTTTATAATTTATTGTGTTTAATTATCTTTGCATTTGGATCGGAGATAAAAAAAAAATCGCTAAACTATACGTTTAACATACAATTATGGCTCTTTGAAAACTCTTGAATCTCTTTGGGATTATCTTTTCACCCCAAAACATCTTTTTCTTTTTAGTGGCAAGGATTGAGGTGTTATGATGTTTCTGCAGAAATCATCCTACGTTTCTGGTGAAGATAAATCCAGGATAGCGCGTTGGATTCATGAAGTCTATGAAATGTTGTTTTAATTTTTCCAGCACTTGGTCGATACCGCTGCTGTTGACCATCGGTCCCCGAGTGTATCATTAACTGAGTATTAGGCAGTACTTTGATACTGACGTAAATTAGTCCATAACATTTTTATCTTAAATTATTCGTTGATAAATTAACAAAAGTATATAAAGACACTATGATGTTCACTCTCTCAGGGAAAGGGACCTTAGATGGATTTGGCTATTGTTTTTCAGACTTATTTTGTCATATAGCTGTTCAACTGTTTCATATCTTATATGCGACTTTTAAAGTTCTTAATGATGGTAAATCACAGCTTTGGGCCAATAAAATTTATAAAATGTGTGTTTTTTTTTTGCATTTTGTTTTATTTTTCTCGGTGTGTAATATTTGAAACATGTATATAGAAACGACATTAGTTAATAAAACAAAAAATCATGCACACGGCACATTCTCTTGATTGGTGTTTAGGAGAAATTTTTAACATTTGACCATGTGTCAGAAAGCGTTCTACTAATGCAATGGGAATACATTTACTATGCATCTGCTTGAACGGAAAAAAATAAATCATAATTTTTTTTTGAAAAAAATGTATATGTTCCACAGTAAATCCCTTCATATCTTCCAATATGTAGTTTTTGAATACAAATACTCATAGCAATCAAATAGTGTTATTATGTAAAAGGTTTCAGTGACGTTTCTCATAATTAACATATTGATTGATTGGTGAGTGTTTTATTGCCAAATACAAATAGCATCATTAAGTGGCAGTTACTTAGTATTTAAACGCCAATTATAATTGTAGAAAATGAATCTTGGACTTAAATATCAATCGGAACACATCCAACATCCTATGGATTTAGTGTTAAGACGTCAGTAACAGTCAGAGAAAAACATAACCTTATACAATGCTAAAAAACAGGTATTGAAAGATTTTTGAAACGTGAATGTGCGAATATATTTACTGATAGTAAAATCAATATCTATACTAATAAAAAAATACTCAAACTGAAAGATCTAAGTACAGTGTTGATTTAGTGTTTATTTTATTAAGTGCATTTTAAAGATAGATAAAATTACCCGGATCGTATCTACATTTCAGAGCTCTGTATACAACATCTCCGTAAAACAATAGGATGTGCTATCCCATTCGTCCAGTTTGTTTTCAATTTAGGATTTTTTTTGTTGGATTCTTTCAGCGGCATTTGTAAGCATTTATTTCATCATTGGCTTTAGTGATGTGTTCTTAGTGACTATTGTGTTGGTTTTAGTATATTTGATTCCTTATATCGTTGTGGATCAATTACGGTCACCTTTAATGTCAAACACACAGCCGGTTATTTCCTGATGGCTTCTACCATTGCTATCATGCTGTCATTTAGTCCATTCCCGGTTGGGGCACTTGCACCGTTTATAAACCAACGTCTGTCCCTCACTTCATGCAAATTCAAAACATTTGCAATTTCTGACGGACAAATGGCATCTGCAAAAAAATATGACGGACTATTATTGAATTTGAAATAGAGTAACATTTTCATTGCCTATTAAAAAGTTAAATAACAAAAATACCGAACTAGAAGGGAAATTCAAAACGGAAAAAAATCCTTTATAAAATGGCTAAATCATAAGCTCATTCACATCTAACGAATGGAAACCGACTGTCATATTTCTGACTTAGTAAAAGCATTTCTTTTTGTAGACACTGGTGGATTAAGCCTGGTTTTATAGCTAGCTAAAACTCTCACTTGTTGAACAGTTGCATATAATACCATTATAACATCAACTTTTTGAAAAGGTGAAAAAAATATGATGGATTATTATTGAATTTGAAATAGAGTAACATTTCCATTGCCTGTCAAAAAGTTAAATAACAAAAATACCGAACTAGAAGGGAAATTCAAAACGGAATAAAATCCTTTATAAAATGGCTAAATCATAACCTCAAGCACATCTAACGAATGGAAACCGACTGTCATATTTCTGACTTGGTAAAAGCATTTCTTTTTGTAGACACTGGTGGATTAAGCCTGGTTTTATAGCTAGCGAAAACTCTCACTTGTTGAACAGTTGCATAGAATACCATTATAACAACAACTTTTTGAAAAGGTTGTTTGAAACATAGAAATAACCCTTAAAAATATGTTTATTGTAATGATAAAAAGTACAGCTTTCATCGAATTTATACTTGACATGAACAACCTTACGAGCAACCTGAGACAGTCCCCGTTTTTGATGGCGTTGTAGATTCACAGTTTATAGACTGATTTGTAGATTGTTTTTGTTTTAATCAGGCTCTTGGTCGAACACACTATTATTGCCACATTTGATTTACTGATTGATGTCTTTGGACGTCAACAACAAATGTTACTCGAGTATTTAGGACAATAGCATGTTAATGAGATTACCCTGATTTGTTTGTACTCGACTGACACGCAGAGTCGGATTTTTAAAAGTACTTAGCTCTGAAAAATATTGAAAGAAGGAAGTCATTCACTTATTTTTACTTCAAATTGATCAATGTTTGCTCTTACTTCAAAATGCACAAGAAGCAATAACTAATTGTTTGAACAATTCAGGAGGAACGAACCCACGATTTTTCTCATTCGAGGGGGGCATGCTGGTTTCTATTAAGTTTATTACTTATAAATCGCTAGATATGCACACATTCCTTTAATTTGTGTACAATAAATGGTATTTAACATAAGACAAATTACTTCATAGATATAAAATACTAACTAGGAAGGTCCTGTTTATTAGCCACAACAACCAGTGGTACTTCTTTCAATATTTCAAAGTTAAGTATACGATGCAATATCTCTATCGCTTCATTCAGTCTTTCTCCATCATTGCTATCCACAACGTATATGATCCCTACAGAATTAACTTCAGAACAGTAAACATGACAGGATAGTAATATGTTTATGTGTAAATTCTCAAAACAGTAAGCACAGCAAAGATTAAAATGACTTTCTGAAATAAACCATTCCAGTCATGGTAAAGCTTCCTATCATTAACAGTTTGATACATGTAATCTTCCTGGTAATATATGGTATTTGCACTTTTCATATTATGTGTAAAGAATTTAAGTTAGCCAGAATTAATAAAAATAAGTGTGACACGACATTCCTTAAAGATTTAAAGTTACCAGAATGAACCATTGCGTAAGAATCCTTTTTTTTTCTTTTTTACCCCTAAAATAACAGCAGTTGGCCGAGTATCCCTGTGAATTAGTCACTGGATAACCAGGGAATTTATTCAGTGAAATCATATCTATATGTAGTTTGTTAGTTTTACAATTCAGATTGGTTACATAGATCTGAGACATACATTTTACAAAAAATATATTGTTTCATGATTACGGAAAGTGTACAGTTTTGCGTAAGAATCCTACAGAAACTCAATTGAGCCAAAATACAAATACCTAAAAAGAAAAATCAGAAAAATACTGAACTCCGAGGAAAATTCAAAACGGAAAGCCCACAATTAAATGGAAAAATCAAAACCTCAAACACATCAAACGAATGGATAAGAACTGTCATATTCCTGACTTCGTACAGTCATTTTCTTATGTAGAATATGGTTGATTTATGGCTAGCTATACCTCTCACTTGTATGACAGTCGCATGAAATTCCACTATATTGACAACGATGTGTGAATAAAACATATAGACATAATAGGCAAAAATGTCAAAAATAGGCATACCTTCTGTGTTTGTAAAGTAATGTACCCACAAAGGAATCATCTTTTCCTGAAAGGAGATGTCCCAAACTGTAAAATTGATCCCTTCAACTGGAGTAATGGTTCAATATTAAATCCAATCGTTGGTATTGTCTGGACATTTCTGTTGTATTTCATCTTATATAAGATTGCCGTTTTTCCTACAAGCAAATACAAAAATATTTATTTACTGTCTCATGCAATATGACATATCTTCTGATGTAAGAAATGTTGATGAAATGGGCATTTTTTCTGTGAACAAAAAGAATGTCATTGATTTTGATATTAAAATAAGAAGATGTGGTATGGTTCCCAATAAGGCAACTATCAACTCGTGACTAAATGACGTAAATGTAAGCAACTATAGGTAGCCTTCAACAATTAACAAAATCTATAACGTATGCTATAAAAGGTCACAAACTGACAAAATTTAAGGAAATGTTCGGCTTGATTGAAAAACGAAACAATAAAACAAAAACAAAATCCTGTAACCTAGAATTACAAATTTTATTAAAGAGTTGTACCTTGAGTGCCCGTATGAATAATATCCTATACAACTCGGATGCGTAAAATCTTAAATGAAAAAAAAAACTCTAATGGTGGCTTACGTCAATAGATATAAACAATTCCCCAAATTTTCTTGAAAATTTGTCAAAACATTTTTGAAATATTGTCCGAAGTGTTGACCACGGACGGAAGGACAACGGTACTGTATACCAAAATAAAGAAATTAAAAAAGATTAACACCTTTAGATCGATTACAGCATATTTTGAACATTCCCAAGTCTTTTCCAACGCTTACATTACGAGTGTTATGGACTTGTACACATGATAATACCTTTCAATATTAAATACTTATTGCTTAAACAAACAGAACCGGTAATGTACCTACCTCCACCGTCTAATCCAAGCATTACTATTTTGTATGAAACTGGTTCCCGTAATAAAGGAAACCAATATGATTTAGACAACCTTGATCCCATGGTATATTAATGGTATTGAATCTTTTTGGCATACAAAGCAAACAAAAACGTCCAACATGGTATAACAGACGGATCTATACACATGGAAACAAGTATTGCAACACCAAATTGAAATTGAAATAAAAAAAACACTTTTTATTTTTTTGTGATATAATTTGGTAAAATAGATCAACTTAAACATTATTTAAGTATCACCTGAGCTTAATCAATAAATATCGAATCGATAAGTTTTTATCTGCACATGCAGCTACTGTACCCGTAAACAGCAAAACAGATGTTTTCATCCTCATTGTTTTCAACACTTTAAATAACCAAGTTTTTAAAGTTATGTGATTGACACCTTGTAACGGGTCCTCGACAACTCTAAACTGCAGCAAGATGGCATATTATCAGCATGAGAGAAGCAGGGACGTCGTTGAACAACTGCACGTATAGTTGGTCATCACCATTCCTCTATAAGTCGTTTTGAGTTAAAAATAAGACACGAAACGATGTTCAAGACCTTCCGAGACAAAGAAGACATCCTATACCATTTGCTAGGGAAAATCAAGCATAATGAAGGTTGATCAGAAGGAAACCCATTGCATACAATACAATCCTAAAAAGAGGGTGGTGGGCATACAGGAGCTTTTTAACAAGAACTGATCGTGATCGACTCATCGCTACTGGTTATCGTGCGATAAGACCATTTCAGAGACCTTTGCTTACAAACAGACACACAGTTTTCCGTATCCAATGTAGTGCAGAGCTCGCTAAAGTTGACAATTAGCATCGTGGAGGAAGATCCATTGTTCCAATGGAACTCGGTTCATTTTCCTTGGACGGATCGTAGCCCGGATTTGAACCATATCGAGCATATATGGAACACTATTGGGCGGAACGTGCGCGAAAGGACACCCCAGTTCAAACACATCATGAAATAAACAATGCTCTTCATCAGAAATGGTTGCTGCTACCTTAGCAACAAATTAGTCGATTTTTGGCAGGAATCAGAAGACGTTTAGATGCGGTTATCCGTTTGAATGGCGGCTGCGCACAAAGTACTAATTCTTTGGCGTATAACGATCAACCATGATGTGAACAGTCATCTGAAGATTAATTTTGAAATGTCTGACATTGTAAGGTTCGACTTCAGTAAAAGTTGTAAAATGCATTTTTTTGTACAAAAAACACTTCATTTTGTTATTAAAATTGTGGTTATATAAATCATTTTTTTTTCAAACATTTTTTGTTCGTTTCAATGCCAATGTTATCATAAACTATGTTTCAATAATATTATACAAATATTTTGTTATATTCCATCCAAAAAAAGAGGCTGATTTTTCAAATTTTAAAAAATCAAGGTGTTGCAATACTTTTTTCCATGTGTATATTTTAATTTTAAAAATAGAAATGATAAATACAATAACTATATTTATAATTACATAGTTACAACGTTCATATGTTTAAATTTAAATAGCTTGTCAAAATAGTGGAATATTTTCACAAAGTATCGATTGTATTGTTTCGCTTGAATAACTGCTAACGTAAAAGGAATTGGAATCAGTTTTATAAAAGACACTATCGGCAGAATATTCCATCTTTTTTAGCCACGGAAAGCACCACCCTGTCCCCTTCGAAAATTAAACGCATATTTTGTAAACGATTGAATAATGACAAGATATATTTATTTACTACAGCTACTCAATGACTGGATGACAGCCGTTAGATGATGTGGTACTGGATAACAGTCATTGGACTGGAGAAATATCATTTAAGTGACTGTTTTCGAAACTTTTCCTTCCTTTCCTTTACAGTCATTCGGTTGCAAGTTTTCTTGATTTTAATATTAGCTGATATATCATAAAACTTTCTTGAGAAGGACATCATTTTACTCTTTGTCACCATTTCTACAAGTTGCAAAGCTGAATATAAGTCTACTTATATTAAATAATTTATCAAAATCCGCTATTGATAGCCTAAGGTGATCTAAGGTGTCATAAGGCTATATGTGTAGTGAAGCGTTATTCAGTGTTATTCTAATACGTACGTTTTGAGACTCAAATGATACATATACACCCTACCAGTATGCTTCATGAACCGTGTTTGTTCATCAGTACTATTCTCGTGATGTTGGCCAAGTGTAACTGTATAAAATCCATGCTTTTTCAAGTGCCTGAGGGAATTTTTGTTATCAAATGGTTTACAATATCTTTTCAGTTGACATTGTATTTACTTATTAACTTATTCACCTGTTTTGATCAAATTATATTTTTTTCCTTTTTACTTCCAGTTATGTCTTAACATTAGATATTATTTCTTGACACTTTTAATATCTTACTCTCTGGATAAGAAATAAATATTGACAGTTATTCTTTATATTTTTTTCATTTCATTGACAGTTATTCTTTATATTTTTTTCATTTCATCGTCTTTTATTTCAGTAATGTTCTGAAACGCATGGGTGGAAAGTCCTCGAAAGTTGATGAATTATTCTCACACTTTTCAGAGTTGGATAAAACTCATTTAATAGTGATTGGATTACACAATGCGGGTAAGATTATTTTAAAGCAAAAGTATCATAATAAACAAATTAATTCAAACCAATGGTATCTTCCAACTTCTGAACGCATGACACATGTTGCTGGAATAGCGCTCATCAGATATATGCTTCTTTGGTCTTTAGTGCCGTTTGGAGACAGTAGAGTGCCTCCCCGTGCTTTAGGTTTATGCTCTTATAATATACTAGATTATGGAGTGTGTGTCCGAGCGCTAAGACCTGTTGGTGACCTTCTGCTGTTGTCTGTTCTATGGTCGGCTTGTTGTCTCTTTGACACATTCCCCATTTCCATTCTCAATTTTATCCCTATACTACACCCAAATCTAAAAAGGTTGAACTACACAACTGTAGTTATTTATCATTCGATTTACATTAGATATATTTTTCGACAGGTAAAACAACCATTATGCGAGGTATGGGTTTGCAATCCAGATTGAAGAATATTTCCCAGCTAGGAATGCCAATTCTTACAGCAAAGGTTGGTAAAACTGTTCACATCACAGCATGGGACGTTGGTGGACCTAGAGAGTTACGGTGTATGTGGGAACATTATTTCAGTGTATCTAAAGGTAAATCAATAAATTTTCGAACATTTTGCATGGGAACCTTTTACCTATAATACAAATATAACTAGAGTTAAAATCAATCTACCGAAGACATAAACAATTAGTTCGATAGCATCAAGATTGAAAGAAAATAAATATTATTATTTCATTTTAAATATCATTTTAAATAAATAAAAAATCAGTAATTTTCCAGTTATCCGATAATTTTGTTGAGTTAATGAGGAGAACTTCATTACGCTTATGAATTTGAATATCTCTTTGGTATCTTCGCCTTTTTTTCCCTTTGCTTATTTCATTTGAAATGATCGAATCTGCAACCATGTATTAATTTTGAATCGTATAAATATATTCAGGTATAGTGTTTGTAGTTGATAGTACCAACAAGGACACATTAGCAGAAGCCTCTATGGAACTAAATATCATTCTAAGTAAAAAGATATTAACAGGTGTTCCTTTAATGGTAATGGCAAACAAGCAAGATCTTCCCGGTAATTTTTTTTCAAATATAAAAAAAATATATATTCAAATAAAATTCAACAGCGGTGTTTTGTCATATGCTATAATATACTAGATATTACTTTATAAACAAACAATGATCAACTGCAACAACATTTCGGTGTTGACATGAATATCAATAATGTGGTCATTTTGATAAATTTCCTGTTTACAAAACTTTGAATTTTCGAAAAGCTAAGGATTTTCTTATCCCAGGCTTAGATTACCTAAGCCGTATTTGGCACAACTTTTTGTAATTTTGGATCCTCAATGCTCTTCAACTTTGTACTTGATTGGCTTTATAAATATTTTGATATGAGTGTCACTGATGAGTCTTATGTAGACGAAACGCGCGTCTGGCGTACTAAATTATAATCCTGGTACCTTTGATAACTACTAGCAACACATGCACACAAACTGTGCAAAACCATTAAGTTTAATTTAGAAAGTGAACTGTGAACAAATAAACAACATTGGATATTAGTTTTCTAAATTCGTATTGTACAAAACGTATATGAAATGATTTCTATATAACAACTAAGGAAAGGGGGTAGTAATCTTATTTACTGCAATACACTAATCTTCCGCATTTATTTAACGAGAATACGAAATTATAAAGCAATCAGAAATAAGATATGAATCTCAGTAGCGATAAATATTACAAATAACACATTTCCCGTAATTTTTTTTCTGACTACAATATATGTTTTGATCACATCTGAAAACAGCACTTTAACGTATGCGCTTGTTAAACTTTACAATAAAACCTCTAGTGCATTTTTTAAGTATTTTTTGTTTTTGTTGTTTATTCAAGATAGTGTAACTCTTGTTGTTTTTGATGTTGTTTATACTATTAGGATACATAGATAACAGTTTAAATTATTTATTTTAGAAACGATACCTATTTCTGATATTTCAACAAGTCTGCATCTGTACGACTTGGACAGAATGTGGGACATTATAGGAACCTGTGGAACAACTGGAGATGGCGTTTATGACGCCATGAAAGGAATTAGTGAAATGATGAAAATACGTCAAAGAGAAACTAAAAAATAGGGTAGATTATGTGGAAATGAGTCAAGAGAGACAACTAGATAATAATATAGCAGATGCTGGAACGTTCGAAATTCAGAAAAGGCTAGCTGCTTTTAAGTTCGGGAGTTTGTGGACGGCTTAATATACGATGTGTATTTGGTAGTTTAATAAAATGTGAAGAATTTATGAGAAAAAGGATTTTTTTATATATAAAAAGATGAACATGTGCGACTGTAGACCAGAAACCAGCTTTTATAAACTTTCAAGTCATAAATATAAAAAAATAAGTGACTATATAGGTATTTATGCTGTTTAAAAATCTGCACTAAAATAGATTCAAGATATCACATAAAAAAACGTGTTCTACATATTCAACGAAATGAACATTTCACAGTGAAAAATATTATGTTTCATTGTTACATGTAAATACCATATAAAAATGTCTAGAATGGAAGCTGCAGAAAATTACTTTACAAAATTCACAATTTCCATATTGCAATTAACTTTTTTTTATTTTGCGACATTTGTGTTATTACCAATGTAGTAGACATCACATATCTATATTTAGGCAAGGTCAAACCGGAAGGTATGTTTAAAACTATGTTTGGTAAAATTTATTATACGTCATGTAAAGTGTATACATAAAGTTATAAATACTCGGAGATATATGATCAGTAGCATGTAGTGATTATTTGTTATATACTGTGAATTGATTGCCATTTCTTGGATTTTTCTCTAAAGAAGTAAGTTCGGTAAGGGCCATATTTGGCCCCAATTATAAAGTTCATAGTTACAAGGTAATACATGTTTAAAGTTGCCCTAAAGACATGTTAGAAAGTTAAACAGACCTGTTTTTGTCAAAGTTTAATTCTAACACGTTGATTTTTACATCCAAAAAAGGTCAAGATAAGGGATTTTGGTGAAATGTGACAAAATCAGCTAGATTTCAACCAAATAAAGGACCAGGAAACATAGAGCGCAGGCGTCGACAAGCTTAAAATCTAAATAAGACATGTGAAATGTCTTCACAAACATTATTTTAAAAGATCTTTGTTGTCGACGTATGCACTCTATGTTTCCTGTCCAATAATCTATGGAAATTCTACCATTTTCGTTGATTTTTTCATGAAAAATCAATATGAGTACAACTTGTGACGTCATAATGAAACGCAGAAACGTAAAATTTTCAACAAAATGGGTTATATCCTAGCTAGTCAATGTATTAGCTATAATTTATCGTGATATAGGTCGATAAATACGAATTTTAAATTTACGCTAAAAAAGGGGGCCATTTTGGGACTTTATCGAACATACTCCTTTGTTCGTTTGAAGAGGGAAACCATGAATATAAGCGTTCAAAAAGTAATTAACAAAAATACCGAAAACGAAAAGTGGCAAAATAAAAAGCTCAAATATATCAAACGAATGGAATGCAACTGCTATATTCCTTGACTTGGTACATACATTTCCTTATGTAAGGAATGGTGGGTTAAACCTGATTTTATAGCTAGTTAAACCTCTCAAGTGTAAAGATATGACAGGGGCATAGAATTTCATTATATTGACAACAATGTGTGGGCAAAACAAACAGACCTACAAGGTAAAAATGTAAAAATTTGAGTAACAGCTGTTAATATTGTAATAAAGTTTTGATTATATGATACGGTAAAATGGTCATAAATCGGGATACAGCAGTAAGCATTGTAATAATATCAAATATTAATAAAATTTCGCTTGTTTCAAGAACAACAAAAATAACAAATCATCAAAATATATAGGCCAAACAGACTTCAATAAAATACAATATATATAATATATTTAGAGTAAAATAAGAACACACCTCCTGGCTCCACCTAATTTAAGTCAACTGATGAAGAAACATTCAAAACTATAAAATGTTATCCAAGACTTTTCATTGTCTATTTACCATTGCCCCTGAAACAGTGATATATTTATACACATATATACATGTAAAACTAAAATTTTATACAACTACATATATAAGACCAAAACTGATATTCGGTCTTTACTACATTTTTGTACATCTTCATTCCCCAAGTCATTTTCAAATTTTCCAAATTTAGCTAAAAGTATATTTAAGCTAACTACTCCACACACACATGTATAGATTATCAGTTTTTCTACACATGAGTATCGTAAGATATTTGCCAGTGAGGCGCAATGAATATTTTTAGCGAGTGAGCCCAGCTAATGAGCTAAAATGAATCAAATTGTGTACTCAGTCAGAGTTGTTGATATTTTTAATAAGGTATCTTTACAAAGAAAACCTGCAAATCTCAGTGGCAATTCAGCACTTTTCATAAAGGGGTGGCCTCTGACTTTCCAAAGGGCTGCCCACTGCTGTCAAGCTTTGATGATTTCCTATATAATCAACTAAATTTTCCCCACCAATAGGAGGATCTAGGGGGCAGACCCCTCCCCCCCTTTTTGTTGGAAAAATTTTGTTGATTATATAGGGAATCACTGAAGCATGACTGGAGCGGGCCCCACCTTATGAAAAGTTCTGGATCCGCCACTGCCACCTCCTGGGTCTGTCTATGCATCTGTTTATGGTTCTGCGTAATAGTACCAATACTGTTTTTTTCACCTTCCTTACTTGGCCCTAGACAGTTGCTTATCTGGTTAAGGTTCTATCACTAGCTTTTTTTAGACTAGAGATTTCATGCGTACAAATTAAACCGGACCTCAAACGCATGTACTACAGACGAAAAGAGACAAATAATTTTATATAATAACCTTGAGTTTACTTCGACTACTGATATGCAAACCAAAAAACAGACACAAAAATATCATAAAATAGCGATTGAAAGATTGATTGCACTTTGAATGTATGGTTCAGACTGAGACACATGTTACATGAGGAGCTGGTTTGTTTACAAATAATAATGTCACGTGATCACTCACTGACGTCACAATTTGCATCGATCTTGCAGTACACTAGACAGTTCGCTCAAACAGTACCCATTATCATGCAACGCAAATGTGATTGGTTATCAAATAATACAGAAATAATGCATGTACAGTTTTAGAAGAAATTAGTTCATCAAATAGATTAGATTTTCACTTTTGACACGAATAGGTCGGGTTGACATTTCTGTCATCGGGGATAATATTGAGATAAATGGGATTAAACTGACCGTCAAAGATATCTAGAGAAGCACATCTGGAGAACTTTAACATAAATAAGCCATAATTACCAAAATTACTCTATATTAATAAACCCTATGTCAGTGAAATTTCACAATGATAACGATAAACAATTTTGATACTGATGATGATGTTGGTCACGGTTAAATTGGCGCAAAAAATATTCTTACTCCTATTGCTTTACGTAATAAAGTTTGTATAGAATTGAATTTGACTGAAGTTCAGCATACAAAAAAACGTGGATATGCAGAAGCATGACAATATATTACTGATAAAGTGTGTATATATTTCTGTAAACGAAGTTGCCTGTATACTTCACTTGAGGGAAAGGATATCTCTATTTGTGAATCGGTTTATTAACCCTTTGAACCCAGGGTTGAAGTTCAAGATGTTAACATATTAACGGAAATTTTTTGGGTTGCTTTTACATCATTGAGGCCATCTATTTTCATTGCGGGGTTTCACATATTTCAAATGGAATTGTAGAAAAAATAGAATGTTGTTAGCAGAATCAAAACAGAAAATGATGAACACTTGATTATTTTTAGCAATACATGTACATAAATTGGATTGAGGGTCTGTGTATTCACATTATTTGTAAAACTCTCCTTAATTATTCCTGTGAAGCGTGTGCTTTACATCGAGGCTTGCTATGCTTTACATCGACGCCACAGTGCTTCAACCAATCAGGGAATGTTTATTTGGGGCATTCGACCTATTCTAACTCAGATTTTTGCACATTTTAATCCAAATTATAGAAAAATGGAATATTGTTAGTACATATAAAATAGAAAATGATGAATACTTTTAGTTAAAGATGAATTGGATGGGGGTTCTGTGTATTCACATTATTTGTACAACTCTCCTTACTGATGCCATATTTTGGAATTTCCGTGACCTAAATGGTTCGCGAAAATTAATATTTTTATATATAGTATAGTGATTAAACTTCAAAAAGTAAATCGGTTCGATTGAAGTATTATACGGCGGCTTCACTGTTTTGCCTTTAAAATACACCTATACTGCACGTACAAACTATGCTAGAGGAAAAACGATGATTTTTCAGTGTTATTTTCAACCCTTTTCAGATGCATAGAGCATTATACATGTATTTAAGACTATTTGGAAATGCCTTTAAATTGTATGAAGATCAAGAATAACTGTATTTACCAATTTCATTCACAAATTATTTCTAGAACGGGTTTGTTGTGAGTCTCCGGGTGTGGGAGCTTCTCGCTGCATTGAAGACCCATTGGTGGCCTTCAGCTGTTGTCTCCTCTATGGTCGGGTTGTAATGGGTCTTTCCCGCATAAGCAATTTCACACAGCAAAATATAATGAGAATGTTTACTTTTATATAAAGTTTCTTTAATAATAAGGAAGTTTATTAGTAAATTGAGTTGTTTTCGCATCACTTAAGTAATTACATGTAACGAACTAACATAGGTCCAAGTAATGTGCAGTGGCTGATCCAGGGGAGGGTTTTCAGTTGGAACCGCCCCTTTTTTGGGGTGATGATCAATGCATTTGAATGGGCACATGGTTGGACCCCACCCTTTTCCCAATGGCTGGATCCGCCCCTAATGTGTTTCAGTTTAGATTAGAGTAACTGAGACAGATCCAACCATTTTTTAAAAGGGGGACCTCACCCAGGATAAGCAGAGGCGGATTTAGTAATTTTTCAAAAAGGGGGACCTAATGTAAATTGAGTTTTTTCGAATCACTTGAGCACTAAATAACATAGGTCCGTGAAGTGTGCAGTGGCGGATCCAGTAGGAGGGTTCCCGGATGGAATCGCCCCTTTTGTGGGGTGATCAATGCATTTGAATGGGGACATGGTTGGACCCCCCTTTCGAAATGGCTAGGTCTGCCACTGATGTGTTTCGGTTCTGACTTGACTAGCTGAGACAGATCCAGCCATTTTAAAAGGGGATCCTAACCCAGGATAAAGGGTCAGTTCCAACTGATATCCCTATCCAAATGAATTGATCGTCAACAAAAAAAGGAGGTTCAACCTCCGGAATCCCCCCTCCCCTAGATCCGCCACTGACCAGAGACTTAATGTGTACAAACCTGACGTAAAATTATATACTATTGAATAATAAATAATATCACATTACCTCCAAAAAGCAATAACTGTTACAGTACATTTCACATGTTTCAATAATCTTCAATACGATGTTTATGTAAGAAGTTCCCGCGCAAATGTCATGTGTTACAGAAACGGGAAACACACAAAAGAATTGTAGGTGCATGTTGTCATTCGCATTCTGATTAATTTACACAGTTCAATAAAATATACATGTTAACATTATCTATATTGGTTTTGAATTTAGTTACTAGATCAGAAAAATGATTTGTTCCTCGCAGACAACACAAAATAATATACATATTAACTCGACACTTAATCTAAACTTCCCTACAACAAAATGATAAAGGTGAAATATGTAGAATAAGAATTGTGCACTCTGGAATAAGATCATAAATAAAGCCCTATATAAAGTGTAAACCAAAAAGAAATAATGTATGAAATAATTTTTTATTACATCTGCTTGCATAATAATATTGAAGTTGAAACTAACAACGATCACGTGTATCCTGTCAACCCCTGAAAAACATAATATTGTCTTCTTGACTACTTCCGCAAACCGTGGTCTGGTAAAATGATATATTGTTATAGTGTATGTTAAATACGGTAAATTGGTAAACATAATGTACAAATAAATTATATATATATATATATATATTAAAAATCAGGGATATATATTAATAACAGGGGAGGGACTATGAGTTCTCAACATAGAGACATGTTCTCATACACCTATGATTGAGTTGACACAAGTGTGGGACAATTCGATAAATTAAACAAACAACGACAAAACATCAACAACTTTTTTCAAAAGTACAGTTTATCGACATTTTAGCATTGCCAGATATGCGTTATATTTTGCTAGCCATAACACTAGCTTTCACCGACCATTTTTTTCCTTAAAATTTCTTGTACAAAGTCAGGAATATGTCAGTTGTTATCAAATAGTCCGTGTCTATGTATGTTTGCATTTGTTTTAGTAGCAGTTCAGTGTTTTTGTTGTGTCTTTGTCTCCCTCTTATAGTTTATGTGTTTCCTTTGATTTTTGTTTGTGACCCGGAATTATTTTCGCTTAATCGTCTTATGACCTTTGAACAGCGGTATAGTACTGTTGCCTTTATTTGATAATTTGAACAATTTCTCAGATCAGTAATGTCGGTTTTACAAACAACAGAAACTCTAGTAAAACAATAATCACAATATATTTAATCTTCTTCTATATAAACCATGACTTCTAATATTTCAATATCAACAGAAAATTCCTCATGTTCCAATGCCAATATTGAACCAAGTCATTAGAAAAACTGACAAACTTATTTAATAGAGATATGTTTTATACTACATTCTGGCTAATTCGTTGCTTATAAAATGAAGCTAAGAAAACAAGAAATTCATTATCTCCAGTGTCATGCAAACGGGGAAAAAACACTCTAATTTGTATTTAAAAATCAATAACAAAATCATACCATCTGTTGTGATGCGCTGAGCTGTTTTTTATTTGTTTTTTTGCAATAGCTTTTTACCCTTTGTTGTGCATAGTACATATTTTGTTCATGTCGTTGAAATCATCTTCGTTATGCTGGCCATTACATTTGGACTGTTCATTTATACTTATTCAGTAGGAACATTTGTTAATCCATGTTTGTTGTGCTGGCCATTACATTCGGACTGTTCATTTATACTTATTCAGTAGGAACATTTGTTAATCCATGTTTGTTGTGCTGGCCATTACATTCGGACTGTTCATTTATACTTATTCAGTAGGAACATTTGTTAATCCATGTTTGTTGTGCTGGCCATTACATGCGGGGACTGTTCATTTACACTGATTTGTGTTTTCTTCTAATAAGCTCTCATTTTTGTAACTTTTTATTAACTCGCTCATTGCTTTCATGCTTTCAAATAAACCAGTCCCTGTTTTTGCACAGGCTCCTTGAATTTTCCATTTTCTTTTTTTCATTCTATCTAAATTTAAACAACCTGCAACTATCGAAGGATCCAAGGCATCTGTAATTACAATGATAACACAAATGAGTAAATAAAGTTGTTCGTATACCTTTTTTTGTTTTCAAAGTAAATACTATTAATAACAATGAGCAATTTTATCAATGTAATTTATACATATATAAACGTAGACAAATGAAATCAATGCTATATACTCTGGTCAGCACGCCGATTATGTGCTTATTTGTCATCGTTTTAAATGTGCTTATGTAAATTACTGTGTTTTTTCTGCATCTTCTCTTGTAAATCACTTTCGAATTCGATTTTGTATTTATTTTGATTTGATATGTTGTCGTTGAAATGAATATATATTGAAAATTTCATGATTTAATCGAACATATTTTTGACGATCGACATGTAAAATTGTGTTACATATGTACGTGTTTGACTTTTGTTTTTATATTTTACAGCAACATAATATATATGACCTCTGCGAAACATAAAATAAATTTGACAGAAATAATGAATAATTTCCATATTCTTACTCCATTTTTTCTTTTGTCGATATAAATTATTTTTTCATCAAATATAATAAAATTTGGAAAGGAAATGGGGAATGTGTCAAATAAAGGCAACAGTAGTATACCGCTGTTCAAACTCATAAATCCATTGACAAAAAACAAAATAGGGGTAACAAACTAAAACTGAGGGAAACGCATTAAATATAAGAGGAGAACAACGACACAACACTGCAATGTAACACACACAGAAACGGACTAAGCATCCGACAAAATCCCACGAGAAAAACAAATATAACATCAAAACCAAATACAAAGCGACAACAACCCGACCATAGAGCAGACAAAAGCCGAAGGCCACAAATGGGTCTTCAATGTAGCGAAAAAAACCCGCACCCGGAGGCGTCCTTCAGCTGGTCCCTTAAGAAATATGTATACTAGTTCAGTGATAGTGGACGTCATACTAAACTCCGAATTATACATGTAGGAAACTAAAATCTTACAAGACTAACAAAGGCCAGAGGCTCCTGACTTGGGACAGGCGCAAAATTGCGGCGGGGTTAAACATGTTTCTGAGATTTCAACCCTCCCCCTATACCTCAAGCCAATATAGAAAAGTAAATGCATAACAATACATTAAAAAAACAGTTTTAGAAACTATATCCAAAATGTTAACATAATCGGTTCTTGATATATTACCAATTCCCATGATATTATCATTAAGACCGAGAGGGTAGACTGTCTGATGATAGTGCTTCTTAAGATACTGATAAATGATACGTTTGAATTTATTGGGTCTTTTAAAACGATACAGGTGTTCTTGCGTGCGTTTAGATAAATATCGTCCAGTTTCACCTACGTACTGAATACCGCATCCCGGTTTGTTTCATGTGAGTAAATAAAATGGTTTTCCAGTTATATCAGTTTCAAAATTTAAAGAAAATGTGCGACCATTAAACGTGGACCATATCGTATTGTTGGTGGAAAGACGGGGACATATAAGTCATTTTTTGGCATGACACTTATCGATAGAAGGGTAACCACGATTTTTATTGTTAAAAATGTTAGCGATGGTAGTATTTTTAGATAAGCGATTTCGAAGATTGAGACGTGTAGATAACCTTTGAACGAGTTTAGTATTTAATATTTTTCCATTTCTAAGCTTCATATTTGTTTTTTGGTAAGTGGATTTTATTAGAAAGGAGCAAAGACTGGCGTCCAGAATATGAGCCAGCACACAGTAAATTGAATAATGTGAAAAAGAGAAAGCTGTTCGGCTAAAAACGTCAAACGCTATTTGTCATAAATTACCCGACAAATTTATTGAAAGATAGGGTATATCAAGGTAGCGAGTGACGTCTGACTAAATAGATGAATGGGGTTGAATACTAAAATACTACTTTTTGATAAATATTCCTAAAGTAATGAACATAGAGAAGTACTCGCTCAGACACACACTCCATCATCTAGTATAATAAATAAACTCATCATTGATACCAGGACTTAATTTTGTATATACACCAGACGCGCGTGTCGTGTACAAAAGACTCATCAGTGACGCTCGAATCAAAAAAAAAGTTTTAAAGGGCCAAATAAAGTAAGAAGTTGAAGAGCATTGAGGACCAAAATTCCTAAAAGTTTTGCCAAATCCAGCTGAGGTAATCTATGCCTCAGGTAGAAAAGCCTTAGTATTTCAAAAATTCTAAATTTTGTAAACAGTTAATTTGTAAATATAACCATATCAATGATAATTCATGTCAGCACAAAAAGTGCTGACTACTGGGCTGGTGATACCCCCGGGGAAATAAATCTTCACCAGCAGTGGCATCGACCAAGTGGTAGTAAATAAACTCATCATAGATACCAGGACTAAATTTTGTATATACTCCAGACGCGCGTTTCGTCTACAAAAGACTCATCAGTGACGCTCGAATCCAAAAAAAATTTAAAAGGGCCAAATAAAGTACGAAGTTGAAGAACATTGAGGACCAAAATGCCTAAATGTTTTGCCAAATTCAGCAAGGTAATCTATGCCTGAGGTAGAAAAGCCTTAGTATTTCAAAAATATAAGAGCATAAACCTTAGGCACGGGGAGGCACTCTACTGTCTCTACAAGGCACTAAAGACAAACTCTGTAAAAAATAAAATTGGGTAAGATAATGAAATGAAAGGAAATAAGCATACCAGGCATATCTTGTTTGTTTGCTATAACAACCACTGGCACATTTCTCAAATTCGTACTATTCAATATACCATAAAGTTCTTCTCTGGCTTCGCATAGTCGGTCTTTGTCATTGCTGTCAACAACGTAAATAAGTCCTGTAAAATAAATAAAAAATAATCAATGTATTTCCTACACTAATTTTTTTCTTTGGCAATTCATAAGTTTACTACAATAATCATCAGTTAAAAATACAACTCATACATAACCTCTCGCTACACGTTCTTCATGGAGTGCCTTTGTCACTTTCAAGAGTTGTTCGTTATTTTCATATATTTTAGGTCGGATATATGTTTGTTTGTTTGTTTGTTAGTTTGTTAGTAAAGCACTGTATATGGAGTAAACCATTTCTGTTTAGTAGATAGCTTGTTTTTAGATCTTCCGTTTCATGATTTTTTAAGTCTCAGTTTATTTCCGTCTTATAGTCGCCACAAACATAAATGATGCCATTTTTAAGCAATTTTATTTTTAAACTTCAATTTAACCTATTTAATTCTTTTTTGCTTGAATATCTAAATTCGTAATGTATATAATTCAGGTTTTTCTCATATATAGGTAACCCTCTTTTTTGTCTGCCTTTTAGTTGAAGCGTTCACGGTTCTTACTATGGGTTTGGATGTTAATCTTATCTTATGAACTATATATTTAACTACTTGTTGATTGTCTCTCAATTTAATCATTTTAAGAGTTTTACCGTCTGTATTTTTCAAGTAGTGCTGCCATAACCGTCTGATTTTTTCTTGACCACCAATGTCCCATACTGTGAGGCTGATTCCTTTGATTGGTCCCACTGTTTCTACATTAAATCCTACAGTAGGTAATGTTTTAACGGTTTCATTTAGTTTGATCTTGTACAGTATAGTTGTTTTTCCTGTAAATCGAGTTAAAGAAAACTATAACATTCTTTTGGGATCTAAAATGGAATGGATAGTAGGTTAAAGCCTTTTTGCAAACCCTCCTGTTTATTATGTTAATAGGATACAGCAGTTACAGGATAATTTGCAACAATTGATGAAATATAATTGAAAAAATATGCAGATAAGTAAGACGTCAATTAAACACGGTAGGTGATGCTTTTCGACTCGTTATATTATGAGTTTTTTTTATGAAAATAAGGATATGTGATATGATTGTCAATGAGACTACTATCCACTGCTGCTGGCCTCCCTCTATGCTTTTGGGAGTTCCGTTTATATGGGACCATGTATAAATCGCATAAGCATAGGCAATTGTTTCTGTTTGTTGAAAGTGTGTTGCATATCATGAACTTAAAATAATGATTCTGCATTAAATTATAAATTAATGTCTACCTGACGAATCCAAACCCAGCATCACAATATTTGCTGCCACTGAACATGATAATCCTGACACTAGTGTATATAACTTTGATATTAGCTGTCCCATTTCTTCTTGATGTATCGTTCTTTACTTCAAATTAAATCATACTATTTTTGTTAATGACTATCAGTATTTATATATATATATATAGATTTGACCACACAGGTTTTATTCATAACGATGTAGCCATGCTGATACGTCGAGTCTGAATAAATATAGATAATCGGGGTTGTCTTTCAACTAACACTATATTTATATTTAGAAACATAATAGGATTGGTTGTTATATACTTATACTTATTTCCTTCCTAGAATAATATCTTTCTACAAGCTTTAACATGACCAATGTCATGATTGGATTTTGTGTATGTTTATGTTTTATGTTAGTAATTATCAAGCACTATAAAAAAAACAGAGAAGAGGAAAGGATTTTAAGTGTTCAATTAAAATATTCTTGAAATGAATATTTTGTGAAAAAAAAATGGTTGTTTCGATTTAAAATTAGGGAAATACATAAACACTACATTGAATTTACAAAAAAAGAATCTTGTTCCTATATGTCATTAAAAAAATGGTTATGTTTTAGAATAAGTACTGTCGACAAATTGTTATTTTAGTGAGATTAGAAAACACCCCAACACATAAAAATGAATGTTCGGTGCTTAATCTATTTTTCTTGACGGATTTGTTTTTCCCAAGAGCAAGGTAAAGTGACGAATTGCTAGGTATCATCATGAAGAATCTCATAAAACATTTCTGCTATCTTAAAATTAGGAGTAGAAAATTAAAATAAAAATAAAAAGCTGTACACACAAAACACAACAAAGAAAACGAAAGACTGAGCAACACGAACCCCACCAAAACCGGGGGCGATCCCATGTGCTCTGGAAGGGTAAGCAGATTCTGCTTCACATTTGACACTCGTCGTGTTGATCATGCAAGTACAAAAACGTTCAGTGGATCATATCTGTAAAACAGATAATCCAACACACTCGTTATTGTGTCCATAAAACGTAAGAAGGGATAATTAATTAGGAAGTCTAATACATCTCTTTTGTTTGGTCAAGTTTTGTTTTCAAACGAACCTCATTACTAAGATATGATACAGACTTATCTCAAGTTCGATGGGATATATATGTTTAACTTAGTTACTAAACTTTGCAAAATATAAAATAAGATGTGGTGGGATTGCCAATGAGCCAACTCTTCACAACAGATCAAATGACACAAAAATTAACAGCTAACATTCCCATCTAAGATAGGGTCATAGTGTCGTTTTTGTCGGTAATTTCAGAAACATACGTCCCCGACTCTTGACTGGTGCAAAGAGGTCTATCATCAAACTAAGGATTTTCCACCCCATATATTACCTTAGCTTAAAAGTTTGGTTAAAAAAAATTCGGAATTTTGGGCCCTCAAATCTCTCCAACGCATTTTATTTGACAATGTTCTTTTTTTTTCCTCCACAATCTGGAGTACCCCTACTTTTGTAGCAGGAATAATTTACAGTGAATATGATCGGTGCACAAACCAGTATTATTTCGCCTATAATAAATTGTTCAAGATACTGGTGTAAAGGATATCAACACAGCCTGGCGTACCCACCACCAATTTACAACGCAACGGCAGTTGGTCTTATCCAAAATGAGCTAAGGCTGCGATCCCAGCTGGGTGCTCAATTTCAAACAAACTATGTTTGTCTACTATTTTGATTCGAGTGTCAATGATGAGCCTTTGTAGACTGGCATATTTGCCTTGCTTAGAAGTAAACGAATGAGAACTTTCCCCATGATTCTGTAGGTAAGCTACTACTGTTGAGATGCATGAATCGTCTAGATAGAAGTATAGGAGAACAACCGAGAATTAAGGCAAGATACCCCGAGGAAAGCTAGTGAAGCATTAATCTCAGCATTGATAAACTTTGTCTGGCCAAACCAAACTGGAGAAATCGGAATGTGAAAATATCAATCTGTCAAATCTTGCAACCAATTCTTTTGAGAATCCTTTGTCAAGACAGATCGATTGGAACTGATGTGGCGGCTGTTCCAAAGTGAACAGAATCCAGAAACTTTCCGTAGTATCGAAGGAATCCACATATCTGTTGTGAGCGATAATTGATCTAGAAGAAACTTGGATAGCTTGCCCCACTGAAACATGGGCAGATGATATTTCCTCTGACATTTCTATCGGAGGGGTCAACACATCACTTATACTGTTTCCAACCCTTTCAATGTTGGTCTTTCTTGCTATCAGAAAGGTTAGGACAAAACCAGCTGATCTCTTCTGGTCTTGGAAAGAGGATTCAAGTTTGTTGTACTGAAATATCTTTTGCCACCAGTAACCTTGACAAGGGGTGACCTGTTCATATCTTGCTGGAATTGATCTACAGATAAAGAACCAAAACAAAAAACAAGGTGTCTTAGACTGAGAAGACTAATTGTCTTTGGATAAAAAAAAACCTCATCATAGATAGATTTAGATACAAAGTCAGGGAACTTGCTTCCACTAGCTTTGACAGTGTTATCATTGTTCTTAACCAGGACAAAAGACAAAGCTGTCATGAAAATATTCGGACCTGGGAAAGACTTGTATCCCTTTGTATCAGGCTTGATCAAACAAAAGCAAAATTTTAAACTGAAGTGGTGGCAGAGATCCTTGGAGACCAACATTGGAAGGTCAGAAATGTCCCATTGGATAGCTTAAACACTTTTTCTTAAGACTCAGAATTCAATTCAGGTTTAATACATGTCACCTGAAAGTAAGTCATTTGCAATATTCAAATGAACTAAGTGATGAGGATAAACCTTGGTTTTGTCAAAAACATTGAGTAAATTGATAAAATCACTTATTTAGTTATAATGATTGATATGCTGAGGAGATGATTTTGGAGAAACTATCATAGGTTTTACCTTAATGTATTAAGGACAAATATTATAGCCACATGGACTACTGGATAATATATTTAAAAAAAATTTGGTTGCTATGGGCAACTTGGCAAGCAAGAATTTCCATCCTTACAAGAAATTTTAAATGGTTAAATGATGTACCTTGCAGAAAAAAAAAGAATACAAATCACTGTTTATTTTTTTAGCACATCTGATAGAACATGTATTGCAGTCATTTAAATAAATACATAAAAGTGACTGAACCTTACCCTACAGGAACTGGAATTCAATCTATAAAATTGAACAGTTTTGTACAACACACTGCCAATTTTGTTTTCATAAAAATTGGCCCCCAGTTCTGATGGGTAACAGCCTTGACAGATTTAACAGAAGAATACTTTCTTTCAATATATAAACGATGTAATGTTAAAAATATGTAATATAACAATATTCAAAAAATAAATAATATATCAACATAGCAAAAATGTAAATTAATATTTGTCAACTCTTTGATGCAACAATAGAAGACATATTAATACAGCTTGCCTGTATAATTGATTATGACAAAATATGTTGAAAGTTTAATTGATCAAGGAAACACAGTATGCCCATGTTTAATAATATGTACTGTAAGCTTTTCCTCATAAAGTACAACCCTGTCTAATGTTGTTTACTTATGTCACATGGTACACCAAAATGAAGCTTGCTGCAATAAATAAGATTAATGACATGGGCATATATTTCATTTACATTGACACATATCTCATTTTCAGCCAGTTTTGAACAAAAAAGTCTTTTAATTTTGTTAAAAAAATCAACTCTTTTATTCATCAATCATTCTTTACTGAATGCAAATCCAGCTAGTTTAGTGTTAGAGTTTGATGATAACGGCTTTGAAATTTCTTTCTTCTTTTTTGAGGCAGAGTCTGAATCTTCATCTCTTTTTCTCTTTTTATTGTCTGTGTTTTCTGTGTTCTCAGATTTTAACTGTTTGGCTTTCTGTAACCATTCCTATTAAAGATACAAAAAAGCAATGAATTAATAGCATTAGAAAATACTGAAAAACTACCACAAACCATGTTACATTTGAAATCTTCTATTATACTTTGCAGTGGAACCATTGTTAACTTGATGAATCTTTTACTTGTCACCAAATCACACAATACAATCAACCTTTTTGTTTAAAACCTGACACTTTAATCATGCACCTAGTTGTTACATGCAGCATTATGAGGCACTAAAAATTATATTTGTATGTGGTTGCATTTTCCTAAGAATTTGAAAGAATTATAAGTATTAAAATGAAAAACTTAATATTACGAGTTTTTGGAGTCTTAAAAAGTGCCTCCATGCTTTTAATTTTTGAACAGCAACAAACTCATTTTAAGAATATTGACTTAGGAGAAAAGTAAATGAATTATTTCTAAAATATAGACTTCCTGACATGCTCTACAAAAAACAGCTGTGTATGATTGTTTCTAAATACAATACAGGTCTGTTAAACAGTGTTTATTATAAATATTACTTCTATGTCTGAGAAATATCAACTATTTGTATCAGGCTAAGAAATAGGTAACATTGAGGATTTACCAGTAAAAACCCTTCAATGAATACAATGAAACACATATTTTCTTGGGCATTGATCTTAAGTGTTTATATACTCAAGCTAAAGATGGCTACCACGATAGCAATTGAAATACTTCAACAGAAATAAAACATTTTTTCCATCCTAAAATTGGAAGAATAGTGACACGTGATATTGACATTGCACAAAATATATCACTTTGTTATAATTTTCACATAATAAGGAAAAATAAATAAAATGTTATGCTTAATTTTCTTCAATCAGAATAACTATAAATAAAATAAAATTCACATGTACTCATGTGTAGCTTCTTTCAACTTTTGTTGTATATCCTGGTATTTGACATCAAGTATTTCATCTCAGTTTAATTTTTTAAGGCAGATTATCTTTCCAGAAATCATTCAGAGAACACTGCTGTAAGATGCTACATTTGTACATGTATTTAACTTGATTTTCTGTTTTAAATTGAAAAATCTTTAAAAAAAAGTTTGGAAGTTACCTGTCTCTGATCTTTTGATAATTCTCTAAATCTTTCTGCTGCTACTTGCGTTAGGTCTTCTTCAGACAAGTCTGGGAACTCATCTAATAATTCTGTCTTATTATCCTCATACCACAAATCAAATGCTGATGCTGTTCTACAAAATTATTAAAGATGTACACAATTATCTCTTGATCATGTGAAAATTTCAAACCTTATATGGGGTACAGCCTCCCTCCACCTCATTTCTTCCTGTTTGTTCTGAAGGGCACCAACCATGTATAATATATAATCATAAATTTTCCATTTACAAAAATGCTCTACTTAACTTCCAAATTTAATATCTAAAAATAAGATCAAAAGTGCATCTGACACTACACATTGTATAATGTAATACTGTCAACCTGTTTAAAATAGGATTTGGCATTGAAAAAGTTGTTTGAAGAATAGCATTTATTGCTACAGGACCTTAACCCTTTCGCCGACGAGTCCCGGTTTACCGGGATTCACGCTTCAGACAGCTGACGATGAGTCCCGTTTTACCGGGATCGGAATACCTCTTTTATGTTTCCCGCTCAAACAGTGCAAACGTGGGTTATCTTTCTTTGATGGATAACCCGGATGAAAGTGTAAACATGCCGGTTCCGTTTGTTGAAAACCGTGTCAAAATCAGAGGAAATTTACGGAATTTACGAGAATTTGAAATGAGGGAACATTTTTTTTGAAAGAATATGGAAGAATTGAAGCCAAACTAGTATACTTTTTTGACATAAAATGTCGTTTTATGTACAAAACAGTTGGAATGGACATCGATCAGTGTGATGAATTTGTACAGCCTCATAAAATTTTTCAAAATTTTGCCGTTTTGGGTTAAAAAATTACGATTTGGGGTGAAAGAGTCGAATTTTGAGAATTTCACCTTGATAATGACGAAAATTTGAAAATTTTGATATTTTATGAAGAAAAGATTGTCAAAACATGAACAAAACTGTGAACATGGTCTTAGTGAATAAAATAAATACACAAATAAATATAAACAAGTTTTTATTGACATTTATTATGAATATTTCCAACTTGAGTAATAGTAGCCAGGGACGCCATCGTCTCAGAGTAGCTTCTGTCTGGGCAGCAATCGGTGAAAGGGTTAAATCTCCAATTTTTTATTTTGGTATCACTGCTTTAAACTCATATCATTCATTGAACTTTTTCTTTGTGAAGTATGTTCAAGGCCTAGATATTAAAAAACATGAACAGTTAAGTGAATCTAATATATCTTTTAATGATGATGCTAGTATCTTACTTTGTACTTGGAACAGTGGGAGTTTTGGATATTTCTTCTTTTTCAGATTTCTTTGCTGATAACAGCTTTTGTTGTGAAGATGAATTCTAAAATAAAAAAAAGATTTTGTATTCACATAATGTATTATCATGATTATTACTATTTCTAAAATATCATCGTGTTTTCCAAGTTTTTATTAACTTACTGGATAAATTATTGCCCAAATGCCCAGTTCTTACAAAGATGAAAACAGTGCTTGTTACAACCAACAATTATTACTGACTTTGGACACAGTCAGGATTCTACTTAGTCAAAATTATTAAGCCACCTCATTTTTATAATCGTAAAAATGGAGGTCATTGTAGTGACAACCTGTCTTTATAGTTCTTGAAAACTGATAAAGTTATCCCCATAGTATCATTATGATCCTTATATGCCAGTTGTATTTGGAAAGACAAATGTATTAACTAGCTTTTTAGCATCATTTAATGTACTTTTATGCATTTGGTAAACTAAAAACTATTGACTGATTGCTTGTCAGGGGGAATTTTCGAAAATATTAAAAAAATTCTAATCAAATATTTCGTGGAAGGACAGACACATTTTTTTCTGAGGTTGAAAGGCTAATTAACCTAGATAACGCTTTGAAGTTATGCATTTTAATGATCCACCAGAAAAGTTTGTCATCATGTACTTTTGATAAAAAATTGTTATTCAACACACCTACTCTGCAGTTATAACTCATTAGAAAAGTATTTCACTTGACCCATATATTTCATACTTTAGTACTGTAAATTTTTATTGTAATAGTATCAACCTACAGCCTAAATATATAAAAATAATAGAATTTGAAGCAAGACTTATCAAATATTTTTTTCTTTTAAATTGATTGTTGGTTGCTTAACGTCCAGTGGCAAATATTTCATGCATGTTCAGGATGATTTTCTTTATTTATATATGCTTTCAAAACAGAATAGTCCACTCAAACACCCTGAACCCAAAAAGGTTTACTAGACTTTCTATTTTGATGAAAATATTCTTTTTTGGAGGATTTTATTAAAACAGTCCAAGAGGCAGAGATGGAAATTGATGGTTTAAAAAGATAAATCTATCATCTTTCTTAGGATTTTTTTTGGGTCGAAATTTATGCTTAAGCACACAAAAAATCCACATGAATTTGCATCTACCACAATCATCTGTTTTGTAAAAATTATTCTTTAATTCAAAAGTTTACAAATATCTCAAAGCTCAATTCAATACTTTTAAGTAAGAACACACACATAAGATGCATAAAATCCTAAATTAAGTACATTAATTAAACTTTTGAAGCCCATTGAAACTTGGTCTTTTTACCTTCTCTAACAAGGAGTTCCATTTCTTTTGTTTTAATTTCAACTGAACATATTACAGGGCCATATGAAAACACTTGTCAATTAATAAAATGATAATATATGTTATTATTATGAAGATACTGGTATTCATGCTAACAAAGAAAGGTTTAAGGTCCTCTGCAAGCCCATATAAATTGCCTTTGGCAAGTTCTTGGTCTGCCATATTTCTAATCAGACAATAGTAGGTGTAAATAAAGATAATACAACTGAAAGTGTCTATGAACCAAAGTCCTCATTGTAGAACCATATTCTTACTGCAATATCTTTGTAATCCTAAAAGACTATCATAATTACTGTAAAAGCTGATCATTTTAGAAAGTTAATCAAATTTCCAGAATTATCTATCCTATCACCCCCCACCCCCCCTTTTCCCTTTCAAAACATTAAAGAGCAAACCTTTTTCAGTACAGGTTTAGAATTTTTGATGATGACTTGAGGAGCAACTGGTTTCTTTTTACTCATTGCATCAAAGACTTGTGTTCCTCTACTGCTTCCTCCAGTTGACTTTTGTTGAGATGATGAAACCTGTAAGAAATAATATAAAATTTTTATTAATGCTAAGCACTTTTAAACATCACCAATATCTTTCCTTAAAATTTTTTGGTAAAAGTGAGTCAACCCAATATTCATTGTTTACTTTTCAATCTGGCATTTTGAATCCCTGCTTAGGGCTGTTCCAGACTTAAACATATGGGTTACAAAGATGGTACTTTTTAAGACCCTGACCACCAAAAGTACAAAGTTTACATTATACTCATTACTCTACAAAAGTTATAAGGAAATTGCAACCACACAAATGATCCGTTTTGTAACAGTCCTACTCTAAACGATGTATTTAAAATTCAAATTTGCTACTTCCAAGCAAACTCTGTTATAGTAAGAGCAAACTACTGGTATGCAGAAAATAATAAGGTCCTGGTTGGGTAGTAAGTCTTGGTGCAGACTGTTACACTGTTGGATAGCTCATGAAATCAAAGTGCACAAGAGTACTGAAAGGTAAAGATTGCTTTCATTTTGCAATGTGAACTTAAAATTAAGCATTGCATTGTACCAAACAAACAATTGATCACAATAAGGCAATATTTTGAACTAGAGTTATCTTGATTTGATTTTATTTTCATAGATCCCCATTTTGTGGATTGACAAATAACTATTTTTCTTCATAATTGAGTTGCTGGTAGTGTCAAATTCTACATACAATTTTACAGGAAAGTTTGAATTTCTTTGAACACTTGATTTGGTTCATTAACAACTACAAAAATACGAACCCAGGAAAAAGAGAGAATACACAGCAATTGAAAACCAAAATTAAACTAAATTGGGACAAATCATCACTGGTTTCTATTAATTTTACATATATACTGATAACTTTTTTTTTTAATAAAAGATCAATTAAAGTAAATACATATAAGATTCTAAGGATGTTTAGAAATATTATATTTTTGATAATGACCTTGAATGGATTTGATCTTCCTTGAGACAAAAATGAAGGTCTTGCAGGTTTTTCTTCTCTTTCTTTAATATTCAATTTTGGACCTGAAAATAAAAATTATAATACCTGTGTATCACAAAATCTTTTTTTCCATTTATCTATTCTAAATCATTAATGACATTTACATCCATTCTACTTGTTTATAGAACTATTTTTAAATCATTTAAGAAGGATATAGAAATGAAATATTGATGAAGTATGGTGCTTTTCTCAGTCTAAACAAAATATCATTATACTTATCTTAATTACAAGTAGAACATTTTCTCAAACATTTGAAGATTTGAAAGAGTTTGGCAATCATAAATTGACATTCAGTTCTCCTTCTTATTTTTTTTAGTTAATGTGTTTATAACAATGCACTGCCTTCATCTTTGGGTAAAATTGTTTTCTTTGTAGGTCTGGACTTGCTTAAATAATCTTTGAGAAAGTCTGCATAAGATTCTTAAAATGTGTATATTGTCCTGAACATACATGAAATATTTACTCTCTATTATGAAAACTGTTGCAGGAGTCAATTACACAAAACTTCTCCTTGCATGTGCACCCAATTAACACTACATGCACTGTTGCACATTGGACAGAGTTCAACTTCACAAAAAATGTCCTTAAATATAAATTATACCAGATATTGAAGGCTCTTCCTCTTCTTCTTGTGTATTACCATTGGTATGTGACCATTCTGTTTCTACATGGTTATGTCTACAATAATAAACACACTAACAATAATTGGAATCTTTAATTTGTTTCCCTAAAAATAAAAGAATGTGTCCATGGTAAATATACAGCAAATTTAGCAAGTTTTCAATTTATAAAGGGACATAACTTGAGAATAGTGAAATTGATGCCACCCAAATTAGAGCTTTATCTGTGTTTGGTAGTAATAAGCATTGTGTATATGTTTCTAAAGAAAAGAATTTAAATTGTAGCTTGAAAAAGTATTTTGCCATTTATTTTAAGTGTTCCAAATGTTCTAGAGTAACTGTAATTAATCATGATAACAGTAAAAGAAGAGCCTATATAACTTAATAAATGCTTTATTATTATAAACATCAATTCAAATATACACCCCTTCTAAACAAATGACTCCATTAATTTCAAACTTCATTGTGAATATCTATAATTATAATAAAATATTGCTCACTGATTGTACAGTTCTGTTCTGAAATCTTCTTGCTCTTCTTCAACCTCTTCTTCTTGAGCTGTTTCTTCTGACTTTCTCATTGCCAACTCACTGATTCTCTCTGCCAATTGTATATGTTTAAGTCGACTAGCATATTTAATGGCTAACTGTAGAGTGTGTTCATCTGGCATCATCTCACATACTTCTAATGCTCGGAATTCTCTCTCTGATCTGGCTGACAGCTAATAATAAAATTATTCATAATTATTATGGTACAGGATATGAGTATGTTTTACACCTCCCTATTGGTTGGAGAACTGCTGTAAAATAAATATATGTTCCAATATCAATAATCAAAGCACTGTAAGTGCTGTAGGCAGTTAACCAAAAACCAAGGCAAACATAGTTATGAAAACTGTGGCAATGTTGCTTCAATTATTCTTTAAAGATTTAAAAGAACAAACATTAAACATTCATATATTGTACATTTATTTTAATTTATATATAGTTGTATATGGTTTAGGGGTAGGGATCTGACTGTTTCAAAGTTCCCAAACAGGAGGGGTGGGGTGACCCCAGGGACTCCCCTTGTATTTCATTTGATCAGTTATATTGTCCCATACATGAATAAATATGGTTTAGGGGTGGGGATCTCGACTGTTTCCAAGTTCTAAAACAGGAGTGGGTGGGGTGACCCTAGGGACTTCCCTATATTTCATTTGATTAGTTATATAGTCCCATACATGAATGTATATGGTTGAGGGGTTACCCGGGTAGGGATCTCATCCTTTCAAAGTTACCAAACAGGAGGGGGTAGAGTGACCCAAAGGACTCCACCTATATATCATATGATTCGCTAACATTCAGGTATCATATAATCTAGTTGCACTATTTGTGACAACTTAAAGTAAGAAACTTCCAGCTATTTTAACTGAACAATCAAAATTCAGAAAAAAATACCCATTGAAATTGCAGTGATATGTTTACACTTTAAAAGCATCTAACATGCATTACCAACATTTATCACTGATAAAGAAAATTAATAATATGAAGCTAGATAATAACAATGGCACATATTTCAGCATTTATTGGGTAGAACACAAAGATAGGGTGCTCGCATAATGCAGCTTAACTGCCTAAAAATCAGTTCCATTCACAATAATTGATAACAATGTATTGTGTAACCCTCTTTAAATAAAGAATTATTATTATTATTATTATTGAATTACAATGTACTTACAGCAAACAATTTCATTAGAGCCTCTTGTGAAGGTTTTAATGCTTCATGTTTCAATCCACCATCAAACTCAAATCCCTGTGATGTCCAGTGGTCAAAATGGTTGGCAAATAGATGAGTTCTAAAAAAGGTTTCCTTTAAAAGATATGTAACCATCAATTAAATCTATTGGCATGTAAAATAAATATAAGTAGATGCATCTTTATGATATGTTCTCATTATTATCAGAGTATTGTCTGTAATTATAATATTTAAATATTTCCATTATATCTGCACAGCTGACGATACACAGTATGGGTTTTTGTAATGTTGAAGCCCTTAAAATTACCTATAATTGAAGTTTCCTCATTTGAACACAGGTGGATAAAGTGTCATTGGCAATCATACAACATCTCATTATTCATATGTTGTAATTGTTGTGTGTTACATTTTTACATGCTGCTATATGATATAAGTTTACATATTTTTGTGTCACCATTTTACTTACATGGTTTTGCATGCTACATCATTTCTAGACAACTCTTTGCAAAGAAATATATAATCACATGGTACATCATTTCTAGACAACTCTTTGCAAAGAAATATATAATCATAAAATAAAGTCCAGCTAACCTCATATTGACTTTTTTCTGTATGCATTTCACACAATGGTAACTGGAAAGGTAGTACTGAGATTGCAGGACGAGGTAGAGTAGGTGGGTATCTAGATCCTTTACATGGTATACATCTACAACAAATAAGGAAACACACCTTTAATACCTTTTCAACACAACTTTGACTTATAAAAATCTTTTATCCCATATGGAAGATTCTATTCCAAGTGATAAATGAATGTCTACAATAAGGTCATGGATCAATGAGCTATGATAAGTGTTTAAACAAAATTTGATTTGATATGAAAATTGTCAATATTTGTTCATAACTTACTTCAGAGACAAATGTGGAGCATACTTAGACTCTACTTCAGTTACAGTCATTATTACTTTGTTGGAGGTTTAACACTCCAATTAATTAACTATTTAAATGAATGAAGTCTTATAGTAATAATATAAGCAATGAGACCAACCTGAGCTGTTGTGGGTTTTCATTAACTCCTACAATCCAGTAATGATCTGACTTGCCTTTTGTCTGAAAATACATCATTATAACAAAATTGGTAAACTAATAATTTGAGCATTCCTGACAAAGCAAAAACATTATCTACTAAATATATATGTAATATGCTAGATGGTAAGTTTCTGTCATTTATCTAACACAATTAACTTATTCCTGGTACTGTATGTCAGTAGTTTTTTTTAAAACTGAAGCAAAATTTTGAAAGTTTTCAGGTTCAAAATTATTTTCAATTTGCTAAAATCGTGAAAACTTAAGGTTAATGGCTGTACGTCCTTCAACAGCATTTAGTAGATTGCTATTTCCTTCTGTGAACCATGCAAACTAAAATGTACTGTATTAATTTTTCTGACCATATAATTGATGTTTCTGTTTTACTTACATGAGACTTTGTGTTGGCAACCTGTATCCAGTTAGGTCCAAAGTTTCTGTTGAACATTCTAACAATACCTGACGAGTCCATAAGGAAAGGAGTTCCCTCTGCAGAAAATCTGGAAAAACAAATTGAACCTATGAAAATCACACAGTCATATGCAATTTTTTTATTGCATGCTTACACCCTGCTAGCATCTACTTACTACTTATGTACTGACGAGTCCATAAGGAAAGGAGTTCCCTCTGCAGAAAATCTGGAAAAACAAATTGAACCTATGAAAATCACACAGTCATATGCAATTTTTTTATTGCATGCTTACACCCTGCTAGCATCTACTTACTAAGAGAAATATAACTGAATGTCTATTTATTGTTCTTTCCATTGCACTTAACAAGCCATTTTTACCATTTTGTATCTTTAATATTATACTACAGAATTATCAATTGATAAGTTAATGATATGCACTAATAAAATACAAATACATACGAAATATCATTCTGATCATTAGTGGTTGATCCTAAACTGACTTAATCACAAACTGAATCAATTGTGAATGCTGACACTAGAAACCAAACAGGTAGATGTGGGTCCACAACGATACATGCATCCACTAAAAAGTCTTACCAAAACCATATCTATATTAATTTTAGAGAAAAAGTAAGATGCTAACCATTTGCAGTGTTACTTACTTCATCTATGCAAGACTTTTGAGGGTCACCATTATAAAATTAGTAACAAACCAATGAAGAGTAGACTAAAAAGACACGAGTACTGATTCATAATTAATGATTCTCAACACTTTACAGACTGAGAAAGAGGATCTTTTTTAAGGTGGTGCTAATCCAATTCATGTCAGGAGTTATTGACATAAGGATAGGCTCTCAAACAATATGATACTAACCCCATCCATGCTAGAGTTGACTTTGGAGACAGAGGAAGTGGTTCACCATTCAGAATGTTACGTCTCTTTCCCTCAACAGTCATTAAGATTGTACCAAGACTCTGGTCTCCTGGAATAGCTGCAAAAAAAATGAAAATAATGTACTTAAAGACATTCTTATTTGCTAAAGTATGGTTCGTGTTGTCTGTTGTATAAGGCAAAATAATCAAATTTCCATCTATAAATGAGCATAAGACTTGTATTTTTGTCCATCTGATGAGTTAAGACTTTTTCAACTGATTTTTATAGTTCGTTCTTTTGTTATACCACTGTCCCAGGTTAGGGGAGGATTGGGAACTCGCTTACATGTTTAACCCCGCCACATTATCTATGCAAGTGCCTTTCCCAAGTCAGGAGCCTTTAATTCAGTGGTTGTCGTTTGTTTATGTGCTACATATTTGTGTTTCGTTAATTTTTTAAAATGAATAAGGCCATTAGTTTTCTTGTTTGAATTGTTTGACATTGTCATTTCAGGGCCTTTTATAGCTGACTATGTGGTATGGGCTTTGCTCATTGTTGAAGGTCTTACAGTGACCTATAGTTGTTAATTTCCAAGTCATTTTGGTCTCTTGTGGAGAGTTGTCTCATTGACAATCATACCACATCTTTTTTTATATAGACTATAATAACAAAAGTAATGTTTTAAACTGGTAATATTCATTGTGTATAAGTTTTATAACATTTTGTTATGGCAAACAGAAGTTAGAGAACAGAAACCAATTTCATCACGTAGGGACAAGAGTAAATGTAATGCCCTCTTCACCTAGCTGCTGGAGCACAAAAATAAAAAGACTGAAATGATAAACCAAATCACAGTTTACTTGGGTAAAATATTAACTGAATGTCAAAATCTAAGTAAGTGGTCAAATTATACCTAGGAGTTGTAATCATATACAAAAATGAACCTGCCAAAGTGATGTGAAGTATTGGTCAGAGTGAACTTATTTGGGTAGGTTGTTAAACTGCAATAAATTCAACCTTGGACCAAGTTGTATGTTTGTATGTATCCTAATATTTGAGAAGTGGACTCTACATAGTCAATGAAGCATGAGACTTTATAATTAAGGTATATTGTAATATACCTAATCCTTTATGATACACCACCATTAACTGATTGGTATGAGCATGAGACTTTATACTTAAGGTATATTGTAATATACCTAATCCTTTATGATACACCACCATTAACTGATTAGTATGAGCATGAGACTTTATAATTAAGGTATATTGTAATATACCTAATCCTTTATGATACACCACCATTAACTGATTGGTATGAGCAGCGAGACATACAACAGGACCTGGTATACTAAACATCTCTTTCTGAACTCCTGCTATTGTAAACAGTCGGACATTTCTGGAATATGTTGCTACAGCAATCCAATCTTCTCCTATTGTTACTGCCTGTGTTTAAATAAATAAAATATTGCTTATACAATTTAAAACTTTCATAACCACACAGCATGAGATTGATGAGCAAATTCTTGTTCATTTTATGTTTCTGTATTAATATTGTATATGTTGTTAATTACTTTAGTTTATTTTGTTCAGTTATTTATTATTTTTATGTAATGGAGAAGACGCTTTAAGATGCAAAACTTGTGTCTGATCCTATAGTCATGGTTTTTTTTTGTGGACATTTATATATATGTAACCGTAACTATTTAGATCAGCTGCTTCAGAATTAGGATTTTGGCATAAAAAGCATACTGAATGATTTCAGACATATTTGTATATAAAGGAATCAAACAACCTTGTGATTGTGTTTTCTCTCACTGCCTTTTGAAGGTTTTAATGTTTGTTTCTCTCACTGCCTTTTGGAGGTTTTAATGTTTGTTTCTCTCACTGCCTTTTGAAGGTTTTAATGTTTGTTTTCTCTCACTGCCTTTTGAAGGTTTTAATGTTTGTTTTCTCCCACTGCCTTTTGAAGGTTTTAATGTTTGTTTCTCTCACTGCCTTTTGAAGGTTTTAATGTTTGTTTTCTCCCACTGCCTTTTGAAGGTTTTAATGTTTGTTTTCTCTCACTGCCTTTTGAAGGTTTTAATGTTTGTTTTCTCCCACTGCCTTTTGAAGGTTTTAATGTTTGTTTTCTCCCACTGCCTTTTGAAGGTTTTAATGTTTGTTTTCTCTCACTGCCTTTTGGAGGTTTTAATGTTTGTTTTCTCCCACTGCCTTTTGAAGGTTTTAATGTTTGTTTCTCCCACTGCCTTTTGAAGGTTTTAATGTTTGTTTCTCCCACTGCCTTTTGAAGGTTTTAATGTTTGTTTTCTCCCACTGCCTTTTGAAGGTTTTAATGTTTGTTTTCTCCCACTGCCTTTTGAAGGTTTTAATGTTTGTTTTCTCCCACTGCCTTTTGAAGGTTTTAATGTTTGTTTTCTCCCACTGCCTTTTGAAGGTTTTAATGTTTGTTTTCTCCCACTGCCTTTTGAAGGTTTTAATGTTTGTTTTCTCTCACTGCCTTTTGGAGGTTTTAATGTTTGTTTTCTCCCACTGCCTTTTGAAGGTTTTAATGTTTGTTTCTCTCACCGCCTTTTGAAGGTTTTAATGTTTGTTTTCTCCCACTGCCTTTTGAAGGTTTTAATGTTTGTTTTCTCCCACTGCCTTTTGAAGGTTTTAATGTTTGTTTTCTCCCACTGCCTTTTGGAGGTTTTAATGTTTGTTTTCTCCCACTGCCTTTTGGAGGTTTTAATGTTTGTTTTCTCTCACTGCCTTTTGAAGGTTTTAATGTTTGTTTTCTCTCACTGCCTTTTGAAGGTTTTAATGTTTGTTTTCTCCCACTGCCTTTTGAAGGTTTTAATGTTTGTTTTCTCTCACTGCCTTTTGAAGGTTTTAATGTTTGTTTTCTCCCACTGCCTTTTGAAGGTTTTAATGTTTGTTTTCTCCCACTGCCTTTTGAAGGTTTTAATGTTTGTTTTCTCTCACTGCCTTTTGAAGGTTTTAATGCTTGTTTCTCTCACTGCCTTTTGAAGGTTTTAATGTTTGTTTCTCTCACTGCCTTTTGAAGGTTTTAATGTTTGTTTTCTCCCACTGCCTTTTGAAGGTTTTAATGTTTGTTTTCTCTCACCGCCTTTTGAAGGTTTTAATGTTTGTTTTCTCCCACTGCCTTTTGAAGGTTTTAATGTTTGTTTTCTCCCACCGCCTTTTGAAGGTTTTAATGTTTGTTTTCTCCCACCGCCTTTTGAAGGTTTTAATGTTTGTTTCTCCCACTGCCTTTTGAAGGTTTTAATGTTTGTTTTCTCCCACTGCCTTTTGAAGGTTTTAATGTTTGTTTTCTCTCACTGCCTTTTGAAGGTTTTAATGTTTGTTTTCTCCCACTGCCTTTTGAAGGTTTTAATGTTTGTTTCTCCCACTGCCTTTTGAAGGTTTTAATGTTTGTTTTCTCTCACCGCCTTTTGAAGGTTTTAATGTTTGTTTTCTCCCACTGCCTTTTGAAGGTCTTAATGTTTGTTTCTCCCACTGCCTTTTGAAGGTTTTAATGTTTGTTTTCTCTCACTGCCTTTTGAAGGTTTTAATGCGTGTTTTCTCCCACTGCCTTTTGAAGGTCTTAATGTTTGTTTTCTCCCACTGCCTTTTGAAGGTTTTAATGTTTGCTTCTCTCACTGCCTTTTGAAGGTTTTAATGCTTGTTTTCTCTCACCGCCTTTTGAAGGTTTTAATGTTTGTTTTCTCTCACTGCCTTTTGAAGGTTTTAATGCGTGTTTTCTCCCACTGCCTTTTGAAGGTCTTAATGTTTGTTTTCTCCCACTGCCTTTTGAAGGTTTTAATGTTTGTTTCTCTCACTGCCTTTTGAAGGTTTTAATGCTTGTTTTCTCTCACTGCCTTTTGAAGGTTTTAATGTTTGTTTTCTCTCACTGCCTTTTGAAGGTTTTAATGCGTGTTTTCTCTCACTGCCTTTTGAAGGTTTTAATGTTTGTTTTCTCTCACCGCCTTTTGAAGGTTTTAATGTTTGTTTTCTCCCACTGCCTTTTGAAGGTTTTAATGTTTGTTTCTCTCACTGCCTTTTGAAGGTTTTAATGTTTGTTTCTCTCACTGCCTTTTGAAGGTTTTAATGTTTGTTTTCTCCCACTGCCTTTTGAAGTTTTCAAAATGTTTGTTTTCTCTCACTGCCTTTTGAAGGTTTTAATGTTTGTTTTCTCTCACTGCCTTTTGAAGGTTTTAATGTTTGTTTTCTCCCACTGCCTTTTGAAGGTTTTAATGTTTGTTTTCTCTCACTGCCTTTTGAAGGTTTTAATGCGTGTTTTCTCCCACTGCCTTTTGAAGGTTTTAATGTTTGTTTTCTCCCACCGCCTTTTGAAGGTTTTAATGTTTGTTTTCTCTCACCGCCTTTTGAAGGTTTTAATGTTTGTTTTCTCTCACTGCCTTTTGAAGGTTTTAATGTTTGTTTCTCTCACTGCCTTTTGAAGGTTTTAATGTTTGTTTCTCTCACTGCCTTTTGAAGGTTTTAATGCTTGTTTCTCTCACTGCCTTTTGAAGGTTTTAATGTTTGTTTCTCTCACTGCCTTTTGAAGGTTTTAATGTTTGTTTCTCTCACTGCCTTTTGAAGGTTTTAATGTTTGTTTTCTCCCACTGCCTTTTGGAGGTTTTAATGTTTGTTTTCTCCCACTGCCTTTTGAAGGTTTTAATGTTTGTTTTCTCCCACTGCCTTTTGAAGGTTTTAATGTTTGTTTTCTCTCACTGCCTTTTGAAGGTTTTAATGTTTGTTTTCTCCCACTGCCTTTTGAAGGTTTTAATGTTTGTTTTCTCCCACTGCCTTTTGAAGGTTTTAATGTTTGTTTTCTCTCACTGCCTTTTGAAGGTTTTAATGTTTGTTTTCTCTCACTGCCTTTTGAAGGTTTTAATGCTTGTTTCTCTCACTGCCTTTTGAAGGTTTTAATGTTTGTTTCTCTCACTGCCTTTTGAAGGTTTTAATGTTTGTTTCTCTCACTGCCTTTTGAAGGTTTTAATGCTTGTTTCTCTCACTGCCTTTTGAAGGTTTTAATGTTTGTTTTCTCCCACTGCCTTTTGGAGGTTTTAATGTTTGTTTTCTCCCACTGCCTTTTGAAGGTTTTAATGTTTGTTTTCTCCCACTGCCTTTTGAAGGTTTTAATGTTTGTTTTCTCTCACTGCCTTTTGAAGGTTTTAATGTTTGTTTTCTCCCACTGCCTTTTGAAGGTTTTAATGTTTGTTTTCTCCCACTGCCTTTTGAAGGTTTTAATGTTTGTTTTCTCTCACTGCCTTTTGAAGGTTTTAATGCTTGTTTCTCTCACTGCCTTTTGAAGGTTTTAATGTTTGTTTCTCTCACTGCCTTTTGAAGGTTTTAATGTTTGTTTTCTCCCACTGCCTTTTAAAGGTTTTAATGTTTGTTTTCTCTCACTGCCTTTTGAAGGTTTTAAGGTTTGTTTCACTGCCTTTTGAAGGTTTTAATGTTTGTTTCTCTCACTGCCTTTTGAAGGTTTTAATGTTTGTTTCTCTCACTGCCTTTTGAAGGTTTTAATGCTTGTTTTCTCTCACTGCCTTTTGAAGGTTTTAATGTTTGTTTTCTCTCACTGCCTTTTGAAGGTTTTAATGTTTGTTTTCTCCCACCGCCTTTTGAAGGTTTAATGTTTGTTTTCTCCCACTGCCTTTTGAAGGTTTTAATGTTTGTTTCTCTCACCGCCTTTTGAAGGTTTTAATGTTTGTTTTCTCCCACTGCCTTTTGAAGGTTTTAATGCTTGTTTCTCTCACTGCCTTTTGAAGGTTTTAATGTTTGTTTCTCTCACTGCCTTTTGAAGGTTTTAATGTTTGTTTCTCTCACTGCCTTTTGAAGGTTTTAATGCTTGTTTCTCTCACTGCCTTTTGAAGGTTTTAATGTTTGTTTTCTCCCACTGCCTTTTGAAGGTTTTAATGTTTGTTTCTCCCACTGCCTTTTGAAGGTTTTAATGTTTGTTTTCTCCCACTGCCTTTTGAAGGTTTTAATGTTTGTTTTCTCCCACTGCCTTTTGAAGGTTTTAATGTTTGTTTTCTCTCACCGCCTTTTGGAGGTTTTAATGTTTGTTTTCTCTCACCGCCTTTTGAAGGTTTTAATGTTTGTTTCTCTCACTGCCTTTTGAAGGTTTTAATGCTTGTTTCTCTCACTGCCTTTTGAAGGTTTTAATGTTTGTTTCTCTCACTGCCTTTTGAAGGTTTTAATGTTTGTTTTCTCCCACTGCCTTTTGAAGGTTTTAATGTTTGTTTCTCTCACTGCCTTTTGAAGGTTTTAATGTTTGTTTTCTCCCACTGCCTTTTGGAGGTTTTAATGTTTGTTTTCTCTCACTGCCTTTTGAAGGTTTTAATGCTTGTTTCTCTCACTGCCTTTTGAAGGTTTTAATGTTTGTTTCTCTCACTGCCTTTTGAAGGTTTTAATGTTTGTTTCTCTCACCGCCTTTTGAAGGTTTTAAGGTTTGTTTCACTGCCTTTTGAAGGTTTTAATGTTTGTTTTCTCCCACTGCCTTTTGAAGGTTTTAATGTTTGTTTTCTCTCACCGCCTTTTGAAGGTTTTAATGTTTGTTTCTCTCACTGCCTTTTGAAGGTTTTAATGCTTGTTTCTCTCACTGCCTTTTGAAGGTTTTAATGTTTGTTTCTCTCACTGCCTTTTGAAGGTTTTAATGTTTGTTTTCTCCCACTGCCTTTTGAAGGTTTTAATGTTTGTTTCTCTCACTGCCTTTTGAAGGTTTTAATGTTTGTTTTCTCCCACTGCCTTTTGGAGGTTTTAATGTTTGTTTTCTCTCACTGCCTTTTGAAGGTTTTAATGCTTGTTTCTCTCACTGCCTTTTGAAGGTTTTAATGTTTGTTTCTCTCACTGCCTTTTGAAGGTTTTAATGTTTGTTTTCTCCCACTGCCTTTTGAAGGTTTTAATGTTTGTTTTCTCCCACTGCCTTTTGAAGGTTTTAATGTTTGTTTTCTCTCACTGCCTTTTGAAGGTTTTAATGTTTGTTTTCTCCCACTGCCTTTTGAAGGTTTTAATGTTTGTTTTCTCCCACTGCCTTTTGAAGGTTTTAATGTTTGTTTTCTCTCACTGCCTTTTGAAGGTTTTAATGCTTGTTTCTCTCACTGCCTTTTGAAGGTTTTAATGTTTGTTTTCTCCCACTGCCTTTTGGAGGTTTTAATGTTTGTTTCTCTCACTGCCTTTTGAAGGTTTTAATGTTTGTTTTCTCCCACTGCCTTTTGAAGGTTTTAATGTTTGTTTCTCTCACCGCCTTTTGAAGGTTTTAATGTTTGTTTTCTCCCACTGCCTTTTAAAGGTTTTAATGTTTGTTTTCTCTCACTGCCTTTTGAAGGTTTTAAGGTTTGTTTCACTGCCTTTTGAAGGTTTTAATGTTTGTTTTCTCCCACCGCCTTTTGAAGGTTTTAATGTTTGTTTTCTCTCACTGCCTTTTGAAGGTTTTAATGTTTGTTTTCTCCCACTGCCTTTTAAAGGTTTTAATGTTTGTTTTCTCTCACTGCCTTTTGAAGGTTTTAATGTTTGTTTTCTCCCACTGCCTTTTGGAGGTTTTAATGTTTGTTTCTCTCACCGCCTTTTGAAGGTTTTAATGTTTGTTTTCTCCCACTGCCTTTTAAAGGTTTTAATGTTTGTTTTCTCTCACTGCCTTTTGAAGGTTTTAATGTTTGTTTTCTCTCACTGCCTTTTGAAGGTTTTAATGCTTGTTTCTCCCACTGCCTTTTGAAGGTTTTAATGCTTGTTTCTCCCACTGCCTTTTGAAGGTTTTAAGGTTTGTTTCACTGCCTTTTGAAGGTTTTAATGTTTGTTTCTCTCACTGCCTTTTGAAGGTTTTAATTTTTGTTTCTATCACAATCTCAATAATCCAATAACTCAAAAGCATATAAATTCAATTATCTGTTTTCACTTTGTTCATTTTATTTTTCACCGGGTAGTTTTAATTTTGTTTAATATGCATCAGTCAGTATCTTGTTTTGAAGGGAACTGTCTAGTAAATCACTGCAATAACATTGAATCAAACTTAAAATCTTACTGTTTTTGAAGGTGCCACTATAATTAAAACAATTGAATGCTTTTAATAGGCTGTTCAACCAAAACTCAACAAAATTCAGTTTTAAAGCTTCAAGTCAGTTTGAACATCTATAGTTCAGAAAAAAAACATTGTTTATTATTCACCCACCTGTATATCTTCATTATCTGGCATTTGTATTGACCATTCTTTACAGCTATCCCAGGAACCAAAATGTAAACATGTAAGTTTGCTGGAAAACAATATATAACATTTTAAAAATCTACTTTTCTTAGTGCTTTCAGTATTGTGTTGTAATGAAGGTAGCCAGCCCTATTTAGCACCCAGAAATTATAAAAAATAACCTCCATATAAACAGTTGGGAGTCTTGCATTTTCAATCTTGTTTCTTTCTCTTACATTTTGTTTAAAATAAAATTCTTTTGGGTTTAATAGATTGTGCAAAGTTTCACAGGGAAAAAAATAGATTGTGTTACATGAGTGTTTTGTTGGAAAACACAAATATTGATTGCTATCTCCATGATGAAAATCATCTCTTTTTATGATTGATTAACATACCTTGGATTGTCTACATCACTTTCACTGGCTAGAACCACAGCTTCTGATGACATATCAGCAATGGTATAATTACTGGTATTTGTCACATGCATGGCATGATGTATTGCTGTATCATGAAACTCAATGTCAATAGAATTCTCTTCATCTGTATTGTACTGTTTTATAACACCAATAAAATTCCATATCTAAAAAGATATATGGGTCATTATAAGAAAAAAGTGCAAATTTCGACGAGGTAATATTTTGAAAAACGATGTATTTGTTTAAAACATTTGAATGTGTCCCTCTATTCTATAGTATGGTAGCAACGATATTCAGAAAAATGCAATGGAGAAAATGAAGAGTTCCTTCAATTTTAACAATTTTAGGTCATCATTTGATAGAAATGTGTCAATGGTGTTACCAATTTAGGTACTAAATATTATTGTTAAACAACTGTTCCAATTTGTTGTTTAGGTTTAAATTACGACTTATTGACATTATTCATATAGCTGTGCATTTTATTCAAACATAAATTTCAGAATACATTGTCGTAAAAAAGTTGGATATCCTAATTATGGCCGTTGTAAATACTAAAAAATACATTTCAACTGAATTTATGTAAAATGTATAAGATTAAATGATAATAATATACCTAATCCTTCGTATACGACCTAAAAACACTTTCATTTTATATGAATAGAAATAAAAAAATGTCGCATTTTTATATAGTAACACCACTGACCCCTCAGTAACTCCAATGACACAAAAGTATCACCATTGACATCACATTTCAAATTTTACTTTTATTAAGTACTGAACACAAAGCCAAGAACATCGAGCAAAAGAAAAAGATGAAAAAATACTTCTTAGGCTAAAAAATCTAAATTATATAACATAACATCCATTACTAAAAATGTCAATATTTTACTAAATAGTGTCATTGGTGTTACCAGCATACATCAGTTTGTGAAAACTTTGTATATTTAATACATGATATTGTTAAAACATTGTTAAATAAGTATTGTTTTTCATAAATAATATGATGTTTCGCTTGTTAAACATGAAAGAAACACAAAACACTGCTGATTGTCATGATATATTAAGTGGTGTTATTTTATCAAAATGGTCTCCCCATTGACAGTAACACCAATGATTTAAGGTGTATTTTAAGATTCAGTTACGAAAAAAGTGCTCCATTCCCCTATTCTATATGTTGTTACTGGTGCATGTTTCTATAATCAATATATTGCATAATTCAAAGTTAAGGAAATGTTTTCAAAAAATAATGATATAGCTTTTACTTACTTTTAAGATTTTTTCACTAAATTTTCAACAAAATTGTTTGTTTTCTTTTTCATAACATGCTTCCAGGTAACATTGCTAAAGGGAGAAACTATTGTAAATGACCAAATCTTGCGAAAGATAACTCTCATTCTACTAATTTGTCCTTTGGTTACACCATTGACTTAAAAAATGTAACATTTCCTTTTGATGAAAATTTTTGTGGACATAAACATGTTGGTAGTCTCACATATCAAAAATCAGCTCAAAATCTGGAGGCGTATAGAAAAATGTCCATATAACTGTGATTTTCAACAATTTTAAAAGTTGTAAATCCTTAATTTTGGCAAAAATTAGCGGAGCGGAACGAAACTTAATCTTGATCTGTAACTCATTATGAGTAACTCACATACTAAAAATCAGCCCAATATGAAAGCATTTAGAAAAAAAGTCTGTATAACTGATTTTCAACAATTTTCAAAGTTGTAAATCCTTTATTTTGGCAAAAATTAGCGGAGCGGAATGAAACTTAATCTTGATCTGTAACTCATCATGAGTAACTCACATACAAAAAATCAGCCCAATATATGAAAGCATTTAGAAAAAAAGTCTGTATAACTGTGATTTTCCACATATTGACAGTGTCCATAGACCGTAATTTTGGCAAAAATTAGCCGAGCGGAACAAAACTTGAACTTGATCTGAAACTCATCTTGGTTAACTTACATGCCAAAAATCATCCCAATATCTGAAAGCATTTAGAAAAAAACTCTGTATTACTTTTTTCAACAACTTATCAAAGTCCAAAGCCCGTAATTTCGGCAAATATAAGCGGGACGAAACGAAACTTAAACTTGATCTGTAACTCAGGAAGGTTAACTCACATGCAAAAAATCAGCCCAATATCTGAAGGCGTTTAGAAAAAAACTCTGTATAATGGTTTGTTGAGGAATGACGGAATTACGGACAAGGGTAAAACTATATGGCACCAACAACTTTGTTGCGGGGCCATAAAAATAACAGTTAATTCTCCAAGGGTTTAAGAAAACATTAAGGATGTTTTTATAACATTTCATACTATAAACTGTATATTGTGTATCACAAAACATTCATATCTAACATATGCAAGTGTTATTTGATATATTTTAATGTCTGTGACTTAAAAAGACCCACTAACATAGTTTTGCATGTTTTTTTGATAATGACCCATATAAGATATAAAACAAGGATTCTTGCACTTTTCTATTTTTATAGTTTGGACACAGTTTTTAAATTTACAATGATTTGTTGAACTTATTCAATAATCATCTTATGGAAGTCAAGAGAGTGAGAAACGGACAAATAAGGGGACTTTTGCATCACTTTATACCCTCCTAATTTGAGGTAAGGATATGAAAATTATAGAATTGAAGTTGGTTGACAAGTGACAGTAATAGCCTTCAGCAGTTGACAATGTTTTCCTCGGGGGTAACAATCTGCTCTATCACCCTCTCAGCTATGTGTTATTTATATATTGTCAAGATGTTGTCAATGACATCTCATCAAAATAAATTGTGAATGCATAGAAAAAGATGTAGTTCCTTACCTTTTTTTTAATATCATTTCCTTAAAAAGCCAATTGTCAATGTAACAGAAAGAATAACTTAAGAATTCAAATATTTAAAAATTATTCAACTTATGACCAAACAACACTGTTAATAAACTTATGTGTTACATGCTTTGTGAATAAATGTGTTCTTCACTCACTTGCTGAACATTTTTCTATTTTTGAATTCTCAATTAGCTTTTCTATAAATACCATGTATCTGCTTGAGAGATGAACTGGTGTTGAGCCTGACTGAAATGATCCTTGCATTGGAGTGGGTTTAAAGCCTTCCACATGTACAATAGGTTTAGGTAGTGTTAATGGTTCTGAAATTGCACTGGAAGCATCATCATCATCTGAACCCGCCTTTCTTGAATCTTCATCTGTCAAAAAAAGGAAAACATGTTGGTGTGCTGTTTTTTTTTTTAATCAGGAGTGCAGAACATGTTTATGAGATGTCAATAGAGAATATCTCCATATGAAATGATTGGATTTGTATTTCAGGTAATCTATCAAAAGGTCATTTATCATATGTTGTTAGACAATGACAATACCCTTTAAAAATCAAGTAATAAAAGGTGTTTTAAAGTCATTGAACAATCAAAATGAGATAAAGGACACTTGGCATATGCCAAATAGAAACCATATATGACTAGATACCAAATGTGAATTAACCACCTTTAACTTAAGATATATGAAGCTTTTTTTAATTTTGAGTTTATATTCACCCCTGAAAGGCAAAATAGGCTAAGTATATACCATCTAGATCAGGAAGTGGTCTAGCTTTAGATATTGGTGTATCTACATACCATCTAGATCAGGAAGTGGTCTAGCTTTAGATATTGGTGTATCTACATACCATCTAAATCAGGAAGTGGTCTAGCTTTAGATATTGGTGTATCTACATACCATCTAAATCAGGAAGTGGTCTAGCTTTAGATATTGGTGTATCTACATACCATCTAGATCAGGAAGTGGTCTAGCTTTAGATATTGGTGTATCTACATACCATCTAAATCAGGAAGTGGTCTAGCTTTAGATATTGGTGTATCTACATACCATCTAAATCAGGAAGTGGTCTTGCTTTAGATATAGGTGTATCTACATACCATCTAGATCAGGAAGTGGTCTAGCTTTAGATATTGGTGTATCTACATACCATCTAGATTGGGAAGTGGTCTAGCTTTAGATATTAGTGTATCTACATACCATCTAGATTGGGAAGTGGTCTAGCTTTAGATATTGGTGTATCTACATACCATCTAAATCAGGAAGTGGTCTGGCTTTAGATATAGGTGTATCTACATCACTGTCATTGTCTTCATCCATTGGCTGGTCATTATCATCTGCTAACTTTTCATTGGTTGCTTGAATGAGAAAGTCATCATCTTCGTCTTCAAATATTCCCATGGTTTCTTTTGCTCTTGTTTCGGACTTGGTCTAGTAGTTTTTGAAAAAACAATAAACAAAATTTTATAGCAACTGGTTTGATAGATAAAAGTACCATGATGGTCATCTGGCATTGTGAACTAAAATAAATAGGCATTCTAAAAATAACTTTTCTATTTGATAATTCAAAAACAGGATCTTAAATACATATCCAAGGACCATGTATTACTTATCTTTAAATTTTGCATAAAATTTCATAATTCATATTTTTATTGTGGCCTATAATTGCTTACTAACACTTCATTTTAAATCTGGTGGATAGTTGTCACACTGCAATCATGCCACAAGTCATTTTTAAACAAAATACATCTTTCTATTGCTTACAGTATCTAAAAACAGAACAAAACACATTGACTGATAAAACATGAACATTAATTGTTTATTAGAATGAAGAAATATGAGAAAACTAACCTTCCCTGTACTGTCCAGTGTCAAATCTTCTAGCATTCCAAGCTGACCCTAAAATATAAACCCATGAATTTCATTATGTACTCCACAGACATACCCTAAAAATAAGAACTAGCCATCATGAATAGTCTACTCTCATTATAGATTTGATTTTCTGTGTTTTAATGCCACTTTTAAGCACTGCTTTTGGCTTTTTCGTGAAGGCCAGTTTTTATTGATGGAGGAAGCAGGAGTTTGGGGAGAAAAACACATACCTTTGATAGAATAACTGACAATCCTAGTCAATTAGGATTGGAGTAGAGTGTACCCGCATGAGAGGTATCCGATCTCACACCTCAGTGTTGACTGGCAAGTGATTACAGTAGTAACAACTTAGACCACTCGGCCACTGAGGCCCCTCATGATTACAGCAGAAGCGTGTCAAAATAATAAACATATCCTTTTGCTTTAGGAAAACAGAAACAGTAAAGTGGCAACAAGTTTAGTGCTTAATTAGGCATATTTTGATCAAAGTGAGTCCATGCAACTTCAGCCAGAAATTTGCCATCGATAAAAACTAAATGGGATATGTAAATTGTCCACTTTGTTTCAATTTCCCACCTTCAAACTGGTCAAAGAAGGAGAACTGTAACTGAGTTGGACTTGTTTTACTTGATAAAGCTATAATTTAAAAATAAAAATGAAATATATAAAAAATTAATAACAGGTTATCTATAAATAATTTGCATTTCTATAACATCAATAGCTTAATATCAAAGCATCACCTGATTTGACTGGTGGAATTGGAAACTATGATTACAATGTAAATGAACCTTGTGTCCTTAATACTTTGTGAGTGCAGTAAATTTGTTTTTCAATTTTTCAGGTAAAATGTTCTAGTTTTTATTTTTATGGTTTCATGACTTTTCTCTAGAGCTTGTTATTCAGTTGGATGCTTGCTCATTATTGAAGGTCAAGTGATGACATCTGGAAATTTATTTATATATTTTTGTTGTTGGATGGCTGTATCAGACATTTACCTATCATCTTCTTTGATTCAATGTTATCTAATTCAGTTAAGCAACCAAATAACTATAAAATACATTTAAATGTTACTTGAAAGGTTTAAAATAGCATTTTCAAAAACAACAATAAATAGTAAAACTCCTTTTCTGTACCTCCATGTCACAGAATGCTATCTCTGGTTTACCATTTGGATTCCAAGCCAAAGCTGTAATAGTAAAGCCATTATCATGTTTGAACCTGAAAAATATAACAATGTATGTGGAAGATAACTCGCAGATATTTTTGAAACACGTGAATATGTGAGCTACTGCTCACTAATGAAACCCTGCCCCGCTATTAATATAAGGTAAATAGGGAGTTGCTGAGTGATGAAATGGAAAACATATCACACAGTAAAGCTGACTCATAAAACACTTAAATAAAATTTCAAAATTCTTGTAATGTAATTCCTTGGTAAAGATACCACAAAAAATGTTCATGGGCGGGACAGATTGACAGACTGACAGATGTTAAACAGTAAAACCCTCACTTTTTTAAATCAGATTTTAAGTTATATTCCTACAACCCCTATGGATCCTATATTAAACATCTAGCTTATATATATAATATTGACTAGATGTTTGTTGGTCAGTTGTGTCTTTAGGGTTGCTGTTTTATTGAATTATACCCAACATCTTCTATCACTTTTGTCCACCTTGATACGAAATAACAGCTTGTCATCTGATAGCTATAAAATCTATGACACAAATAAGAAGTTTTTCAGACAAGTACAGATTTCGATATAAATCAGAAATATCATTACTGTATCTGTAAAATTGACACAGTCACACACTGTCAGCAGCAACTTTTCAAAAACAGTACTGTTATTTCTATTCTCATACATTTAAAAATGAGCTCTATGGTAGTTTGAGTTCAATCATATTAAACATCTTGAGACTCAGACACTCAATCAGTTAAAGGTTACAACTTGTTTATCAGGAATGTATATATGGGCTTCCATTGATGCATATACAGCTTTTTCAATTCTTTTTTCTATACAGTCCGCCAAAAGTTAAGCACCACTGAAATATAACTGGCAATATTTTTTTTAACTATTGCGAAAAAAATATTAATGTTTGGTGTTATGAATTGCCTTTAACATACACTAAGAAAATTCATTACGACCAAAAAGATTGAACTCCAATAAAGCAGTCAAGCAACTTTTTATTATAGGACATCTGCACGTTTACATATACACTGTTTCTCCAGGTGGTCATGTTAGTGTACTAACATTAGTCCGTCGACTTCATAAGGGCGACCAAGAGACATGCCCTACAAGGCAGGCACTGTGTGTGCAATCAGGTTTCAATGGGATAATGTCTATCTATGCTTGAACATGAGAAGATGGCAAAACACTCATTGGTCAGATGAGAGTCAGTAACTGTTACAACCAGTAGACCCCATAATACGAATTTGGCGGGAAAATAAAACGGCTTATGACCAAAACAACATTTGCCCAATGACTGCATTCGGTGCTGGTGTTAATACAGTACACGGTTGCCTCTTATACCATTGTAAGCTGGGTATGCATATTCTGCAGGGTAACATAAACGGACAAACATACAGAGATTTGGTGCCTAGAAACATTGTAGTCCCTCATTTTGATAATCCCCCACTTGCTTCAACATGGTCAAGACCCTTGTACATGGACGACAACGCTAGACCACACAGGGCAAGGGTTGTAACCGAGTCCAAAGAGCAAAAAGCCATTTACACTATCTTCTGGCCTTCGATAGGGTTTATGTATGGAGACCTGGAAGGCCAAAAGATAGTGTAAATGGCTTTTTGCTCTTTGGACTCGGTTACATTCCTTGCCCTGTGTTGTCAATTTAAAAGTGGCAGTTGTTGATGAATGGAATAGATTTCCTCAACTAAAGTTCTGAAGGCATGGACCGAGTACGAGAGGTCGTGTAATGGAACTGTACCGGAAGATAGGTTGTTACACATGCTATTGACTCAAATATTGACATTAAATTTGCAGAACATACCAAAGATAATTTGTAGAAATTTTTAATGATATTGGGCGATTAATTGTTGTAAAAAAATAAAATCACAGTGAAACTTAATTCCGTTTCTGATTTGTGTAATTTACACCATTTCTATGAACACAAAACCTGAATGCGTAGAACCTTCATAAGAGACCAAAATTATATTTGGGTTTGTTTATGGTATATGTTAGCAAAATTGCTACATGAATGTTTTCTTTTTTTTCGAGGAATAATTGATTTTTTAAATTGGAATAAAAATAGGTGGTGCTTAACTTTTGGCAGACTGTATATATATATGGGCGTTTTTCAATAAAAGCGTAAATTTCAGACCTAACAAAAATGGAAAATCAACTTGTCTAAAATTTAATTTCAAGAGTTATTTTGAATACCTCTATAACAGACGTGTTTGTAAACAAAGAGTGCAATCTTAAATATTCTTTAAAATGATATTATTTTCATAATTTGTGCAATGTTTCGTAGTGGACTTTTGTCCCCTACGAAACTTCTTCTAAACACACATTTTTTTTGCAATTTTAAATGTTTCCTATAGACATTCCAGTTTGTTTACTTTAAATACTAGAAAAATATCATTTTTTTCTGAATTGGAAAACCATTTTTATCGATAAAGATTAGACAGTACTTCACATATGAAAGTTCAACTCATGTTACGTAGTGGACATTTTGAGCGTTTCGTAGTGGACAAAGCCGTTTCGTAGTGGACAAAGCCGTTTCGTAGTGGACAAAGCCGTTTCGTAGTGGACAAAAAGTTTCGTAGTTGACATCAACCCTATCATATGTTAATAAAAACATAATAAAAATTACATGAAACTAACCCTTGTTATTTGTTTTGCACGAATATAATTGAAAAAAGATTAAAAAAAGACAGCATGGTAGTGGTAGTGTCCACTACGAAACGTTTTTCTCCCATACTTGTTTCGTAGGGGACCGTTTCGTAAGGGACGTATTCGCATGTTTTATTTTTTTCCCCACAATCCCTATATTGCAATAGTAACAAGACTGATTATATTCATCTAAGCATTTATCAAGCTGTACAATGATATTTTTTTCATAATTTTAAAACCAGATACTGAAGGAGATTTGACCCGTTTCGTAGTGGACATTATCAAAAATACGGTATCACTCTGGTCCATTTGATATGCTCAATTTTTCTTACCAACAATTTAATTGCCGTTATAAAAGCATCACTTCTTTTGTTCTAATGTTTATATCTCTTGCTAACAAAAATTACATTGATTTTATAAAACTGTTTATTGGCAAATTTTAATGACTTCGTTTCGTAGTGGACATTTTGTGAGGGACACACCTCCTGAAATTAAAAAACCTATATTGAAAGCTGTTTATTAAAATATATGTTGGCTCTGAACATACTTTTGAAATATTAAAAAACTTATGTAAAGTAAAAAAAAAATTTATTTCTTCATTTGTTTACAATATTTTAGAGTATGAATGTTGAACAGGCGGTCTAGGGACATGCCATTTTGGTTGTTTTGGACCATTCAGGATTCAATATCTTATCAATCCCTCTAAATATAAACTGTTTCTTTGCTTAAAAATGTTAAATCTAATTCAATGTACTGACTGCACAAAAAATTACTTGCAAAGATCAAACGCATTTTTTTAAAAGTGGCTGGGACAAGAAAATACGTTTTTATTGAAAAACGCCCATATATACAATTTGTCTAAATTTACCTATATCCAATTATGAATACTGCACAACTTTAAAGTTGGCAGAATAGAAAGCTTGTTTAACTGTACTAATCTATATCTGTAAACAAACCTGTCAACACAAGTCTTTGAACTGATGTGGAATACCAGAATATTACCATCATAACAACCTGCTGCTAGGTATTGTCCATCTGGTGACATTGATAAAACGGAATAAATCTATAAGCAAACAGATAAACAATTAATTAAATAGTGACTTAACCTTTTCCTTCAATTATTAATAGCAAAATACTTAGAATTAAATTGGACAGTTTGAATTAGTTTAAATCACCCTCTTTGTTTGGTCTTAAGCTTACCTCCAGTGTATAAGGTTGTTAGCTGTTTAACAAGACCCCATACAGAACATTTAATGGATAAAAGTCCAAATTAAATTAACAGTGAAAGATAACATACTACTCAATTTTTTTTGGTTTATGGGAATGAATATACAAAATGATCAAAGTAAATTCCAATTATTTTTTGATTTTTTCAAACTGATTTTCAGTCTTTCTTTTGTGATAACTATTATAATTTTTTGGGAGCTTCAATGCAGTTTTCAATTTCTAATAGTATAGATAAAGTTCCCCAATTGTCTTTATCTATTTGTATCCACATCAGACAAATTTATATACTATTCTCTGCATAGTATATGATGACATACCCCAGAGAAATCATCATCTGTAATGCTGCCAACTTTATTCCATGTGTTTCTCTCAATTATCTGTATTTCCTTCTCTACTGGTATATATAAAAACTAAAAAATTTAAATAAGACAAAATAAAAATAATGATATATGCTTATTAGACAACTATGCATAAGATGTGACCATTACAGGACTTGGTTGAAACCTTAAGGCCTTTTATTGTATGAAAGTCATATTTGTTTCTTACTATGTTCCTCAGCCTGTAAAAGTTGGTAAAATGTCTTACACTATTTTTGACATTTTTACCTATTATATCTGTTTGATATGTTCATATATTGTTGTCAATATTAGAGAATTTAAAGCAACTGCCATACAAGTGAGAGGTTTAGTTAGCTATAAAACCAGGTTTAATCCACAATTTTCTACATAAGAAAATGCCTGTACCAAGTCAGGAATATGACAGTTGTTATCATTTCGTTTGGTGTGTTTAGAGCTTTTGATTGTAGCCTAATGGACCTTCCGTTCAGAATTTTCCTCCTAGTTTGGTATTTTTGTTTTCTTACTTTTTTTCTATCATGGAAAATGCTCATTTTCGATATGCATACAAACTTTTTGCATAACATAAGTCTGGGTAGAAAATTTTAGTAGTCAATTACACTAAGCAGCTAACTTCTTTTGAAAATTTTGCTGAAAAAATGATGAAGCTTCTAAGTCTACAAAAAAAAGCAGCTCTTCAAATAGAAGACATTTAATGCAATTAAATTGCGGCAGAAAGTTATTACTCTCAATAAGAAAAAAATAAACATTTTATCTAAGATATTTTAAAATCAAAATCAAGTTCTTAGGATTGAGTTTTTAATAAATTACCTCTCCCTTCTGTTTTTCCCAACACAAGCGACACAAAGTCTTTGATAAACTGTAATAAAATAATTCAATATTATGTCATTTACAATAGATATACCATGACCTGAAGAGACATACAGACATTTAAATGTAAGTATTCTAATACTGCCCTGTACTCGAAATGTATGAGTTATTTCCTTCGGAAAAAAATCAAAATGTTTTAAGGTACAAATGATATAAACCATAATCTGTCCCTTTTGCAAATTAAACACAACTTTCTGAATTAAACAGAGGATCACATAGCTGAAATTTGATTGAATTTATATTTGATTTGGATTAGTTTTAACCTTCTGAATAATCAATTCAAACTGACATAATTGCATGAGAAACACTAATTTTGCTGAATTTCTAATTCTCAAGAGCATGACTTCTATTAAACATCTTCATATGTACACTTTTCAAGAATTGTTATTGGTGTATATCAGACGTTTTAGCACACTAATGCTATTAATTTAATCACTGTGTTTCATACAAAAACATAAACAGACTAAAAATAAGTGAATTTTTCATTAAAAAAACCCAGGAAAACATTAACTTATTTACCTAACATCACTGCATTTAGATATAATATTGAAAGATTTCACTACTTTTGGGTCATCAATTTTCCATATTTTGACAGTTCCATCACAACTTGATGATGCCTGAAAAATAAAAAGCAGTTATCATATTTGCATACAAATGTTTCAATTATGCATATCATAGAATTAGGGTACAGGATCAATTGACATTGAAAGCAATGTTAAAGAAGATATTAAACTTAAACTTTTATGACAGAGACACCAAATACAGGAACAACCCCATTTTTTTAACAACCATAATTTACATCTACATATAATATGCAATTTGTGTAATCAGAAAAATACCCAATAGAAACATTAATTCAAAAGAATGTATACTGTTTCAATATTGATTTACCAAATATATATAACAAGTTTTACCTAATTTATCACACTAAAAAATTATAACCATTATTATATCAAATGCACCGCAAAAAATTAAATTACTTATTCACTAAACAAACATGTTTTTACTTATGACTGTTTAACGTCTTACCAAGAATTCCTCTTTTGGATCAAGAGCAACGCTAAGAATGGGTGCCTCATGTCCTGAATATGTCTTACTGTTACTTGTATCTGTATCAACAATCTTTATTACAAAATCACTGAAACATAAGTAAAATATAAACATCATTTTTATCTAATGTACAGTTAGTTGCCTACATCTATGTATAAATTTGGACCCTGAAAGATAGTGGTCTCATTGGAAAACATGCTGCATCTTCAGAATCTTTATCTCTGTATTATTACATATCATTAAGAAAAAAACAATTTTGAAATTAACCAGGTGCTCTGCAGGGCACAGCTTTATACGACCGCAGAGGTTGAATCCTGAACAGTTGGGGCAAGTATGGACACAACATTCAAGCTTGATACAGCTCTGCATTTGGATTGTGATCGAATTTTTGACATAATGTGAGTTTCTGACACAAAACAAATGTCGACATCTTACAAATCTATTGTGCAATTAAAGATTTCTTCTTCAAACTTTTCAAAAATTTGGAATTTGAGAAATTTGGGGAAAAAAATTGAATACTACTACCACCCCCCTCTTTTTTGCAATTAGTTCAAAACCTGACATTTCTTTATACATAATTTACAAATAGTGTAAATCTGAACATAACCCAACATTGTATGTTGAATGTTTTTCGAGTAACCTCCCTTACACTGCTTTTAAATTGTCTTAATTGTCCATTGACCAAAACCTTAATGTTTCCCCTTTTTTGCCCCTAATTCCAAAACATTTTGAGCCATAACCCCCAAAAGTCAATACTAACCATCCCTTCATAGTATGGAAACTTGTGGTATAATTTCAGAGAGATTCATACATTTAAACACAAGTTATTGTTTGAAAACTACAAAATGCTTAATTTGGGCCCCCTTTAGGCCCCTAATTCCTAAACCGTTGGGACCTGAACCCCCAAAATCAATCCAAACCTTTTACCTGTGGTATTAAACATTGTGGTACAATTTAATAGCAATCGAAATACCATAACACAAGTTGATATCACGAAAGTAGAAAAATACTTGTTTTGGGCCCCTAATTCCAAAACGGTTTGGACCATCATCCCCAAAATTAATCCCAACCTTCCTTTTGAGGTATTGAACCTTTTTATAAAATTTCATAGAGATCCTTTCACTTCAACTAAAGTTATTGTCTGGAAACCAAATGTGTCTTCGGACAACGACAACATCATACCATTATACGAACGCAAATTTTTTTTGCGGTCGTATAAAAAGTATTAATAGACTAGAACAATTGTTTTTGTACTTTGTAGATGGCCATAAAAAGCAAACAATGAACATAAGAAGACTTAATCATATTAATTGGCCTTCTAATCTTACACTAAAACTAAAACAAAACACACTTCAAATCTAAAACTTGATATACAGTTAATTTTGCTTAATTGATAACTTTTGTTATTTCTACATTGGGACATTAATTTGAATTGAATATTTTGTACAATTATTGGTTACCTTGCACCTGCAACTAGTTTCTTCCCCGATTTATTTACAACCAAATGATTAGCAGGTGCAGTGAAACGAGTCAAAATTCCATCTGGAGCTCCTTCAGGAAATGTATATGCCTGAACAGTGTTACAGTCAGAGGCAGTTATGATACGATTATTCTGAAAAAAATTAACAAGGCTTGATAAATTCAAGTACTACATGTTTGTTTCAACATTTTATCTGGTCTTTTTAAGATGTTTAAACAAAGTTAGCAACAGAGATGAAATTTTATGTTCATAGGCTTTTTTTATACAAATGTATAGATGCATGTAGGGGTGTAAAATCTATTTTCAGCCTTTGTCAGATAAAGGGTAAAGTCTATAACCGGGAGCTAAAAAATAACTTGGACAGCCATACATACATGAAATAGTTGTTGCTAATGACATAGGACAGAAATCTATACAACTGAAAAGAAAAATGTGACTTTAAATGCTCACAACAGCTTGTACCTTGATTATATATATATATTACCTTGAATACAATTGCAAATGCTTTGTCACCAACTTTGTGAGAAACAGCGTCATCATCATCAATCCCTTCCCATACTCTTACGTCTCCATCTTGACCACACGTCAGCATGTACCTATAATAATCGATATAACACATCTAAGAACTGTGAGAGACTAAGATCTTATACCTGATGCTATCTTTTGAAGGAGACCCTTAACTGGAACAAGAGGCTCTCAAGAGCCTGAATCGCTCACCTTAATTCTTTTGGTTAAATCTCTCATCAATGATTATTTTGGCTTTTCAAATTATTTAAATGTTTTTTGGATCGTCCTATTTTCTTCAAAAGCCAAAAAAATAATCATTTTCTCCTATGTTCTATTTTAGCCATAGGAGCTATGTTTCTTGATATACAAGGAAATAAAATATAAAATTTATACTAGATACTCTGAAACTCATTTAGCCTAAGTTTGGCTGAAATTGATACAGTAGTTTCAAAGGAGAAGATTTTTTAAAGTAAGTCAACATGATGAACAAATTGTGAAAAAAGTCTTTAAAGGGCAATAACTCCTTAAGGGGTCAATTGACAATTTTGGTCAAATTGACTTAATTGAAGATCTTACTTTGCTGAACATTATTGCTGTTTACAGTTTATTTCTATCTATAATTATATTCAAGATAATAAACAAAAACAGCAAAATTTCCTTAAAATTATCAATTCAGGGGCAGCAACCCAACAACAGGTTGTCTGATTCATCTGAAAATTTTAAGGGCAGATAGATCTTGACCTGATAAACAATATTACCCAACGTCAGATTTGCTCTAAATGCTTTGGTTTTTGAGTTATAAGCCAAAAACTGCATTTGACCCCTATGTTCTATTTTTAGCAATGGCGACCATGTTTGTTGATAGATCATAACTTCGGATACAATTTACAAACTAGATACCCTAAGGAACATTCAGTTAAAGTTTGGAAGTATTTGGCCCAGTAGTTTCAGAGGAGAAGATTTTTGTAAAAGATTACTAAGATTTACGAAAAATGGTTAAAAATTGACTATAAAGGGCAATAACTCCTAAAGGGGTCAACTGACCATTTCCGTCATGTTGACTTATTTGTAAATCTTACTTTGCTGAACATTATTGCTGTTTACAGTTTATCTCTATCTATAATAATATTCAAGATAATAACCAAAAACAGCAAAATTTCTTTAAAATTACCAATTCAGGGGCAGTAACCCAACAACAGGTTGTCTGATTCATCTGAAAATTTCAGGGCAGATAGATCTTGACCTGATAAACAATATTATCCCATGTCAGATTTGCTCTAAATGCTTTGGTTTTTGAGTTATAAGCCAAAAACTGCATTTGACCCCTATGTTCTATTTTTAGCAATGGCGACCATGTTTGTTGATAGATCATAACTTCGGATACAATTTACAAACTAGATACCCTAAGGAACATTCAGTTAAAGTTTGGAAGTATTTGGCCCAGTAGTTTCAGAGGAGAAGATTTTTGTAAAAGATTACTAAGATTTACGAAAAATGGTTAAAAATTGACTATAAAGGGCAATAACTCCTAAAGGGGTCAACTGACCATTTCCGTCATGTTGACTTATTTGTAAATCTTACTTTGCTGAACATTATTCCTGTTTACAGTTTATCTCTATCTATAATTATATTCAAGATAATAACCAAAAACAGCAAAATTTCCTTAAAATTACCAATTCAGGGGCAGCAACCCAACAACGGGTTGTCTGATTCATCTGAAAATTTCAGGGCAGATAGATCTTGACCTGATAAACAATATTACCCCATGTCAGATTTGCTCTAAATGCTTTGGTTTTTGAGTTATAAGCCAAAAACTGCATTTGACCCCTATGTTCTATTTTTAGCAATGGCGACCATGTTTGTTGATAGATCAAAACTTCGGATACAATTTATAAATTAGATACCCTAAGGAACATTCAGTTAAAGTATTTGGCCCAGTAGTTTCAGAGGAGAAGATTCTTGAAATAGTTTACGACGACGACAGACGACGGACGCCAAGTGATGGCATAAGCTCACTTGTCCCTTCGGGACAGGTGAGCTAAAAAAGAAATAAAAATAACCACAAAGGTTGATTATGGTGTAGACATACTAAAATCTAAAATACATACTAATGATCAACTGCTACATACAGTATCTTATAGCTGAATACAAATGAAATAGGAAATTTAATCTAGAATAGTAAAATTTTTAATTTCTGAAAAGCTGAGTGAAAATACAAAACACCAACAGAAACCAAAATGTAGGCCTTTGAAGCTGATACAAAGATGGTGGTTAATTATGACCTTGACTTCCAGTGAGGGTACGAAAGAAACCTACCAACAACTCTTATTAATTGTTAATAATACTCAGTAATGTAAGGGTGATTTCAAGGGCATGCATGCTATCAATCCCAATCATGTGTCTTAACAAAATGTCCAAGTTCTATGAGTGATCTTATTACTATATATATATTTTCCATTTAACCCTTTCAACGCTACACAAAAAAATAGAAAAATGGCTGCTGCTGCTGCATTTTTTTTGTGTTCATTCATTAGAACAGTATATTCCTTTTCAGACTGCTGTATCTTTTTCATTATAAGAGATAAAGAGAAAGTTATTGCATAAAAAATGCTCAGGTTACCTGCATTTTCAGGTAATTAACAGGTATAAGGTGTAATTTATTACATTTGTGTTGAATTTTGAATAAAAACTACTTTTAGTCTTCATCTATTTTGTTGTTTTATCTGCCATATAATAAAGAAGACACCAATTGCTCAATTCCTAGCGTATTGAACCATACACAACGTATTATGTATTCGTGGCACAAATCAGTGGCTCCGTCCTCAAAATTTTCAGTCAACCTCCGTTTTTCCCCCTTTTTCTACGTCTCGTAATGATTGATCAAATCATATTTCCCACACGAATTAAATGTAATAAACACATTGAAATAACAAGAAACCTTTTAACTAATCCTCATTGTCAGTTTTGCCATAGAAATGCTGAAATATTTCCATATTTACAGCTTCGTTTCCGATTTCCGCCATTTGCATTTGTCAAAATATTTGTTTTTATTTTCCTTCAGTTTCCTTCTACTGCATGATTTTACAATTAAAAAAAAGGATTTCAAGCGCAAATGAGACCTAGTATATGGACCATAATTTGCTATTGGGCTCGTTTCCTATAACGATAGAAAAGTGATAAAAATGTGCATTACTGTAAGAAAAGTTGTAACTACATCTAAAGATGCCTTTATTTTTATCAACATACAAGTGTATGCTACTCTTCACTAGAAAAAAAATTGAAATTAATAAATTTCAAAGATTATACGACCGTATTTTTGTGTCTTTTCGCTTCCGAAGTGCATAATGCTGACTGATTTATAGATAATCGTCACCGGCAAATTCGTAACTTTTGCTTTCAAATAATAAAGAACATCGACCAATAAGAATAGTCAGAAGAAAATGCAGAGAACTATAAGTATTTCTGTAGCAGGTGTAAGAACACTGGCGTTACTTTCGTTTCCGATTTCGTAACGCAAATTTTAGATGATGTAATCTGCTTTGTTGTAACAGAATTCTTTATATCAATGTGCAAATATGAACTCTCACCAGATGTTCAAACAGGTAAATCAGAGATGATTTACATTCTAGTTTTGTTCTTCGTAATAATTAAGTTAGAAAATGACGTTATCATTATGCGTTACATTTCACACGAACATGACGAAACAGAAGTCCAGTTAACGTTATTTCCTTTTTTTTATTAAAATTGTTTTTGTCGTTAAGTTCTAATCATTTCCGGTCATACGTGAAACATGTGACTAACATGTGATCACGCCCTTACGGCCGGATATACGAAATACTAGGTCTAAACATTGTTTTTGTTTCCAACGGGATGTTAGCAAACATAATCTGTAGACTTGTTTCGTCTTGTTACAAAAAGGAAAATACAATTTTCAAAGAGATTGCGCCTGGGGTCTTTTATTTTTCCTATGTGCATACTGTTACATACAAACTTGTGTGAAAATAAATGCCCAATGACTTGACAAAATCGATTTCAGATTTGACGATGTTATAACACACTTCGTTTCGGGATAACGATGTAGAGGGTCCTTGGAAAATTCAATCGAAATTACGTCTCTTATCATTGTGCCGATGCTCGTTGGATTGATTTTGCTTCAGCAGTATATATTACTGGATATTTTTGGTGAATTAAGATAATTTAATGAAATATACATGTTAATATAACGTTACACTTGGAATGTACAAATTTGGTATCTTTGTCACAATTTTTAATTATTTTTTTTTATTCATGTTCTGCAAACACTTTTCAGAAATGCAATAAACTTGTCAAAGGAGAAGTAAACTTTTACCATGCATGACTTGAAAGGAAGTACTTTATTGATTTTAGCCCACTAAAGTAGGTTAAAATGTGGAAACCATGTAGATGGTGTACAGGTCACAAATATCACATGGTGCCTATTTTAAAGATTTTAATTCCAAGTTCAAAGTTTTTTTCTTTACTGGATTTAAAGAATTTTACATTGCCAATGATTTGGAATAAATTGTATATAACTGGGATTTCAAAACCAAATATAAATACATTTTTTTGGCTAAAACATCAAGATACAACGATTATGGTATCCTGTATCAATGAAGAAAATATGGAAATTTCTGAATAAATTGTACTAATTGTTTTCAAAACAAGCACATATTTAGGAGTTTTATAATACTGTAACATTTAAGATGGATTTTAAGAAAAAGTATACTGTTCAGATTATTTTAAGCAGATTTTGCAATAAAATAAAACTAAAAAATGCTTTTGGTTTCTTATGGCTTCCTGTCGCATTTAAAAAAACTTTAATCTAACATCGAAAATAGATTTTAAATATAAACATGAAGCAAGTAACACTAGTAATGGTGTTCATTTATGTTTGTCTTTTTCATTTTTAGCCATGGCGTTGTCAATTTGTTTTAGATTTATGAGTTTGACTGTCCCTTTGGTATCTTTCGTCCCTCTTTTATGTCTTTTGAAATATATTGTGCAAAATAAAGAAAATAAAGATTGGTTTCCTGTTTGGTTTCCTGTCACGTAAACGGTGAATCAAAATGTATTAATTTTTTCTTGAAAAACTCAATTGTTCCATTAATACTATTCTAACACTAACACAACCCACAGAATAAAAGTTAAAGTTTTAGAACTTATAAAAAAGGATACAAAAAGAAACCAAAGACCGAATACCAAATTATGGTCCATATCCTCAATTCATACAAGGAAATATTAGAGAGGACCCGAATGAAAACCGAATGGTTTAAGAGTCCTGATGTGAAAAATCCGTTGTCATCGCGGCATATGCCGCGAATAGCAGTGGCGGAGGGCGTATGTCACCGCAGCATATGCCTTGTATAGCGTTGAAAGGGTTAAGGTAAATTCTTTAAACCTACTCATTTTTTTCCATCAATAAAATTTTATAATAAAGAAATAAATGTAACATAATGCTGTTACGATGTCTCCGCAACAAAGCTCCCATAATAATTCCTTCCCATGGTCGCCTGACATTGGGCAAAGTCTAGTACACATTGGTTAGGTCTTGCAAAGTGATATGTGTCTGTGATGCCTACGAGATTGACCTTGTATGTCATTCAATCTTTTTGAAATGACAAACAGGAATGAATATGGTTTAGGAGTTGGTATCTCAATCTTTTACAAGTTCTCAAAACACACACCAGAGGGGAAGGGGTGACCTTAGGGACTAGCCCTATATTTCATTTCATTTTTTATATTGTCCAATATATGAATATATATGGTTTAGGGGTGGAGATCTTGACCTTTATCAAGTTTTCAAACAGGAGGGCGTGGGGTGACTCCAGTGACTTCCCCTATATTTCATTTGATTTGTTATATTGTCCAATATATGAATATATATGGTTGAGGGGTGGGGATCTCATCTGTTTCCAACTTATCAAACAGGCAGGGGTAGGGTGACCCTAAGGACTCTTCCTATATTTCATTTGATTAGTTCTTTTGTCCCATACATGTACATGAATATATATGGTTTAATTCAAAGGTGGGGATCTCAACTGTTTCCAAGTTCTCAAACAGGAGGGGTTAGGTGACCACAGGGACTCCCCTATATTTCATTTAATTTAGAGGTGGGGATCTCAACTGTTTCCAATTTTTCAAACAGGAGGGTGTACAGTGACCCTAGGGACTCCCCTATAATTCATTTGATTTGTTATATTGTCCCATACAGGAATATATATGGTTTAAGGATGAGGATCTTGACCGTTTTCAAATTCTCAAACAGGAAGATGTAGAGTTGCCCCCCGAACTCCACCTATATCTCATATGATTTATTATATTGTCCCATACATGTATATATATATGGTTTAAGGGTGGGGATCTAGACTGTTTCCCAAGTTCTCAAATAGGAGGGGTGGGGTGACCGTGGGGACTCCCCCCTTATTTCATTTGATTTATTATATTGCCCCATACATGAATATATATGGTTTATGGGTATCTCGACTGTTTCAAAGTTTCCAAACAGGAGGGGTGGGGTGACCCCAGGGAATCCCCCTGTATTTCATTTGATTAGTTATATTGTCCCATACATGAATAAACATGGTTTAGGGGTGGGGATCTTGACTGTTTCCAAGTTCTAAAACAGGAGGGGGTGGAGTGACCCTAGGGACTTCCCCTATATTTCATTTGATTAGTTGTATAGTCCCATACATTCCATGAATGTATATGGTTGAAGGGTGGGGATCTCATCCGTTTCAAAGTTATCAAACAGGAGGGGGTAGAGTGGCCCAAAGGACTCCACCTATATTATATCATATGATTTGCTTACAATCAGGTATCATATAATCTAGTTGCACTATTTGTGAAAATAAAGTAAGAAATTTCCAGCTATTTTAACTGACCCATCAAAATTGAAAAAAAATACCCATTGAAATTGCAGTAATATGTTTTCACTTTAAAAGCATCTAACATGCATTATCAACATTTATCACTGATTAAGAAAATTTATACTGTCACAAAGAACATATATATTGTTAGATATACTGTTCCCAGCTGTCACATTGTATTGTATTTTGACATTAAAATTTGTCAAAAAGTAATTTTGAGATTTCTGTACAAAATATCTTCTGCTTTTTCTTTCTTTTACATATATTTTTGGTTTTCAATTCTAGTGTTTATATTTATTTACCATGCATAGATGTATTTTGTCACCCGTCTTTGATTTTTTTTTTAGCTGATTGCCAAAACCCAGAATTACCCTTATCCACTTCTGAAATCGGATTCAATATTGTAATAGTCTTCGGCGTCCATTTTGTTTTCAATGTTGTTTATACGATTTTACTCGAATTTACACATTATATGTTGGCGATTTTCTGTATAAGCTAGCGGTTGAACAAAATGAACATCGCTGTCATGAATAATAATGATGAAAATAAGTTTTTTGAGATCGTTTATTTGGAGACTTTGGTAAAAAGGTTTGCAAAGTTATTTTTTATTTTCTTTCAAGACCTAACTAGTAACCAAGTCGAAAGTCCGACTTCAAAAGTGGAAGGTCGCGGTCCTCGGACAACCGCTAATTTGAACCCCAGCCTCTAGTCTTAATTAAAAAAATATGAAAATTTCGTCTTCTAATTTAAAATTGCCGCGAACATGAACAGTTGAACTTATTTTAATAGACTACTGACATAGTTGACTCAGGGCTCACACTACTTCAGAATTATAGGGAGAAGTGACTTCTCTTTTTGAAACTGATAGGGAGAAGTGGTGAAATTTGAAAGAGAAGTGCTCATTCGCGCGGTGCGCTACAATGTTTGGATTTTACAATAGTATAAAGGGCCATATGTAAATAATGTTCTTTTTATGTTGTTCAATTCATATGAGTAAAAAATTACAATTAAAGTAACATTTGAAATTAAAAGTTGTTTAAGTGTTACTAAGGTTCTTGTGAGAAACTACCAACTAAATATCTAGCACTAAAAAAAAAAAAAATTATTTTAAAAAATGTAAAGAAATTATAATATATCAATTACAATTTAATTAAACATTATCTTGTGTATGAAATTCAGTGTTTCTCATAAAAAAATATGAAAGTTATTAAGCTGGGCCATAATATATTGATATTAGTATAATAGTCTCAGAGTTAAGCAACTTTAATCAATAGTTTGAAACAATCCATAAAAAATATAGGGAATTATATACACCAATCAATTAGATGTAACCAAAAGTCTCTTAATGCGTGTGGAATGCCTAATTTTCCCCTTTGGGCTCATTATTCTGTTAGCTGTTCCATCCGTGCGTCCGTAGTAATTATTGTAAAATTACGGATTTCGGTCATAGCTGGTCCGGTTCAATGGCGGACGAATGCAAGAAAATTTACAAAAATAAACGATGTTTGACAAGTTATTTGGAAAGGAACACGACGGTTTTAATGCAATAAATGGATTAAACATTTACTGGAGGCAACTTTTATCACGTTTAAATGAAGTAACAAACTTATTTTGCCGCCGAAATTTATGTTGATGTACGTTTTCGAGTAACAAGCACCGGAACTTGCGAAAATACACGAAGTGATAAATAGTTGTATTTTTATCAAATAACCTGCTACACACTGCGAAGACAATGCTTCAACCTCTTTTCTAAAGATAATGAATAGTTTATGTCTGAATTTCTTTAATTATCAGTAAAAAATTGATGTTTCATCAACTTGGTAAAAATTGAAAATGTCCGATGACGGAAGCGACTGAAAGCGACTGTCGTCAAGAACAGGGCGACTTGTTTTCGCTTTTGGGGGTCGGGGAAAGCGAAGTGACGGTCGGGAAGGCGACTTCTTCGCCCAAGTCGCCTGGTAGCGTGAGCCCTGGTTGACTACGTATTGACGACAAACAATATCCCTAGGACTTTTGCCATTTGGGAAATCTAAACTACTTGTCTTCAGAGATTTAGGCGATTAAATATTTCATACATTTGTTCTTTGACATCGTAGCCAAAAGCTCAGTGGACAATAAACTACATAAGGATTCCTAATGTGCTCTACTTCCTACATTCAACTTCAAAACTTTTGGGTGATTCGACGATCATTTAAGGTTTTTCTGGACGTATTTTTTGTAATTATCCAGAATTAAAAGTATGAAAAAACTCTTCAATTAGTTATAAATAACATAATATCCAGCTAGTTAATAACAATGGCACGTATTTCAGCATTTATTGGGTAGAACACAAATCTAGGGTGCTTGCATAAGGGTGCTTGCATAAGGCAGCTTAACTGCCTAAAAATGAAAAGCGTCTGTGGATATGCCACGTAGATGGATCCAGGGGGGGGGCTCCCCCTTGTGAGAACAATTTTGTTGATTATATAGTGGATCATTTGAGCTCGCCCTCCTTAGTCTTGCATGTAGGCCAGTCATTTCCCTCCCCCTTTACAAAGTTCTGGATCTGCCAGTCATGGATAATCTGAATAGATGGGCAGCATAAACTGCTGATACTGTAATGACATGTGGAGAAGAGCATAAAACATTCATATTTTTTTAAATATCAGATACTAGACACACTGCTAGATATAAAAAAAAGAGGGGGTCATGCCATTTAAGCCCGTCGGAGATCACATGATGCACTTTATATAATAGACATCTCTTGAGCTTACTTTCCACTTTCCTCAAAGCATACGTCAGTATGACCATCGCTGTGGGCATAACGCATAGGTTTTACAGTGGGCATGATTAAGTTTCTTTTTGTTTACTTCCCGCAAATTGATTTTGGCGCCAACATTATTCTAAATTATGTCAAGCTCAATCCGACCTACGATAGTTATAAAACCCGTATGACATATCCGGTCATAATCATTTAATTTCCAATATATTAATGGTTTCCAGTGAAACACAAATAATAACAGGTATGTAATTTATTCTATTTTAAGATATTATCTATTGAATAAAAGTCTATATATTGGCATATTAAACCAGCAGACATTCTTAGATCTGCAGTGACATCACAACATGTAACTGACCAATCAATGATTAGCATTTGTGTTATGTAAACAATGTTGAGAGGTGATGCGGAGAAGAATCCTCTAGATTTTCCAAAGACTTCAATGCAAATCAATTTAATTGATATATATTGACACCAGTTGAATCTAGTAATTTTACCCACTTAATATTGTTAAAGCGATCAATTGTCATCTATATGATTACTGGATTCGGATAAAGTAAAGTAATCGTTATTTAAAGTCGGGTTGCATAAATACACAATAACAGAAAACATGAGCTCTTAAGAGCTCTTTAACCGACTGATATTTAAAATAAATAAAACATACATGTAATAACATCACTGAGATACACACACAACACAAACAGACAGCCAGACAGCACATATATATATCAATGCATAGATAGCACATGCAGAATAAAAGCTAAGCATGATATATTAAAACAAATGTCTAATATCAGCACATATATAGTAGCACATAGTATTGATATCAGAGTAGCAAATGCACAATTAAACACTATAAGCACAAACAAAAGACTACATGCAGCTATAGCGAAGGTAATGCATAAGCAAAAGAATAAAATTTAATGGCTAAATAAAAAATAAAAATAACTGCAAAAAATAAAAAACTGAAATAAAAAAAAAAAAACAAAAAACAAACAGCAGGCTTAGAGATCAAGTTATGGGGCAGCAAGTAAGTACATTATTTACAAGAACTGCATGTACATTTTTCTGAAAAACACTAGGTGGAGATAAAATTTTTGAACTGGCCAAAAGTTGATAAGCTCCTTGCCTCATTTGGTAAGGAGTTCCAGAGTTTTGCTGCCTCATAACTAAAGCTTTTCTTACCATACCTTGTTGTTTTTGGCCGTTAGGAATTTTGGACTTGATTTATTGATTATTTGATATGTCTCTAATGCCATGGTTCTCAATCTTCTGATTTTTAGTGCTGGTAGCTAAGACTGTTCAAGATGTGTATCGTAAGAATTTGTGTAGTCGTCGTAAATAAATCTGAGTGCTCTTTATTTTTTCTATTTTCTTTGTGTTTTGTTCACTGCAGAAGTGCCATGTAAGAGGACAGTAGCTGATGTTTGACATGATAAATGAGTGGTATATTGTAAGTTTAGAAAGTCTGGTGAGATGAGTGGCAATTCTTTTTAGAACGTTTAGTAGCCGTGCCGCTTTTTTGCAAATATTTGAGATGTGAGTGTTGAAATCCAGTTTAAAGTCTATTGTTTCACCGAGAAGTTTCACTTCGTCGTCACATTTTATGTTGAATCCATTTAGGTTGAAAATAATATTTTGAGTGTGTGTTTTTTTACCTATTGAAATTGCCTGGAATTTTTCTGGGTTTGCCTGTTGAAAGAGAACCATGAGATTAGGGAATTACTATCTTCTTCTAAGGGTTTAATTACTGATTCCAAAGTAATACCTGTTTTTAAGAGGGTGTTATCATCAGCATAGTTGTATAAATCACAGTGTTTGACAAAAAAAAAATATCATTTATGAAAACATTAAATAATACAGGGCCTAAAATAGATCCCTGAGGAACATCTTTATATATATCTTGCATTTGACTGATACTCTGGCCTATTTTTACACACGGTTTTCTTGCAGTCAGATAGCTTTTGAGTAATTCCAAAGCAGATGGACTAAGGCCATATTTTTTCAGTTTTAAAAGAAGTAAATCATGTGGGAGACAGTCAAAGGCTTTACTTAGGTCCATTAATATAGCCGCTAAATATTTATTGTTATCCAGTGCCTTTTTCCAATCTTCCAAAATTTTGAGTAATGTTGACTGGCAGCCATAACCAGCTCGAAAAGCCGCAAGAAAATGGTCGAAAATATCATCAAAGTATTTAGTAAGTTGATTTTCTATGGCTGTTTCAAAATATTTAGATATAGTAGGTAGAACACTAACTGGTCTATAATTACCCTTTTCAAGAACACTGGTTTTTTTTGGTGATCTGGTGCCACTTGGGCAATTTTTAATGAGTCTGGAAAAATGGAAGTGGATAATGATAAATTTACAAGCTGTGTGATAGGTTTAATCACTACCGGTTTAGCAGCGTGTAAAATTTTTGGTGATATACCATCTATACAAGTAGCCTTTTTAACATTTATTTTACCAATTCTTTTAGAAACAAATTCCTCATTTATAGGCTGAAAAATAAGTTTATTTGATGTTGACCCGTTTGAGTATTTATTACTTATAGCTTTTATAATTGGGTGTTTGTCATTCACCTGTATGTTGTTGTCACAAATGTTTTTTGCAACATTTACAAAAAAGTCATTAACAATTTCAAATATTTCTTGTTGGTTCGTGATGATTTTGTTATTTTCCTGCAGTATGGTTTCTTTTTGGCTGGTGCATCCTTTGTTTGTAAGGAATGGTTTTACTGTTGGCCAGAAATCAGTGACAAAATTTCTCTGTGTTTTGTATGCATCCCATGTCTTGCTGTTATTCATTTTTTGAAATTTGTTGTACACCATTTTCTTTTTATAAATTGCAGATTTTAGCTGTTTGTTCATGTATGGTATCTGTTTAAATAGTATTTTTCTTTCGTTAAAGGGTGCATGTTTATTTGCTGTTTCGATAAACTTCATGTTGAAGTTTTCATACTCAGTATTTATGTTATTACGTGGGTCAACATCCCAATTTAACTCATTCAAATCAGATAAAAAATCATTTATATCAAAAATTTTAAAACTTCTACATTTTCAGTATTTTGGTTTGATGTTAGGTCGTTCATATTTTATTTGAACCCCAATTAGGTTGTGAAAATCACTTAAGCCACATCCAAAATTACATCTTTTACCACATTTATTTTCTACGTTAGTTAAAATTACATCAAGAGTTGGTTTCGAATTTCTATTATAACATGTTGCTTTATTAATAATGTTCTTCATACAGAAAATATCACAAGAATCATATAAAGTTGAGCTTTTATTGTCATCAAGCATAATTTATTGAAATTTAAATCACCCATTATCAAAACATTATCATACTTTTTAACGACTTTGTCTGTTGATAAGTTAAAGTCAGTACTAAATGTACTGTCTGGCATGCTAGGTTGTTTATATGCACCAACAAATAACCACTTATTGTCTTCTGTTACCTCAAGTGCAATGGATTCAATGTCCTGAAATTCAGCTTGTTTGTTTCTATCTATTGGATGGAAAAGCATACACACATGAAGAAAAAAAAGCTTGACTCATAATGTGCTACAAAATAAAAACAACCGTGTAGCCATAGACAAGAGTAAATAGTATTTACTTAATACCTACAAAAACCGGCAACAACAAAAACGCTAGCTGGACATGACATACTTAAATTTTACGGCTAGCCACCAAAGATTGTAGGAAATGATCCTTCTTCGTGACCGTAAACACCGCCAATGACTGATGTTCACCAATTTGATTCATATACTCATATTTGATTTATAACATATTAAAACGTATTTCAAAATTTTAAAATCGGCTAGGATAAACAATAAACAATTTACAGTGCATGGAATCGACTATGTGTATCAGCATTCGTGTGTATTTTATTCTAGACACCATTTAATTAATCATCGAGTTGTCTATGGAAGACTGCCGACGGTCATATAACTAAACCCGACATAAACATTAATATAAATAGATATCGAACACGTGCAATTGGGTTTTGAAGGTTTGTTTGATTTCCGGCATAATATAGATTAAAACAATATGTTTATTCATCGATTTTACCTGTATAAGAATGAGTTTTTGCGGATGTAATCAGTCAAACAAATGCTTGACCCTGGTTTCACTTTCAATATTGATATTCTTTTCCTTTTTATAGCTGAGCACTCTTAATTTATGCCTAACCCATCTCAAGATAAGAGGTTATATCCTTACTTCTATACAAATAAAAATTTCACACTTAAGATGTCTATTCGTATAAAAGTTAGACCGTATAATGACTGAAACATGTTCAAATCTGGAGACTTTACATGATGCAGTGAGTGACAGAGTATATATCATGTATCTACTCTTTATATTATAAATTTCTTAGTATATGAAAATATCTAAATAACCGACTTTACCACGAAAATTTAACGTTGATTAGTATATCATCAAAACAAGGATTTGTACAGTTATTACCATACAAGTCTCTGATGAAAATAAGGTCAAGTTAAGACACTCAGATAGAAACCTTAAAATTGACCAATGAACAATGGAAATAAGGTCAAGGTGGAATGAACCATTTTAGAAGGACATGTTTACCTTGCAATCAGTCAATATCAAATATAGTTTACTTATGGTATCCGAAATATGAACTTGATTAAGAAAATTAAACATTGAGACTGAATCATGAAAATAAGGTCATTTTAAATGACCTCATTTTCATGATTCGGCGATTTTCCAATGAGTCTTTTAAACGAACATGTACACCTTACAATCATTCCATACATCAAATATATTTGATCTATCTGCTTATAATGACTGACTTATATTATGGAAAATCAGGATGTTCTCGCTGTGTTAAAGGCCAATTGGGGACCTTGTGCTATTTTCTGCTCTTTGGTCTGGTTGTTAACACATTCCCTATTTACTTTCTCAATCTTATTGAAAAATCCGATTGCAAATGTAAATTCTAAAACTCATATAATGCCATTTTCTCTGCTAAAGGTAATTATGCTACATATATTTACTGGAGGTGTATGAGATAATCTAAGTTGTTAATTTTCTCCTTGACAACATGTATGTACATTTCGCTAGGTTGTATGCATTTCTATAAGTACCAATTGTGTCTCTTATAGCAGAATTGTTCGTGTACTGTTATGAATGACAGTTTTTGCTACAAAAGGGATGGGTTTCGTTCACTTTTGTTAATGTTCCTGTGGCACCATCTTATGGTGTTTATATATCACAACTCGTTCACTATATCTGTGACTGAAGTGACGTTTTAGGTTTCAATGAACAAAATTTATGTATCACTGGTGAATTATTAAGTCAGGGATTTCGTTAACACAAATTACTTCTAATCTTTAATAAATTCATCTTTATAAAAAATATTGGTATGGCTGTACCTCTGGAAAACATATTTCAAACTAGATAGAACATCCCATGTTTTACGGAGATGTTGTTAACATTTTCTACATAAGCAAATCTCTATACCTAGTTAGGAATATGTTTATTTATCGAGCCGGGAAATTAAGATTCGATCTGGGTCAGTTTCTTGCTCCTTTAAATAAAACTATTAATCAGACTGTTTCTCAATTGAATTGTATCATAATTTCATGTCGGGGTCTTTTAAAATCGATAATACTGTATAGGGTTTTCTCATTGCTGAAGGCCGTATGGTTGCTTATAATTGCTTACACCCATGGTGGACAGTTGTCTCATTGGCAATCATTCCATAACTCATTTCATATTACTCCGCAAGGTTACCAATTCAGTACTATGATTAGATCTTTTGCTAAATATTGTTTTTATTTGGTATTTTTGGCATTGCACAAGGTCATGGTTTTCTCTGATTGTAAATGACGTCTTTAAACTAAATCTTTTAGATGTTGGAGATGCATGTACTGATTTCTTTAGTCTTAGATACAGGATATTTTATTAGTTCTTATTGGTTTTGAACTAGACGTCTGTAAATGCCTTGTACTCTCAGACTTCGAAGTTAGTGTCTTTTTTGTTGTGGAGGTGTTTATAAATTAATTCCCTGTCACGTCCGATCTGTGTTTTTTTGTGGTTTCCTGATGAGTTAAAAGCCCTTTTCAACTGTTTTTCATTTTTTTCTTTTGTTGTAATGTTACATCATTGCCCCACATGGGTTTAGGTAAAGGTTTGACGTCAGCGATTTTACTATTTGACAAATTGTCATATTGTGCCTCTTATAGCTGACTGTATGCTAAGGATTTTTCCGTAAGGTGACCTAAAATTGCTTAAATCCACGCCATTTGAACTCTGTTAGATTTCCGTCTCATCTGTGACAATCATGCAAGCATGCAATCATGCCACATCTCCATATTTGGTATTAATTGTGTGCAGATATGTTGATATCTCGTGATAGTCTTGTCTACTCGGCGTTTAAAAGTAATGCTCGGAACACTAAATCCAATAATTTGATTCGGTGATTTCTGAGTTTGAGTACACTAATCGTTATCAAAAGTTTTCTGACCGCAAAGCAAAATAAAACTGATATTTATACCATAAGCTGAGCCTATCTTTTATTAATTTGAAATTGCTCAGGTAGAACAGCATATTTTGGTTGACTTTTCGTTACGTTACACCGGCAACAGGACATTAACTCAATGATTAAGCAACCTGCAATCAATGAACCTTACATCACACGAGTTCCTACTACGTAATTGGGAATTCAACACCGTGATGGTATGAACCAATTCTCCATGATACAAAGAGAACATTAGCCAGCATGCAGCTAGTTTACAAATTTGCGTGTAACGCATTATCATCTTTTTAATACAGTACATCTGGATCTCATCTTTTTGTTCCGTTGGTGTCTATTTGATATAATAGTGAACCCTATGACTCCTTTTAATCACTTCTTTAAAAAGTTTAAACTGTTTACAATCATTTTATAATTACAACTAAATATCGTGACTCACTTGAGACTATCGTCACCATTTAAGTGACTATATATATAGCTATTATCACTCATTGTCATCAACAAGATTTTGTATTGTCCTTTAGTTTTTAACAAGTTTAAAACACGTTCTATGTATTTGTACAACCTTCTTAATATTCACAGCCATGGACAGTTAGGGATTAGAGGACGAAAGTAGAACTGCTCCTCTTGAAAGGATCGTTAACCTGGCTTGACAAAAACACCTTAGATATAATAGCAAGATCAACAGTTCAACTTTGCTACTCAGTTGGCACTGAGACTACTATGTGTTATAGTAGTCTCAGGTTGCAAATACAAAAGTTTATCGATTTAGAAATCATGGCATGATGAATGCTTTGAAAAAATAGATTCTTTATTGAGACAACTATTTTTGGTGTTTAAAATTGCTCCTATTAAACCACAGGAAGAAGTTACAGAAAGAAGTTGAGGTCTGACAAACCATGTCAGACAAATATACATCTCACAGTCAAATGAAGTGAGATGATACATGTAACATGTGGACATGTACACCTGAAATAATTTTAAACACCAACAAAAATTGTCTCATTAAAGAATATATATTTAAAGCAGTCATGCTCACTGAATCATGAAAATGAGAAAATGGACAAACAGAAACCTTCATACCATAAGGCATGAAATAGAAGGCTTTGTAAAAATAGTTGATGTCTACAACACCAGATTAGCATCTTTGTTTGCCAATGGTTACTATCTGACCTGCTCCTCTCGAAAGGATCTTAACCTGCCTTGACAAAAAAAAACAGTTATACTATCAAGCTCAAGAGGTCAACAGTTCAACTTTGCTACTTGCCAATACTATGATTTAGAAATCATCTCTAACAAACTATTGCAAGTCAGATAATATAGAAATTATATAAGACTGTTCACAGACTTTATAGAAACTTCTCATCTAAATTGGCTTATTGGTACTTGGGCTGAAAATCTTTTTGTGTGATTTGTGAGACGTGTAATTGATAATAAAAACTTGCATTAGTATTTTGGTTCATGGTACATGGTACATAGGTGTTCCTTTTATATAAAAAAAACTCAGCTTCAAATGTGTTTAAGAAATGTGAACAGTAGATATATGTATCCCCATAACTGGAGTCACTACAGAAGGGTGTGTAGAAATAATCACCATTTGGTTGACTGTTATGAAATATCGGTTTTACAGATGAATATATTAACCTTTCCCCCACCGTCACCTTCCAAAGTTATACTTATTACCAGGTTTGTGCAAACATGAGCAACATAACAGGCGCCACATGTGGACCAGGATCTGCTTACCCTTCTGGAGCACCTGAGCATCAAGGTGATCATCACCTTAATTTTTGGTGGAGTTCGAGTCGCTCAGTCTTTAGTTTTCTATGTTGTGTTTTGTGTACTGTTGTTTGTCTCTTGTCTTTTTATTTTTAACTAATGAGTAAAACTAAACAGTTTTATTAATGAAACTTGGATAGATCAAATGACATTAGAAAGAACTACGACACACACATAGTTTTCTATTTTAAAGATGCTGAAAGAGAAAAGTTGAGGATTTTTTCCAAATGACATTCAATGTTAAATCAAATGCCTTAAATTTGACCATTTGGTTGACTACTTAATGGAATGAAAGATAACTCTTTTAAATAATATAATTTAATAAATGTATACGTAACTTTCAACTTACAATGTAATGAATTTAAATCTACAAAACAAATAAGCACCACTGTTTACAATAAATGAATTTACCAAGGGTAAAACTAACATGATACAACAACTTGTCAACCATTTATATGAAAATTTACACAATATCTACTGGTCTGAAAGTCTTAAATAGGTGCATGTACGTGGAGCAGAATAAAATGAATAAAACAGTCCCTTTTTTGTTTTAAATTCTGACAGGCCATAGATTAGAAACCATGAGACTTGAGTTCAATCAGGCTGAAAAGCATAATCATAAATGTTTATTTAATTTGAAATCTATTGGGGAAAACTGAATCAGAATTTCCTTAAAAGGTCACACCTTTGGAAGTACACAATGTAGACCTTTAATTGGAATCAATCTATAACTGATAGATTAATTGGTTCCATTCATACTACACAGCTACAGGTGTTTCCAGAACAAAATTTTATAAAATCTTTTAAGTTAGCAGTTTACAACAAAAAAAAATTGAGGTATTGCTCTATAAATCTATTTTTTTCAAATTGATTATAATAAAAAAAATTCTGTTTTGACAGGACTTTCATGATTTTCATAATGCTCAAAATTAAATCACATATAATTTTGAAGAAACCTTCACATTACTGGTACATTTTTTTAACAGTTAATCTAAGGTAAGTCAACATTTCTTTATAAAATAGTTAGAAGAATTCCAAATAAACATCACAGAAGATTTCTCAGCTAAAACAAACACAATTACATTCTTAATACATGTATTTTTGTCTTTTTCTCTCTCCAATTCTCATCTAATATATAAATATAGGAAGATGTGGTATGAATGCCAATGAGACAACTCTCCATTCAAGTCACAATTTATAAAAGTAAACCATTATAGGTCAAGGTACTTTCTTCAACACGGAGCCTAAAAATTTGTATATTTTGAAGAAACAGCCCCAAAAAAGGGTCATATATAGTAAAATACAAAGGCATTGACAAACTTTACAAAAACATCATTTCAAAGTCAACATGGTCAACAATGGTCAAGGTAAACAGTCTGAATTATTTTAATTTAAAGAAACATTGACTTCAGCATGTTAAGCTTGGAGATTGAGAAAACAATTTAAAATATGAAAATCAGTAAAGCTAAATATACAAATACATTAAAATTTCTTTTTCAAAATAATTTCACTTTAAAACCAAATAGATTTGATTCAATATGACCTTACATGATTCTGCTCAAACTGGTTTCTTAAAATAATCTGAGATGTAGCCTGTAGGAAAAGAGCAAAATGCAACAGAGTCAGTTTCATATTTTCTATCATTCATAATTAATACCGTTATAAATTAAATAGAAAATACTTTTGATGCAGTCCAGCCTATTTGCTGTACAAAACTTATCTTTTTAAACATGTTAAATAACTGATAATAAATATATGTACATACATAATTATAAAACAATAAATAACTTAAATTTTACAATACATGTATATATAAATTAAATTTTGATTCAGACTAAGATTTATAATGCTGATATGACTTTATGTTCTTAAATTTACCTGAATATACTTAAGTAGTATTCGAAAAGTTTAGAAATATTCCTGCATCACCTATCTAGGAAACTAAAATATCCTTTATTTATTCCAGTCAATCTGTATCAGTGACTGTCTGTTGACTCATGATTATTATCAAATGAAGACTTTCAAAACACAATTCTCATTGCAAAGTTTGATTAAAATGGGATACATGTATGTACCCTTTCAATGGTGTAATTAGGGAGCTACCATTTGATTTTTATGGGGGGGCTAGGATGAAATTTGAAAAAAATAGGCAGGACAGGAGTTTTGAGTAAAAAAAAAAGGCAGGATGAGACACTTGCAAAAAAAAAAGTCAGGATACCAATTTATGTAAAAAAAGTTAGGATAAACTAAAAAAAAAAAAGCAGGACCAAATAGAGTGAAAAATAAAAAGGCAGGACAGAGATTACAACTAAAAAAAAAATGCAGGACAAAATTTTTCATCCTAGCCCCCCCCATAAAAATCAAATGGTAGCTCCCTTATAAGAAACATTAAACCAGATGAGAATGTATTAGGTTCAATACCAATGCCCTCTTAAAACAGACAGCAGATGCCAGACAAAGTTCAGCAAATGATAGCTTTTAGCTCTTGTTAACATTACTGAGGTAGATGGTAAATGTTCAAAGTATCAGAGAATATTTTCATAAGGCCTTAAATGGCAAAGAAAGAAAGGAGAAAAGTTGTCTCCAGTAGACTTAAATCTTTTATAGTGATCACAACCTCAAGTTATAGGGATTATGAATTATAATAAGTTAATGATGAGAAATAGTATTATGTAAAAATAAAGAAGCTCCAATGAATATTAGTTTGACTCATCTAGCTTAAGTACTACAGTAGACAAAACCTGTTAACAATGTTTAACATAATAAGCCATCTTTGATGAGCTTTTGTGTATTATGACCTAATGTGGGCTACCAACATAATTTCCTGTAACAAAAATCATTCAATCTAAACATACTATTTATTGACAAGGGGATAGGAAGGGTATGGAAGCAATTGAATTGCTTTTAAATGACTTGATATGGACAGACAAAAAAAGTATTTGTGCAGAATAATACACTTGAAGATGATGGAAACAATGGCTAAGAGATCCTGTGGTAATACCCAATTTATATATGTAATATATAATCTCATGCATTCAAGTCAAATCTTCGAATTCTCACTTTTTGCTTGTAATGATAATATGTGAGGTACTCTTTCAGAGATCGGGGTAATGGAAGAAAATTAATGCCATCATATGTAATTCTGTCACTTAAAGTAGCCCGACATAAATGCTGTAATGAAAATGGAAAGTTTCTGTGAAGAGGAATAGTCAACATGGGTTCAAAAAACATACAGCAATTAGGATCCTTATAGTGTTCAATGAGACCGCATACACTTTCTGAAGCAAATACTCCAGGATCATGACTGTCAAAACTGAATTTGTGATTCCATTGTTCAATGCGAGCATGAAGAGATCTACCATAACGTCGGAAACTGACAGAGAACAGATAATCCTCCTGTGCACTATCACGTAATAGGAATGTACCCTCTGGTTTATTATCTAACAGCTGTTCTGCTTGATATCTATCCATCACACCCCAGTAAAAGCTGCAGTTTGTTATAGAACTTATGTCGGGAACCAAACAATGAATGAAATCAACCTGTGAATGCGACTGTAGTGGTTGACCCATTGGTCGATTTAAGTGTGGATTAGCCAATAGTTCACGGGATGCCATCATTTCACTTGACGTCATCAATGTCCTTGGCAAGAATGTTCCTCTTACTTGAGGATATGATATTTCTCCATAAAAGTCTTCTCTCTTTTTATTTATTCTTTGACAAGATTCACGATGGTGACAGGGTTCAACACTGCCACCTACAGCACCAAGTACAGGAGCTTTCACCCAAACGTCATTAACATCAATGCCTTCTTCCATTTCCCTTGCTCTTTGGGCGATACGTTGTTCATCAATATCTTCTGTTGGATAAAGTTCATCAAAGTTAATTCTTTGAGATAGGAGAAAAAGATCTGTTTGACCCCATACTGAGTTTGGACGAGACTGTACCCTATCTTCTGAATAAAAAGGATTACTTGTCCATGTTAAAGATCCTGTAGCTCCCAAGCTCCCAGATGATGTAGCACCTGCTTCCTCTGTTCTACGAAAAGATGTACAAACACACTTCTCAGTACTCACTTCCTCTTGCTCATCATTTTTACGAGTGTTTTTTGGCACTTGAAGACGTCCACGTAATTTTAATGTAAAAAATTTCTTCCTCATTGTTCCTTTATCTTGAGTATTTTCTGACTTTTTGCGTCTTGAATTTGTTTGTCTAGGAGAAACTTTCTCCGGGACAACTTTATTGCTTGCCTGATTCACATCTTCTATAGATAAGGAGTTCATCAACTCTGCTTCATCTTCATCATCTGTTATATCTACATATTCAGTCTCCTCGGCTTCTATTGATGATGTAGGAATTTCAATAAATTCAGAAATGCTGTTAAGTGAAAACTGACTTCCACAACAAAAGAATGGTCTGACTGCAGAACGATATAAACGATGATTACTCATAACTGCACTGTTTCTCTGCTGGGGATGGTTATCTCTCACGGCTGATAATTTGCCAGATAATGTTTTTTTGTCAGAATCATCTGATTCGGCCTTATCATCACCTAAAAGAGAAAAACAAATATTATTAAATGTTTAAACACAGGAAGTGAGATAATCTGGTTAATCTATTAAAATGATTACTGGAAATGTTGACACACTATATTAATGGGCTCAATCCCAACTTATTTTTGACAAACAATGTTATACAAACACCCAATATTGATATTGCCTGCTTTACTGTAAATATAATATAAACATTTGGTCTGGACTGTTAATGCGTGGCAACAATTGTTGTGCCCATAGATTGAATCATTCATATCATAATTTTAATTTTGTTTTTTTCTTACATTAGTTTTCTTCCCAGGCTTGTATACCACCAAGGTATGAATCATGGTGCAAGATTTCATATCAAAATGTAATATACAAATAAAATATTGTTTTATAATTCTTGGACATGAGGATAAAATTGTAAAAATTTCAAATTCCATACATGAAAGTACTGCCTTGGAAGATCAGTTTTAATGAGCATATAATGAAAAATAGTCTTTCAAAAAAAAGTGTCATCTTGATACAATTATGCATTTCAATTGATCATTCTCATTAATCATTGTCAATTTATAGTATTTGAAAGTTGTATATCTTTCATTTATTTTCATAACAATTTGAATATAATTCATCATTATGAAATTGTAGGAAGTGTCAATAACATGAATGAAACCCATCATTTTTAACAAGGAGTGCATAAATAAATGTGCATCTCATCTGGGATATAAATTTCCAAACATTTTTTTTACTTAAATATTACAAAACCTAATGTATTCTAAATGCAAGCAAAAGTAAATGAAAGCAATTACATAGTTGTCACTACTTAGTTTCCTGAGAAAAATCAATATTTGATAGTGCAGTGTGTAATCAAGTAACCAAGAAGAAAATTAAATTAGAACTGTGGCCCTACCTTTTTCTCTGAAAGCACTTTTCATTATTACAACGTTCCATTTACAATCGAAATAATGAAGCAATCCAATAACGTACAAAATAAATATCACTAACTACCACAAAGGGCTAGATAGGAAACTAACTATTTCCCACTTCAAAATCATAAATGCCCCCAGACATATGTTGTAGTAATTATTAATTTCCTGTACCAGTTGCTCTAAACTTCCTGTTTACATACAAAATATTCATTAAATGTGACATGTAAATTCAATTAACCTCATCTTAGGTTTTTAAGAAACAATTTCCTCCATTATGTCTTTGTCATTTTTCTTGGTGGATAATTGGTTAAAAGAGTTGTGTCTTACTTTTTTAATGCTTTCCACTTATTATTTAAGTGCTTGATGTGAAAAACATCTGTCACTAAATGTTTCAAGTAGATTCTGCATTTAGACATCTGTTTGTCTGGTCTTGTGATAGATAGACCATTTTGATTTTTTTTCATACATATAACTGGATTTGACTTGAGCTTATTTCAGATTTCTTTATCAGCATATGCTATACATGTACATGTTTCCTCACCAGATATTCAGTTTTAAGGTTTTGTAGAATACCAATTTTTGTGAGTATCTCGGTAAAAATGCAGTGGAAAATTACAGAACTTGAAAGATGAAGGCCCTAATTAATTGCTATGATTTTAAGTCATTCTGTTTGAAGTTCACATTCTGTGTTCACTCTAAGCTTAATAGGATCTGTTCTAATTATTGTTTTGATAATCACTTGTGCGAATAATGAAATTCATGCTAGGAATGTGTATGTTAACATAATACAGCAAACCTATATGATCCCCACCCCCAAAAAATACTTTCTGTTCCTAACCTTTGGTATTTCATAATGTAAGGGTCTTTTAACCCTGCCATCTCATGAAATCTGATAAGTTAAGCCTATATAGCTAGCATACACCATTTTGTTCATACTTTAATGGTAGTTGCTGACATATCAAGTTTCAGTGGAGTATATGACCAAAGAACAGAATTCGACAATAGAGAAAGTTACTGACTAATTGTCCAAAAATATATAACAATGTTTTCATTTTGTTAATTGTAAATTCTATTCAAAAATTATTTGTGGAATGGCTCTAAACAAAAATTTAAAACTGAAACTATTTCAACTAAATATAACTTCAAATTGCAATTTTGAAAATTGACCATGCTTATTTCAATTTTGAGAAAAGAAATGAAAATTTGAAGTTTCATGTTGATTATCAGTGATTATAAAGTATGAATTTGTATATATATATGTATACTATACAGGGACAATTCTAAGTATGTCAATGGGAGGTGTTTTTAATTGCTCAATAGAGCTTATATCTAGCCCTATCAAACTGTATGAAATGTAGATTTATAGCAACTTAAAAAAAAGAAGAATCATGGTGGTTTTGTGTTGAGTCCCCAGATACAAATGTATGTCAGGAAAAACCATTAATTTATGGAATATATACATACATTGTACAGTGCACCTCATTTCATGTGTAATCCCAGTAGTAGATTCAGGAAGTGGGTATGTTGAGGAAAATTTTTCCTTAAAATCATTTTTTTTAGATCTAGCTACCCTTTATCAATTACCACCACCCTCTTTCCATGGATGCTAGTTTCCCTATCCCCATAACCTCCTGAATCCAATATTTGATGAACATACAGATAGACCATTGTTTTCAAAAGAAATTCAGGTATGGTATTGCACATACTCAATGTACATGTACACTGTAGATTCCTTAGCTTTGATGAGTACTCTGGAATCATGTCCTAGTCATTTCTAGTATAAATTGATTCTGAAATCATGTGCTCCATTTTTTTTTAAAATGGGAACTTATCATGTATAGATGTATAATCAACTAAATAATGGATAATTGTTACTGGTATTCATTATATTGCATTGAAGTACCAACAGAGTGCATGTAAAACTGAGGAGATGTGGTATAATTGCAAAATGAGACAACTATCCACCTTGTTGTCAAATAGAACAGTAAGCAGTGGCGAACCAGAAATTGAGGGGGCCCACTGGCTGCCCAGGAGAGGATATCAAAGAGCTTAAAAATCAGGATTATCAGGTAGGACCATAGACTGCATGGAGTCAGTCAGTCAGTTTATCATCAAAAATGAAGCATGACTGAGGTGTTAAAATCAATTACAATTCATCATTTTCATGATTAAGTAGTTTTGAAAGATTGGGAGGTTAAACTTAGTAAATGTGTGTGCAAAAAGATGCCTGAATATAATTTTAAGGTTAAGTTTTAAAAATAAATGATATATATCTCAATAAGTCGTTGTTAGATTCGAAATGTTATTCCAAATTGTTTGGTTTCTTCCATTTATTATTACTGAATTTATTTATTTTATCTATAATATAATACTTGTAGATACTATTTTTGAGTAGAATGAAACTCAAAACAGTTTGGCTGTGGCCATTGATTCATTCATCCATCGACTAGGACAATTTAGGTGAACGTTTGTATGTAACGACCATTGATCACTGTTTACTTTTTAAAGACACTTAAACTATGGGGTCACCAAAGGTTCTCAACACCTTAATAAAGTAATTCGAAAAAATTAATCAGAAATCACACGATGTTTTGATTTATATCAATTATATATATCAAAACATAAAGGTTATTTCTGATTAATTTTTCGAATTGTTTTATAATTAAAGGCGTTAAGAAACCTTGGTGACCCCACAGTTTAAATGTCTATCGTAAGTACGTCGTGAACAGTGGTCGTTACAGACAAACGTTCACGTAAATTGTCCCAGTCAATGGATGAATTTAATGTGTCAATCAATGGCCACAGCCACACTGTTTTGAATTTCATTCTATTAGCGCATGTAACGTTGCGCTTATATAAATTGTAATGTTTCCCTTTTTTTAAGTTTATGACGTTTATGTTACGTTGTTTAGAGGCTTTATTCATTGCAAGTTATTTATTATTCAGAGACCCATTTGTATTTTGTATAGAGAGGTTATAATGATTAATTGGTAAGACATATTTATGAAAAATTTTAAGAACAATATTTATTTAAAGAAATATTAAGAAATGTAAAAGAACTTAAATAAATTAATATTTATTAAAATTAACTTTTTAATTTAACAAGTTATTTATGAAGAGTGAAAGAAAGTGATTCCTATTGTTTGTATAGTATCATATTTTTAGTGTTTTAATTTATATTTTTACTTACAATGTATGTGAATGTGTATTTGTATTTTATTATAGAGAATTGGTTGTTATGATATTCTACCAAATGTAAATTTGATGAATAAAGTTATGCATAATTCTAAGTTCTAACGCCAAACTCAACTTCATTTGATGTGACCCGTACAGTCGCTTTAAGGTAATTTTCAAATTGTGGATTATACATGTATAAAATGTATGTTCAATAATTGTGTTATAATCCTGGCACCAATATATGATTATTCCTGACCTATCTTCCAATTTAATTTTGGTTTATGAATTAATTGCCAGCAATGACAAGGAGTTACAAATGTGTAAGAGGGAAATGTGTCATGATAGGACATCTGTGATATATATATCTGCATGTTATAAAAGTATGGTTTTGTACTGAAATCAATTTTCACAACTAACTTTTCCATTGTTGAGTCTACTTTCACTTACTTCAAAGACATTTACTGTTAAATAGTTGTAAATCATTTAATGAGTTAACATAATTTAGAATTGGTGCCCATAATTTTGAAATTGAAATTGGTAATCTCAAAGAAATATCCCCCAAACAAAAGATTTTGTAAATTGTTGAGTATAAAATAAAAAAAAAATCCAGTGTCCATCACTTTAAATTACAATCCTGAAAGGTCCAGTTTCATTTTAAACTTATATAATTATCTTCTAAATTTACTTATAATTTCAAATTTCATATTTCTAAATGAAAAAGCAAAATTTATATGGTTGATGTCAAATGATGATCCAATAGCTATATATATAGACACTGCTAGACATAATAATATACAGTAATGATAAAATTATTAAATAGTTAATAAAAGTTTTATAAATACTTAATATGCTAAAAGAGAAAAATTAAGTAATAAGACATGAGCATGATGAGTGGCCCAAAGGTCTTTCTTTCTTCAATAATACAATGGCAATCAATTGTGTTCACTAACTTAAGATTTATCTATGGGAATACACTGTGTTTGTTTCCTCCCTTTTCCTACATAGTTTTAGTTTGATTGTCATGTATTGTAATACACAAGTATAAAAAACTAGAGGCTCTAAAGAGCCTGTGTGGCTCACCTTGGTCTATGTGCATATTAAACAAAGGACACAGATGGATTCATGACAAAATTGTGTTTTGGTGATGATGTGTTTGTAGATCTTACTTTAACTGAACATTCTCGCTACTTACAATTTTCTCTATCTATATAGACTTGGTCCTTTAGATACAGAGAAAAATATTTTGTAAAAATTTACCAAAATTTACCAAATTAATGAAAATTGTTTCTATCTATAATAGTATTCAAGATTATAACCAAAACCGAAAATTTCTTTAAAAATTACCAATTAAGGGGGAGCAACCCAAAAACCAGTTGTCCAATTCATCTGAAAATTTCATAGCAGATAAATGTTGACTTGATTAACAAATTAACCCCTGACAGATTTGCTCTAAATGCTTTGGTTTCAGAGTTACATTTTTGTATTATAAGCCAAAATCTACATTTTACCCCTATGTTCTATTTTTAGCCATGGTGGCCATCTTGATTGGTTGGCTGGGTCATTGCACACATTTTTTAAACTTGATACCCTAATAATGATTGTGGATAAATTTGGTTAAATTTGACTCAGTAGTTTCAGATGAGAAGATTTTTTTAAAAGATTACAAAAATTTACAAAAAATTGGTAAAAAATGACTATGAAGGGCAATAACTCCTTAGTTTATAGTTTATTAAAGAAAACTCAGCCGCAGAAGACTGCGTAACAGGAGCATATTATGCACAATTTAAATCACAACATATTTCATAATACATACAGTATACATTTTTAAATTATACATCTTCAGAGATAAATCTTTGTTTATTGCAGTTTTAAATCAGACAAGCATCTTTTCTACCTTTTGAATAAAAACTGACAGCTAAGACAGCACATTATTATTACAATATTTAAGCATGCCCAGTACTTTTTTAACATTTGGATATTTTAAATAATATGGAGGTATGAACTTCCCCCTTAAATCGTTAACTTTATAATTGGTACATATACATATATAGTGGTACACATCCCCAAGACCAGCTTTACAAAGTGGACAAATTCTCTCATTTCGTGGTACATTTCTCCATCTTCCTGTTTCAATGGGAAACTTTGTATTACATACCCTTAATTTACATATATTTACTCTATGACCCCGTCTTAATTTTAACAGATATGGTTCTAAGCAAAACTCTTCTTTAAAGTGTAAATAAAATTTCCCCCTTGATGAGTTATTTATATCAGAGAACCATTTTTGAATAAACTGGTCCTGGAGACGCTGCCTCACATTAGTTTTAATATAATTATAATCAACTTGCTCCGGAATATTATATATTTCACAAAAGCCACAGTCAAAGGGGTCAACTGACCATTTTGGTCATGTGACTTATTTGTAGATCTTACTTTGATGAACATTATTGCTGTTTACAGTTTATCTCTATCTATAATAATTATATTCAAGATAATAACCAAAAACAGCAAAATTTCCTTAAAATTACCAATTCAGGGGCAGCAACCCAACAACCGGTTGTACGATTTGATAGATCTTGATCTGATTAACAATTTTAGCGCTGTCAGATTTGCTCTAAATGCATTGGCTTCAGAGTTATAAGCTAAAATCTACATTTTACCCCTATGTTCTATTTTTAGCCATGACGGCCATCTTGTTTGGTTGGCCGTGTCACCAGACACATTTTTTCAACTAGATACCCCAATGATGATTGTGGCCAAGTTTGGTTAAATTTGGCCCTTTAGTTTCAGAGAAGATTTTTGTAAAAGTTAACAAGGATGGACGACAAGTGATGAGAAAAGCTCACTGGCCAAGGGCCAGGTGAGCTAAAATCATCACACATACAACACTTTAATTTAAACTGTAATTGTTCTGCTCTACACACATGTTGATTGACAAATAAAAATTGTTGTTGTATGTATTGGAATTTTAAACATGCTAAAATCATGTTCTGTTGAATGTTTTGATGTGCCTTGATTAATTGGAAAAAGCATACGTTTTCTTTACTATATTCTCCTTAATGATATTCGGATGTTATCAAAATGGCATTATGTTTTCTTAAAAAGTAATAAAAAGATTTATCTAATATGCAGATAGAAAATGACTTTAAAGTCTGGAAATCATGGAAATGAAGTTTTTTTTTAAATCATGGTTCTGGTAAATCATATTTTTTTTATTCCAATACCATTCAGTAATTGAAATAACTAAATAACAGGTTGGAGACAACCAGCCAAATAGGGAGATATTCCTCAGGCCTAAAATAAAATATGGTTTGTTTCCACAATCCCGACCGAACCTACAAAAATGATCCTACTCATTCAATTTTATTGTCAAAACTAAGTCAAATATTATTTTATTCATTTCTGGTTTTTCAGGCTTGCAGAATCATCTGATAATATTCAAGCTTTTTGGAAAAATAAAATTATTTCCCTACCTATCTACCCACACCTGGCTTGGCAGGGTCAGGATTGGGGAAACAAACAATATATCAATTTAGGCCTCAAATGAGAAACAATTCCTTAATTGAGAAATCATTAATTAGATAGTGTGCATTCCTGAAACTGTCTCTTTGTAAATTTAGAAGATGCTACCACAGTCCACTAGTTGGTTGTCTTTTATATTGGGAAGAAGTTCCCTGTAACGGTAGAAAAATCAATAAAAAATTTTTTTTTTTTTAAATCAGGAAAATTTCCCAAATTTTTCCATTCTACTTATGAACTCAAAATCGTTAATTTTTTTTCAGACTTTTTTAAATCCCTGTATCTGCGCAGAAATCTAATTCCTTTTTCCGGTCTTGTTTGCATGAGACTTTGAATGAAATATATATTTATCAATCTAGTAAAATATAGGATTGGAACTCAATACCAATTCATTTTTAATATTTGTTTGACATGAAAAAAACGTTACCTGATGAAAGTGTTTCTTTGTTTACATTGCATGTGACATCATAACTTGAATAAGGTCACAACTAATTCCCTAACATCAGAACCAACATTGGAAACGTTACAGTATTTCCGTTTTTTACATGAACGTGTTTGAATTAAAAAAAAAAATAATTCATACAGACTTTGTCCCCATTCACAGGTAATGCCTGCCTCATATTAGAATATCCCTTTCACAGATGGCAATGTTTAGACAATGACAGATAATGAGATAGATTTGGGGCCAGAAAACCAGTTTTGTTCAAACTGCTGTAACTACAAATCTGTCCTCTTTCCCTGAATGTGTACCGAATGGGTCATTTGCCAAAGCCAAAAACTGAACTGTTTAAAAAATCTTTTGCTTATTCTGGATCTGTTTTATGGAACGGACTGCCATATGAAATGCGTAAAGTGCAAAACACGTAATCTTTTAAACAAATTTTAAAACAATACTTGAGACAGTCCCAATATTCAGTCTGAAATTTTTGCAACTATTACTCTTAGAATGTATGATTTTAATGATTTGTATGTTATATCTATTTACTACATTTAATCATGGTACATGTACATTGAACTACTATGTCTATACAATTGTGTTTATATGTTGTATGTCTGCTTTTTTCTCTTATTATTATTTTTTTGTGTTTTTTACTTGTATTGTATACATGTAGAGTGGGGCTGCTCATATTCGCCGTGGACATAATTTTGCCGTTTTATGATTTTTAGGTGTAAAAACTTCAAAGGATGGTTGAAATTGAAGAAATATGCCGGTAAATTATATTTTTATAACAAATATGATTAATTTGAAAATTAGACCAAATTTCAGCACTAACCGCAAAGGACCGAAAAACGGACAACGATTTTCAGCCAATTTCCTGAATGAAAAAAACGATTTCAAAGAACTATTTCTTTAGTAATTCTTTGACTGATCAATTGCCCTAAATTTCAGTTTTTTACACCTTTCAAATGTCTGTTATTCATCTATAATGAAATTTATTTGATAAATATTGTTTAAAGCTGCAGTTATTTGGTTTTACATGTAAATAGATGTTTAACAACGGCGAATATGTGTCCCCCGTTGACAAAACATCAGGGAATTTCAAACATCCTTTAATCCAACATTTCAAATGATTTTTCTCAAAACAAACACGTTTTAAAGCTAAGAATATTTTGCATTTGAAGTTATCTTCATAAAGAAATATCAGTATACTTTCAAAAACATAAAGACCTGAACATAAACTGAAGAAAACATGGAAAGATATGGCGAAAATGAGCACCCCACTCTATATGAGGGCCTCAGGGAAGTTTAGTAATTGTAACTAACTGTGTTTACCCTCTTTAAATAAAGAATTTATTATTATTATTATTATTTGTGGAGCAGAATCTGCTGATTCTTCCAGGGCACCTGAGATCATTCCCAGTTTTTGGTGGGGTTCATGTTGTTCAGTCTTTGGTTTTCTATGTTGTGTCTTTGTTTGTCTTTTTCTTGCTTAATTTAGAAATGGCGAAGTCATTGTATTTTCGTCTTGTGAGTTTGAAAGTCCCTTTGGTATCCTTTCCTCTCTTTTACTCTAAGTCAGTTGCCCTCAAGCTCAGACCCTACATTAGTGATTTACCTCATCATAACATGTACCACAGGCACTAGACGTTCTGACAATAGTATAAAAATATTGGCAATTGGAAGAAAATAGTGTCCATATATAATATATTATATATATGGACACTATTTTTATACTATTGACAGAACGTCTAGTGCCTGTGCATGTACATGTACTTCTACTTCTATGTCAGTATGTGTTCAATCTGCAGTCGATTACCTGATAATAATTTTTTATTATAAATTAATTTTCTTGGTGGAGTGCTGTCCCCTTAACGTCGGATAACGTTTATCCAACATATTTTATTATGGGGCTATAAAGTATGCTTGTTAGGCATGTTAGGCCTATATCAATATATAAATCCAGTCACAAGTATAAACAAGTCAGACTGACAGACAATTTTAGCTGTGAAGTTTACTGAAACTGTGAGGTTTTTAAACATCTTTGAAACATAAAATGTGTCAGAAATATAAATCTACATGTGTAAGGTGAAACTTACCGCTACCTTTTCCCGGCATCGTGTTTCAATAGATTCTCATTTTTATGAATGAACAACAGGAAATGGATTGCGTAGGTGTCTGACTGACGTCATGTTACAATATAAATGAGGAAAACTGGTTCATATCGACTTATCTATTCTTCGTTAGTGCTCTGGCAAATCTAAAGTTACCAGCACAAAAGTATCGAGTCGACCCAAGACATATCGGACTGTTTGTATGAACTGACTCTCCAATTCCCTTTTTTTATTATTGAACAATAATTTCTCAGTGGCCAGGCGCGGATCCAAGGGGGGGGGGGGGGGTCCGGGGGTTGGAACCCTCTTTTTTTTTGGCCGATCAATGCATTTGAATGGGGACATGTAGTTGGACCACCCCCCCTTTGTCCTGGGTTAGGAACCCCCCTTTTTTACATAAGTCACGGAGGGCCCACTGACTGTCTAAGGGGGCCCCGATCGCCCCCCTGCCCCCTAAATCCTTCTCGGTTTCTGTTATGTGTAACTATAATAATCATATTGTATTGTCTTTATTTTTAATTTGATTGACATGCTTGTAATGAGCATTATGATTAACGGGGGGGGGGGGGGGGGGGGGCAAGGGGTTTAGCAGTTATGCTGTTATGGGGCATTTTAATTCTTTGTTATCTGTTATTCTGAAAATATATTTGCTGTTAGCTGTTATTGTCTCATTCTTTGTTAGCTGTTATTGGGTTTTTAGTTTTTTTGTTATCTGTTATTGTGATAATGTATTTGCTGTTAACTGTTATTGAAAATTGGGATGTTAACATTTTTGGGACAGCCAAAATTCGGTAGAAATTGAAGATCATTGGACATTAGAGTCTACCACTACTAATATGTTGGTCCCGTATTCGGAGAATTATTCCATTAACATATACCCACCACAAAAGTGAGGTCCAGGACAATTCCATTATATCTTATGATTATCCTTCGTAAAAGCTGCTCTTTTCAAAGCAGAGCCAAATACATTGTACAATGAAAGTTCCCACCATGTACTGGGTTCCGAAGCTGCACATAACTCATTACAATTAAAGATTTATTTCAACTTCAAGCCATAGTTCACCTATTAAACTATGTATTCTACTTACTAGTACACTTGGTACAATCAAAAACCTGATAACAATTTGTTCAAATAAGGCCTTTGAAAATAGTGGAATAAATTACTTTTGGAGTGTCAAAATTGGTCCTACTTAATAATTTGCATGCTTATAATTGGTGCTTTTGATTTTTCTACCCTATATACAACTTTGCCTCATAGTCTTATTCAGAAAAATTCACACACCTCATTAAATGGGCATTTAAAAAAAGTCAGAATGCGAATATATATATTCAAACTCTTTTAGGTCATTTTTTAATAGCAACAAACACAAGAACTATGTCAATTGGACCTACTTTGATACCATAACAGTAACTGCCCTTGAATTTTTACTGGATATAATTTTTGTCTCTTTGACATAATCCTCATTTCCATTCTCAATTTTATTACACATTATTTAAATTACAAACATGTGTGAGTTTCGATATTTGTACAAAAATAAATGCTGAAAAAAAGTATTCCATAACAAATAAACAGCTACGCCATGAGTGCATGATACGCCCGTCACCTTTTGGAAATATTCGATAACTTCTCAATGTCATATCAGATATTTATAAAAATCAGTCAATTTATATCATGTATATAAACAATACATCAAAGTTTCATGAGAACTGCAGAGAACATTTTTGAGTTATTGTCCGAAAACTGGAAAATACCATCTTTTTTAATGAATAAACCTCTTAACTGAATAGCATTAAATCGGAAATAGAAAAAATTCGAAAATGCATGTTCATAGAAAATGGAATTCATTACAAAGGATTATACCCGTAATAAGAAATACTGGATTGGTGAAGGACCCGACTTATTTTAATATTTCATTTACTGTTATCTGTTTTTGTCCATTTTAATTCTTTGTTATCTGTTATAAGCCAAATCAATTTGCTGTTTTGCTGTTATTGGGACCCCCCCTTGCCCCCCCTCTGATTAGAAAATTATCCTGTTTGAAACCTGGCGTATTAGCGGTTACCTAATGCCGCCGCTGAAAGCCTGGAGTCCGACCCTCTCACCAGAGACATAGTATATTTGTGTTTAACTTTTGTGTGTTATAACATACATGTCAGACTCAGCTTTTAAATATTACATGGGACTATATATACTAACCTTAGGCTTATATTATGTCCCAGTTTTTACTTTATAATGTTGTTTCTTCGCGGCATCAAATAAAGGCTATTTATTCACTGATGCCGGATAGTTACCCTATTTTTAATCTAACTTGATTTAAAACTTTTATATCATGAGACAAACAATGCTTTACTTCATTCCTAATTTGTTACTTTTTTTGATTTTTATTGCATGCTATGTGTGTGAGAGTTCAACTTTGAATAACAGGTTGTTTTATATTAGGATGTTTTATGTTTTTATATTCGGTCAAAATTAATCTCCTATCACTCTTGTTTATTCAAGGGCATGTCATACAGTTTGAAACCCTGTCAAGGTCGTTAAACACTTCCATCATCATTGATCCTACGGTGATTTATTGATGAAAACTTGGTTTGCGTTTTTGCTATTCTTTACCCGATTCTATCAAATATGTAACCTAGTTATTAGAAAAAATACCTTCATGTGTTATTTTTTATTTATGTAAAATGAGGTCGAAATTTTAGATTGACTGATTCAGACACGTTTATTCAGATCTTTTGGTCTTTCAATATGTTACTGTAAAGATAAACATTATGTGTATTGCAATAGTTGAGAGGCGTGGTATAGTGGTTAGTGCATCGGACTACTAACACAAAGATTCCTGTTTCGATACCCGTTCCGGGGAGAAAATTTCAGGGACTGAAAAAAATTTTCGGCTCTTCCGCCCTTGACACCATTTGCGAGTATGGTCTTGAGGAAACGATGATAGTCCGTAGGAAGGGGACGATAAATGGCTGACCCGGTTAAGAGAGGGCCATATCTCTTGCACGTAAAAGACACCATTGTAGATGTCTAAAAAGAGCAGGCTAATGCCGCTACAAGGTGACACTCGCACCCGCAAAGTGGAACTGAAGGGATTAATATAAGTTGCAAAACTTGTTTCCCAATCCACTATAAATGAATATGTTTAAACTTTAAATAGTTTACTTTTTTCACACAATTGTTATTGAATTGAATTCATTGTCTATTTTCATCGAAAGAAAAATATCTACCGATGTGTTAGAAAAGAGAGAGGCGAAAGATATCAACGGGATATTCAAACTCAATTGCCAAAAGTGGAAAATAAACTGATAACTCCAAGGATAAAAAAGAAAAAGACAAACAATAGTACACATAAACACAATATAGAATACTCAAGATCACTAAAAACTGAACCCAACGACCCCCCCCCCTTAAAAAAAACCCAACCAAACTTGCGGAGATCTCAGGTGCTCCGAAATGGTAGGCAGATAATGGCCTGCTCCACATGTGACACCCGTCATGTTAGTACACACACAGTAATTTGTCTAATTCGATATGAGCCATGTCAATTTCTAGATGTAAATTAAGATTGATATATGAGGCAAAAGTGACTGTTTGTTATAACCTTTACCTCAAGTTCGATGGGATAGATGCGTTCAACAGCATAACCGAATTATTTAGTGAGAGAACATCATCTTTACAGCGGAAAGTCAATATAAAAGGGTGCTGGTAACTTCTTTTCTATTATCTAAAGACGTTCCTATATGAAGTCAGCCTTATCATATGAATAAGAAAAACAGTTGGTGCCCCTGGGAATGTCAACTGTTTCTTGAGAAAAAAAAATATTTTCAATACGAAACAGATATGTTGTAAACCAAGAAATAAAGCATCTTTTGTTTGAATCAGAGCATGCAAAGAAATTGCCACCGTTTAAATTTTGCAAATATCCCATAGTGCAAATTACACGGATGATTAATATTGACCATTTGGTTACCCAGGTATATATGGTCACCATAATTTTTACAATTTCGGGATTTAGCCGAGAAAATTGTTAATTTATTCTTGAAATGTATTGTCTTTACTTTGACACTTTCCTCGTTCAAATGTTATCTGGAATACATATATTTCTGATTATTCTTAAACTGATGAACTAGTAGATGACTCGTAGATATGTCTCTATATAGGCCTAGCTACGGTCTTTAGATTACGTCCGAATTTAAACTAATAATAAGTATAGTAAGTAAGTAAGTAAATTTTATTGAGAGTCGGGCATGATACAATTCAACAAGGTAAACATGAGCTCTGTAGAGTTCTTAACCGACTTGATATTAAAAACAAAAAACAAATTATAAGCACATATGACAAACTACACATACAATAAAACACATGCATAATATAATAGATAAGCAAACATGCATTAATCAAAGCAAGCAAGATAGAAGAAAGGAAAAGCAAATTTAACTGGCACACAGAAAAAAGCTAAGAAAAATAATAAAAAAAAAAAGCAAACAATAAACAGAACACAGGGCCAGAAGATTTTAGCTCTGAGACAGCAAAGTTATTGTCTACATGAGCTACAGAAGCAGTTTTCTAAAGAGCACCATGTAGAAATAAAATGTTTGAACTTTTCCAAAGTTGAGAGGCTCCGTGCATGGTCAGGCAGGGAGTTCCACAACTTTGCTGCCTCAAAGCTAAAACTCCAGTCCTTTTGCCATATACCTTGTAGTTCTTGGTTGTGGTAAATCAACTGTGAGTTTACATCTAAAATAATACGATACGAGTTATCTTTAAAATTTATTATATTTTGTAAGAACTCTGTACTGGATTTTGTCAAAATTTTGCCAGTTAGTTTCTAATGCCATGGTTCTCACGGCATGCGTCTGATTTTAAATTGGGAGTTTAGATTGTTCAAGTAGTTGTTCATATGAGTTATTGTAGTCATCGTAGATGAATTTGAGCGCTCGTTCTTGCAGTTTTTCATTTTTTTTGGTGTTGCGCTCGCTACAAAAATGCCATGTGAGTGGACAGTAAAAAGTAAAATCACAAAAATACTGAACTCAAAGGAAATCTAATCGGAAAGTCCAAAATCAAATGGCAAAATCAAATGACAAAACACATAAAAACGAATGGACAAGAACTGTCATATTCCTGACTTGGTACAGGCATTTTCAAATGTAGAAAAATGGTGGATTAAACCTGGTTTTATAGCGCTAAACCTCTCACTTTGATTACAGTCTCATCAAATTCCGTTTTATTTACAATGATACTTAAGTTTGACATGATGAAAGAATAGTAAATTGTCATTTTTCGGTCAGTTTGTTCAAGTGTGATCAAATTCTTTTCAGAACATTTAACTGTCTGGCTGCCTTTTTGCAAATATTAGATATGTGTTTGTTAAAGTCAAGCTTAAAATCAATGGTTACTTCAAGTATTTTTACTTCATCATCGCAGTTTGATGTTGTTCAAGTTCCATTTAAGTTGACTGAGACTATGTTGTTTTTATGTGTTTTACTACCAATTGCTATGGCTTGAAATTTTTCTGGATTAGCCTGCATTTTATTTTGTGAGAACCATGAGATTAGTGATAAGTGACCCACTGTCTTCCTCCAAGGATAATTAATAGCTGACTGCCAAAGAAGTCATCCAGATTTTGAAAGGGTATTGTCGTCTCAGCATTTGTTGTTGAATTATATAATTAATGCAAAGATTGTTTGAGTCTCGCTGTAGATATTATTTATCATTGACAGTCAATAAAGATAAGAAATAGGATCTAAGTAACAAATGTAGGGTACGAAAAGATAAATAGGGCGACGTTATCCCAATTTACTATTTGTCAAAAGAGGGCAGCACTGCGTGAACCGGAAATAAGAGTTGAAATTAACAAAATTGAAAACAGAAAAGAAATGCCAGGTACAAAGATTGAAAGAAGTAATTAGAAAAATCTACTGAATGACATGCAGTCTTTCTCAGTGCAAGACTTTATTTGACTGTCCATAGAACAAAGTTTACTGATGATCTTGTTTGGAAATTCTTTTTTTGCAATATCAGAACAAGGATTTGTATAGTCTCACTATACAAATCCTTGATCAGAATATAGATTTCATTACATCATGTATTTTTTCATAATTGTTTGTATTTTACTACCATGTTTATCCATTCGGTCATTAATACTATTCATTGCAAATTTGTTTGTGCCATTCAATTTTTGTCTTTTAAATGTCTATTTGAAGATATCCTCACCTCGCCCCCAATTTTAATTCAAATTCCAGTTGAATAATTGGAAAATCATGATTGTTGTTTTAATTCGCTTTGGTGTAAATTCTGAATGTATTTATAGCTTTGTATGAGTTCAGAGTAAAACTTTGAAGATTTTTTGAAAATGAAAACACACAGCTTGGTCCCTTTGATCTGAAACAATAAAGTATAACAATACACTATTATAACCAAAACATGATAAAATTTATTCAACACACAAAAAAAAAGTGTAGTCAGAATTTTACCGTGCTTTATTTATAAGTCAATGAAACAATACCCTAACCAAAGCATGATTAAGAGTACTCGTTATTCTAATTCAACACAAAATAAAACTTTGACAGAATCCCACTTTATTAAGAAAGGATTATCTTTTTTTTTTTAACAATAAACACTATCCAAAACATCATGATTCAACACCAAAAAAAATGCTGTCTCACTTTATTTTGAGACAATGACAACAATTATACTTATAAGAATATACTTGCCAAAACTTGATTACAAAGTTACTATATATCTCAACTTGTACGATTCGCTCGTGTATGTAACAATGTATTAGATTTTAGCGAGAGAAATTTATGTATTACTGAAAAATTATTACACCAGGGTTTTCGATATCACAAACTGGTCAAAACATTTACTAAATTTTATCACCGGTATAAGGAAATAATTCGTAAATATAACTCAACATGCAGACATCTTATACGTTCAGGTATTTCACATCCAAAATTTTATGGAAATATTCTTTATAAAGCACAAAAATGTCAGTATTCTCCTCAGAAACTAACAAAACCTTTAAATAGACTTATTAAAAGGGGATATAGTTACGATACTGTTGTCAGGTCATTAAAGATTGCATATTTTGGCTTTAACATTGATTCACTGATAGGGTCTTTGCATCGGAACTAAACACATTTATTTCTTAAAAAAACAGTTGTTGGCATGACACGGGTTATGTTCTTCTCATATATTTTATGATAGTATGATACTAAACCCCTAACGGGAGGGATTGTACCTGATATTCATATGATGAAGACATAATCTTTCAATCAGTTTAATTGAGGTCTGGAGCTGGCATGTCAGTTAACTGCTAGTAGTCTGTTGTTATTTATGTATTATTGTCATTTTATTTATTTTCTTTTGTTACATCTTTTGACATCAGACTCGGACTTCTCTTGAACTGAATTTTAATGTGCGTATTGTTATTGTTTTACTTTTCTACATTGGCTAGAGGTATAGGGGGAGGGTTGAGATCTCATAAACATGTTTAACCCCGCCGCAATTTTGCGCCTGTCCCAAGTCAGGAGCCTCTGGCCTTTGTTAGTCTTGTATGATTTTAAATTTTAGTTTCTTGTGTATAATTCGGAGTTTAGTATGACGTCCATTATCACTGTACTATTATGCATATTTTAGGGGCCAGCTGAAGGACACCTACGGGTGCGGGAATTCTCGCTACATTGAAGACCCATTGGTTGCCTTCGGCTGTTGTTTGCTCTATGGTCGGGTGGTTGTCGCTTTGACATATTCACCATTTCCTTTCTCAATTTTACTAAACACAAAACCAATTAAAATTTGGCGTTAACGTGTAGGGTGCGAACATGTATGGTGGGAACGTGAAAGGGGGCGAACATGAGTGGGTGCGAACGTGAATGGGCGCGAACGGACACGGATTCTCCTCACGCCAGCGGTACCTCGAATGACTGAATACCACCGTTATTATCCAAATAACACTTGTAATGACCTTTAACACTTGAAATAATAATATAAGAATATATTGGTGATTTTAACACATTGGTTATTAAATAAAATCATATTATTTAATATTAGAGTGGGTGGCCCATATAATTTCTAGTCCTATAATATAAGACTCTGAAGGTTCATATTTTTTAAAACAGTTGGACTGAATAACCAATGCAAGCTTTTAGAAAAATTATTTGACTCCCTAGTTGTGCCTATTGCTCTATATGGTATGGGGAATAGGCAAACAACACAGAGATTCAGATCACTTTGAAAAGCATCAAATGCTGCATGTTTAGCCGAGCTGAATAGATTGCCTTTATATACCAGATTAGAATTTTCAGCAATAAAATATTGGCTTCATATACTTGAGTCAAATAATTCACTTGCCCTAAAAATATATAAAGCAACTTTTAGAAAAAAATAACTCTTAGATAATAAATATGAAAAATCTTATTTCAAGACTTGGGATTTCATTTTATTAATCTAAATCCTATTGATATTAAAGATGTATTTAAAACCAATTCAAGAGAGAATCAACAATATAGCCTTCCAGAAGCAAGAGACTGGTCAACATCAATCAAAATAATTTTTTTTTTACTACATGTAGATAAAATTTTTGTTCGCTTTGGAGATTCCGTATATCGTCAGGTTATCAGAATTCCAATGGGGTCAATTATTTTTTTTGTCACATTAGCCAAAACAATATATTTTTCGCCACTTTACTATTTTTTGCCCCAAGTAAAATATATATTTTTTTTGTATAAATTTTCCTTTTCCACCCCCCCCCCCCCCCCCCCCCCCCTTAATAAGATGAGTTTGACCCACTGTCGTCTATTATTATTCTTTCAAACTAATCTTAGAGTCTACATTGTAATCAATAAAACAAGACATTTACTTTTAAAAAGAAGAACTTTATCTTTAACTAAAAAGGTGGAAAATTTATTATATTTTGAACAACTTTAAAAGAAGGGGGCCACTTACTTTTAAAAAATAAAGAAGATATAAGTCCCTAAATATAACAAAATTCTTGGACATGTTTTAACCATATAATACCAGAAACAACAAAACAAAAGTTTTTATCACTAGAAATTGACCCCTCATTTAAGGTGTAGTCATTACATTGAAGGGTTACTCTCATTCAAGGGATTGTTCCAAGTTCTTCCCAACTTTTTGAATAGATTTCTTCATAAAGACAGTTTTCTTTTCTAGACCATTGTAAAAGAAAAAGTTGAGAAGTAAAACTATGCTTGAAACATGTGTGTCACTGAAACGACTCTAAAGTACCCATTCGAATCAATTATCTATATCAAAGTCAAAGGATAATGTTTTCAATCAGAAATTTTTTTGCTTTTGAACATTTTTCGTCATAATAACAGTTTTCTTTTCTGGACTATGATCATTAAAAGAAGGAGAGGAGACGTAAAAATTTTGCTTCAAACATGTGCGTCGCAAAGTGGTTAATACATTCCTTTATCATATGTAACATGTGACGGACACCATTTAACCATATAATTTTGTCAAATAATATACAATCAACACCTTTATTAATTAGTCCTTTGTTGTCCATAGCTATAAAATGCAATCAGCTGATTATTGATTTTCTGTCAAAATCTTAATGAGTTTAAGGTGAATTCCGAGTATTGTCCAATCAGGTAAAGTCTGAGAAACCCGAAAATAGTAAATAAACAAGATGGCTAAAAATAAATCGTTATATATATTTTTTTCACCAAATTCTTTCGCCAATAACAAATTTTAATCGCCACAATTTTTATTTTTTTGGCAAATTGCGAAAATGGCGACCACCAGCGGAAACCCTGATAATTTATAATAAAACAATTTACCGAAAACAAATATGACAGACCTGAACCAACGACAACCACTGATTTATTGTCAATATCATAATTGAATTTGAATTTGAGGAATGTCTCAACATATACTGATTACAGCTTTATATGTAAATAACAATAGGTGACATCAGACGTATTTTGTTTTCAAAATATATTTACAATACACATTTTCTAATTTTAAAAGTAAATATATACATGATGTATATTTATAATATTTATCTAAGTTACTAAGCTGTTTTGTGTTTTTAAGGGACAACATTTCTATTAATTTTAAAGTTGCAGGCCTTGATCAGTAATATTTTATTTTTCAGCACAAAGAAAAAGAAAAGCAGAAGCTTCAACAACAGTTGATGAGAACTGTCCAGCAGTAGCTATGTTTAGACAGTATCAGTTAGAACTGGACACCAAACATGATAAACATGAAAGATTAGTTAAACTAAGTAGAGATGTCACTATAGAAAGTAAACGAACCATTTTCTTGCTACAAAGACTTACTGGGTAATAGCAATGTGTTTGGTTCAATTGATCACTTAAACTTCTTCTCTACTAGCAAACAAAAAAAACAACAAAATATAACAATGATAACACTAATGCCCAACATAAATGTAAATTTTGTGACTGGTGATCGTTACTTCAAACTTCCTGCAAAAACGGAATTCTTATAACCAGCTTTTCGTTGTTTTAAGAGGAATGAAAGGTTTGATGCTATGAAGTTAACATTTGGCAACCCCTTGTATGATAAAAGAATGTTTTCTCAAAGAGTTCCTGTTAGAAATTATGTAATAAAAATTAAGAATTTCTGACTCTGGTCCTCATCCAATATTCCCTTTTAAAATATTGGATTGTTCCAAATATCTGGATTTTGGAACCTTCTGTTTTTTCATCCTTGTTTACATGTATATAGTTTCTAGCACATCTAGTTTGGAACAAGTTTTTCTACAACATAACATTGTACTCTTTTCCAATCCAATTTAATTTATTTGAATAAAATATTGTTTAAACTAAACTAAACTACTCTTTTCAGGAAACCCTACCTTTCATTTTTCTAAATATACTGATAGTCATCTGCATTTTATAATTGTTCTACATGAATTTAAATAACATACAGGAAAGCCATATGTCTGTGTCAACAGTTTATTTGATAAAGACAATATTTGGTACAAGCTTTTCTTGCAAAGCACAGGTACTTGTCATAGAACTTTTTTCCTTATATACCTTAAACATATGTTATATTAAGGTATATAGGGGAAACATTCTGAGACAAGCGCCTGTGTTGTAAAGGCTCTCTGTGTAACATATATATTTATAAAAAGAAATTTGTATAAAAACATTTAGTACTGTAAGAGACTTATTCATATTTATTTTAAAGTTTGTTTCTAGGAATGTGTAAACATAGTAAAATGTATCCCTGGGCAAAAGCATAACTAAGTGTATAATTCTACATTTTTTTTCTGTTTTCATTTTATATGACAACTTCCAACTTTTTTTTACTTCGATATAACAATAAGGAGTTGTGGAATGATTTCCAATGAGACAACTATCCACCAAAATTCAAATGAAGTAGTTGTAAGCAACTATAAACAACCATACAGCCTTCAATTATGAGAAAACCACATAATGAATTGCCCTGACATTATAAATATGAAACAATTCAATTGAGAAAACCACATAATGAATTGCCCTGACATTATAAATATGAAACAATTCAATTGAGAAAACTAACAGCCTAATTCATAACAAAACAATTAAAAAGTAAAACAAATATTACAAAAATGAAACCAACAACCACTGAACTGCAGTGGACCTAGGATAGTGGTGTAACAGTACAGCATAAGAACAAACTATAAAATCAGTTGAAAAAGGCTTAATTCATGAGATGGATACAACTAGAAATACATCTAACAAAAAACACAGATGATGGAAGTTTTTAACAACCTTGACTGGCTATACAGCCCTTGAATAGTCGGTAAAGCACAGAATGGAAGTGGACAGGTACTACATCCAAAAAACAAAAAGACACCAAGTACAAATCTGAGAGTACTCGCATTAACGTTAACTGACATCTAGTTCAAAGCCAAAAACAACTAATGATTGACTCAATAAATCTTATAGATAGTTTATCTTTTATAACCAGGTCCTCACCCGACATCAAAATACTAGAAGAAGCTTTGGAGAAATTAAAGGCCATAGAGAACACCAAACTGTTGTCAATAGCAAAGGAACTAGACCAAGAAGATCCATACAAGTTTCTGAGAGCTTATTCACCAGGTATTTCTAAGGAAAAATAGGTTTCTGTCCATATTTGCATTAGTTTTAGCAGGGCTCCTACACTTTCAGAATCATATATAGTGAAATGTGATATAGCATTCAGACCATGAAAAGTAGAATTAGTGAGATATTAGGAAAACAATAAAATTTCTACACAAAGGAGAGAAGAGGCAGGCCTTCTTTCAATATGTAATCAGCAATTGTATTTAAAATATCAAATATAGCAATACAAAGGCTGGGTTTATATTACAACAATGGATGAATAACACATGCCTGTCAACAATTAACAACTGCCACGTGCACTGGTTCAGAGTTCCCTGGCTTGGAATAAGCGCACACAGATTGGGGGCCTGGTTTAACATGATTGTGAGCACTATTTCCCTTTTTACTTCTAATCTTCGACAGTGGTGAAGCAACGCAACATAAAAAAAAGCAGTAATAATCTGTTGGAAAGAGCTTGACTCATCAGATCAATACATAGTACTAAAACAAATAACAAAAGACACACAGTTCTGAGCTAAAACTATTCACAGTTGAAAGTTAGTTGAAGCCCTATTTCAACTATAATATTTTCCCAGGCTTATATGCCAATCATTAGACCTCTGAAGGATTAAGTCTAACAACTTCATAAGCTGTCAGAGAAAAGCATGACCAAAATATTAGTATCAACACAATATAGGGCCATAAGTGATTAACATTTCAGTATATCCCTGTTCTTTCTATTTTGCATAAACCTATTTTTAAGATCTGTGTAAAATTTCAAGAGTAAGATAAGAACATGTCATTTTTAGGTGTATCCCTAAAATTCAACATGAGTAAAAAGTGAATGAGTTGTTGATTTATATAAATACATAGTATTCTTTTGGGAAATTGTGTGATATAGATATAAGATATATAAATAATAAAATTGAGAATGGAAATGGGGAATGTGCTAAAGAGACAACAACCCAACCATAGAAAAAAACACAACAGCAGAAGGTCACCAACAGGTCTTCAATGTAACGAAAAATTCCCGTTTTTTTTATCAATATTATTTATTCTTTGTTGTAGGATTACAAGAATACATTGAAGCAGTTTCATTCTATCATTATCTTAAGAACAAAAAACTAGTTACTTTAGAAGAAGTACAAAAAGACCTCACATTCAAGTCTACTTGTTCATCTGTGGATGGTATAGATAATGAACTTTCACAACTCACTACGCAAAAAGTCGAAAATGGAAATTCTGAAAAAACTAAAATTCCAGACACACAGTGTAAAGTCATTTGTAATGAATCTGAAATGGATAAAGAACTGAGAGAAGTACAAGTACATGTACCACCAACAGAGTATTTTTTAGGGCTAGCTGATTTGACAGGAGAGTTAATGAGACTTGCTGTTGGAAGTGTAGGGAAGGGGGATTTAGATACACCTTTTCAAGTTCGTGACTTTTTACAATTAATGCAGTCTGGTTTTGTGTCATTTGGAAACTGTGGACGTGAAATTGGAAGGAAACTGAGCACATTAAGACAGAGTCTTCAGAAAGTAGAAACAGCATGCTATACATTACAAGTACGAGGATCAGAAATACCTAAACATATGTTAGTAGATGTACTAAGTTCTGGACCATCAGATTATGGCTCAAACTTTGACAATGATATGGCAGCTAATGATGATTAAACAATTGTTTTTTTTACATGTGACTCAGTAAAACATTATAATAAATCATTAAATGCAGCTAAAGTTGTTTAATTCAAAGAGTACCATAGAGATGTATTCTGTGGATAGGTGTCTACTTTCATACCATGGTACAATTTTGTATATGAGTTCCAATTTTAGAACTAACCTTTTTCATTTTTGCTCAAGTTTATAGATTCTCATCTCTCTTTGTATATTTTTAAATTATTGTAGCTCTTTGTTGTTATATACTGGATTTATTGTTCATGAAAATCAGATCATATGTCGAAGGGTATTTATCCCATATGGCAATATTAGTAATTTGTAAGTGCCAACTTATATACTTTATGTAAATTTATTAGTAAACAGCAAATAGTTACAAATGATATTAATATACCATTGAACAATAAAACTCAAAGAATTAAAACATTTATAAATGAGAATATTGGAACTAAAGTTTCTAACTAAGAAATAGAAAAACCAACCTGTAAATGTATAGCTAATTATACAAGACATTTGCAGAATCCAACATGATGGTCATCTGAATACAGAATCCAGGTATGAAAAGATATTACTGGTAAGAATGGATTTTTTTCAGACAACTAGAAAGCATGCAGTTCATTTGGATAAGTCATTCATCAATGTGATATGATTATGAATAATACATATGGAATATACTATGATTACATTTCAGCATAGAAAACATATGATAACAATAATAAATATAAAGTAATATTCCATGGTGTGACACAAACTTTTCAGAAATATACTTTGGGGAATAAGAAAGTTTTAATTTTTAAGACAAACTACTGTTTTGATAGTCCAAAAACTCTTATGTATTCCTTATGGTTATTATACATGCTCCAAAAAGAGAAGGTTTCTGTTAAGTCTGTCATCTGCCTATCCCATCTTCCAATAAAATATTAGTTGTACTCAGTAACTACAAATCAGGACTCTTTTCATTTTGAATCAATCCATATAGTGTCATTTCCTGTCGTATCCAATGCTCATATATGTAATTTTTTTTTATCTGTATTGTAGAGTGCCTGTAAAACTCTGTCAAAGAGACCCAATTAAAATACTCATGGAAAGATTTTTGTGTTTGTTTCTACTAAAAAAGCAGCCAACAACATTCCTACTGCTGTTTGACCTTGAGGTTTTAAGATAAAATACATAAAAATAGAAGTTCTAAAGTGTCTGTGTTGCTCTCCTGGATCTAAGTGCATCTTTAACAATCACAACTCTCCAACATTGTAGACTTTTTAAAAATATTTTTAACTAAATTCTCTTTTAGCACAAATAAATCAAGGGGCCAGTGTGAGCTTTTCCCATCACGAGACATCTGTCAAGATCAGTTGACTTGTATAAACTTTATGCAGTTCAGTATTTCTCTTAGTATATATTATTAGCTTGAATATTGAAATAAGCTAGGGGACATTGGTTCATTGCATGATGGAAAGATGATTAGTACAAGATATTAACAAATTCAATTATAAGTTCACAACCGTGTGAATTCGAATCCATTGAGGTAAATAAAGTTTGTCGGCATTAAAAATTTAGATCTTATGGCTTATGCTGTTGGGTGTAATTTTCAGACTTTTGATAAATTTTGTTGCAGACATTAATTTGACATATATTGAAAAAGCAAGAAGTCACAATAGAATTTTAGTTCAGGAAGTGTTGCCTCCCCTATAACACTCAAATTCATGCATACTAATTTTGTATAGCTGGCAGTTTTTAACGACTTCGATTGGCTATACAGCCCGCACATGGACGGTTGCTTTGGCCAAAGAATAGTATAACAAATAAACTACAATTCCCAGCTTTGACGGAGGCTAAAAGCGAGATTTAGGTATGCTGTTTTTTAAGTTATAAGCATGCCCAAAATAAAGAGATGAATGAGAAATATAATATTGACAATCGGATGATGTAAAAATCACCAATTAGCTTGGTAATTAGTTTGCTAGACATATATACATTGTCACATCAGACCTATCTTCGAATTGAAAGAGTTGGTATTGCTTTGTTTTCTAAAAAAAGAATAATCAACGTAGATACAAGTATCTTGTCTTAGGAAGGGATAAATCCTACTTTGTAAAGAACCACTCTGATTCAAACACAAAATTAGCTGAAACTGACATTATCAAGATGCTTGATTTCTTGATTGACAACATATTTGTTTCGTTTGGAGGACGTGTTTTTCAACTGATTGTCGGCATTCATTTGTATCAATTATGGCCCTCTTCTTGTCGACTTACTTCTTTATTGTTATGAGGCTGACTCCATACAGGAACTTCCTACGAAGAAATATAAGAAGTTAGCAATATCCTTTAACTCTACTTTAAGCTATAAAGATGATGTTCTCTCACTATAAAATTCAAAACTTGGTGACTATGTTGATCCCATCGCACTAAAGATAAAGGATACAACAGACAAAATAAGGTCGGCCTCATATCTTGATTTACATCTAGAAATTGATAATGTAGGTCGGTTGGAAACAAAACTTTACGACAAAAGAGATGATTTCAGCTTCCCAATTGTGAACATTCCATTCCTCTGTAGCAACATTCCAGCAGCGCCTGCAAACGGAGGAAATATCTCCCAATTGATACGATATTCCCGGGCTTGTATTTCCTATCATGATTCCTTAATAGAGGGCTGCTGCTCACAAGAATGCTATTAAACCAAGAGTTCCAAATGGTGAAGTTGAAATCATAACTTTGTAAATTTTACGGACGCCATCACGAGTTGGTTGACCGTTATGGAATAACCGTTTCACATATACTATCGGATATGTTCTGTATGTCGTAACTACAATCCCATTCCCTTTTCACGAATATGACCTACCGAATTAGACAATTTTCCGGGTTTGAAATAACACGAGCAAACGACGGATGATATGTGGAGCAGGATCTGCTTACACTTCCGGAGCACCTGAGATCACCCCAAGTTTTTGGTGATGTTCGTGTTACTTTGTCTTTTGTTTTCTATGTTGTGTATTGTGTTCTATTATTTGTCTGTTTGTCTTTTTCTATTTTAGCAATGGCGTTGTCAGTTTATTTCGATCTATGAGTTTGACTGTCCCTCTGGTATCTTTCGCCCCTCTTTAATACAAGGGAAAATAAAACTCTTAGTTTTTCGAATGATTTTCATATTTATGTTATGAACAGTAAACTTAATGAAACAAATGTTTGCACCATTGATATTGTATATCCGCGATAATAGTGGTAAGCTTATTTCAATATTCAAGATTTTAATACATACCAAGGGAATACTAAAATGTATAAATTTGTCTGGGTTTCAATGTTGCTAGAAGTCGTACTCACAGTGTAGATACTATTCTGTACGCTATCCGGAAGTCGCGATTTTCGAAGCGAGAACTTTTTGGATCACATTTTAAATTTGATGGGTATACTGAATTAAACGGTAAGTTGATCATCTGTACATTGCTTAATGATTAATTCAGCCGACATCGATATTCTCAAATGGTTTAGAATTAAATTCCGCACATTCAATATTCGTTTCTTTGCCTTAATTGTACACCACTTTGTCAAGTGGGGGGTTATAGTGATAAAGAAGTCCGTCTTTCCGTTCGTCCGTTGGACCGGTGCAATATGTTTCGTCGGTTTTGTAAGCGCATCTCCTCATAAACCACTTAATATACATTGGGGGTTCCGGCCATTTTTAAACGGAGAGGGGTCCAATCCAGGAGAAAAGGGGATTCCAAATACATGTTCCCATACAAATGAATTGATAGTTAAAAAAGGGTTTCAAACTGCCGGATCCCCTTTTTTTGAATCCGTCACTGATATAACTATTAATTAATCTTATTCGGATTCCTTATCATAAATGATAATGATTGTATTGTGTACCGTCTATTTCGAATTTTAGTAAAAATCTTTTATGAGGTTACTTTATACAAGATACGGACTTGAACATTACATTATATGGGGGCACCCATCAGGCATTTGCAACACCTCCTAAACCAATCATTAAAGTTTTCTGAAATTGCTCCATTTTTACTCGATTAATGCATTATGGACCTTCTATTTCTGTAAACTTACCAAAATTTTATCCCATGAATTATCCCCCGACGCAAAGCTGTCTTTATCCATTTTTTGTTATTTTAAAAGACAATCTTGATTTATGTTATCATCAATTGGTCAACGGCGGACGGTGTAAATAATCTTTAAAAATGTAATAGCTAAACAGATAACTGTAACGATGCACTATTACAAAGTCCACAAGCGAATCATGTATTACTTTTTAGGCATTTTATTTTAAATAAGACTGATGGAACAAAAATACAATTATTTTGCCGTCTAAAAAATTCATCAGAAATATATTTGTATTGTCTGATGAAAGTAATTACACGTTATAGTTCCCTGGATAGTTCATAATATCACATATACACGTATATACCTTCAAATTGCTGTTGTTTTTTTCTTCAAAATCACGACTGGTCATACAGTCAAAAAATCTGAAATCGCTTCTAGAATACAGTCAGTTCTAGACTGATCGTACAGTAATTTATTTTGGGATCCTCAAGGAAAACATATTTTTTTATGGGAAATACGAATATTCTACTTTAATACGAAAAGAATATTGAAACAGTATATATTTAACTGTAAACTGATGCAAATATTTGCAATAAAAGATTATTTGCTTTGTACTACGAGAGCAAAATTGTCCATCGATTTCACTTTTTTCTACCAAGTTGATGTGATGCACACGTATATTTTATATTCCAATGCATGTTTTTGTTACAGTTACTCATATTTATGATGCTATATATACCTTGAAGATGTTCAAAGCACTTTGTAGATATAGGAGTAAACAAATGATGAAAAAAGTTACCGTAGGCAAAACCGTCCTGTTAGCCAGTTGGAAATCATCACTTCGAAAATCGCGACTTCCGGATAGCGTACAGAATAGTATCTACACTGTGGTACTTAGTAAACATACATATTTTTTAGTTTTCTATTTTTGTTTATCCTTACGTTTTTTGAAAACTACAATTATAGGAATACATGCGAGCACACTCGTTGATATGTTACAGACTGGGTTTTCCTGATTTCTATCTCACCCTCATAATGCTATTCTATTTCAGTTTTACTTTGTTTGTCCATAACTACGTTTTCTGCAAACTATAATTATGAGCACATGCGTTTATCTTTTCACAGCAAAGGTTTTCCTGATTTCTATCTGACCCTTATAATACTATATGCTTGACTTTTAAAATTTTTTTTTTAATCTGAGCTAAGATCAGTTAACCCACAGATATTGTATACTATTACTTAATGCAATGACCCAATTTGGAAACCGTATTCAAACCTATAAGGAAACGTTACATTTGAACTATTTCTCTTAACTTTAAAATGCTAACATAAAATAAAATGACTTTATATGGAATTAATGCCTATTTTCTAATAAATAATATGACGGAGTCCTTGAAAATTGAATATAGGGATTTCTAATTTATTGTTTAATGAACAGTCCTGGGTAAATTAGCATTGATTTTGTTTCCATTTTATTAAATTTTTTTTTATAGTGTTTGGAACAGCTTGAATAAAGAGATATGATGAACATATACTCCAACGGCAGAATAAACACTTTTGGCATAATACAACCAGATCATTTGCTTCGAATACACGATAGCAAATATTTCAAAACTTTTGATTTTAGAGTTCTTGAAATAGTTCGTGGCACAAAACGAAAACAGTACCATGTTTTGCATCTGATAGCATTGTTGTAAATTTAATGTATAGCTTGAGTAGAACAATTAATTTTCTAACCTTTACACGTAATAAAACAAAATCGTTTGCAAGGCGTTAACTTTACTTTTGTGAGTATGTGTTTAAAAGTTAAATAAAATCCACTCCTGGTTAAAGACAACATAAACGCAATCATAACACAATGCTTATGGTCACCATCTCGTGTAGCCTGAAACCCGACAAGTACTCTACAAAAAGTACTTTACATTTTAAAACCACTTATTCTGGAACTAAAAAATAACTTTTCATTAACTTTCATCATCAACATTCTATCATTACCGTTGTCGCAATCCAAGTACTTCTTATGTCTGTGAATTCTTTCCTATCAAATACTTCAATTTAAATCTCATTTACTTGCCGGCATGCGCCCGGTTTGGATTGTCCAAACACTTTTTTTGTATTTTCGATCTTTGTCTAAAAGAGGGACGAAAGATACCAAAGGGACAGTAAAACTCATAAATCTAAAACATACTGACAACGCCATGGCTAAAAATGAAAAAGACAAACAGAAAAACAATAGTACACATGACACAACATAGAAAACTAAAGAATAAACAACACGAACCCCACCAAAACTAGGGGTGATCTCAGGTGCTCCGGAAGGGTAAGCAGATCCTGCTCCACATGCGGCACCCGTCGTGTTGCTTATGTGATAACAAATCCGGTAAATAGTCTAATTCGGTAGGTCACATTCAGGAAAGGGAAGGGGATTGTAGTTACGACGTAAGGAATATATCCGATATCATTTGTGATACGGTTATTCCATAACGGTCAACCAACTCGTGATGGCGTCCGTAAAATTTACGAAGGGATGATTTCAACTTCACTATTTGGAACTCTTGGTTTAATAGCTTCCTTGTGAGCAGCAACCCTATATCAAGAAAATCATGATAGGAAATGCAAGCACGGGAATATCGTATCAATTGGGAGATATATACCCCGTATGCAGGTGCTGCTGGAATGTTGCTACTTAGAAATGGAAAGTTCACAATTGGAAAGCTGAAATCATCTCTTTTGTCGTAAAGTTTTGTTTTCAACCGACCCTCATTGTCAATTTCTAGATGTAAGTCAAGATATGAGGCCGACTTAACTGTATCTGTAGTATCCTTTATCTCTAGCTCGATTGGATAGATGCGTTCCACATAGTCACCAAATTTTGAATTATTTAGTGAAAGAACATCATCTATATAGCGAAACGTAGAGTTAAAGGATAGTGCTAACTTCTTATATTTCTTCCTAAGAAGTTCCTGCATGAAGTCAGCCTCATAATAATAAAGAAACAAGTCGGCAAGTAGAGGGGCACAGTTTGTTCCCATTGGAATGCCGACAGTCTGTTGAAAAACACGTCCTCCGAACGTAACAAATATGTTGTCAATCAAGAAATCAAGCATCTTGATAATATCAGTTTCAGAGAATTTTTTGTTCGAATCAGAGTGATCCTTTACAAAGTAGGATTTATCCCTCCCTAAGACAAGATACTTGTATCTACGTTGGCCATTCTTTTTTACGAAGCAAAGCAATACCAACTCTTTCAATTTGTCTTTAAGTTTGGAATGTGGAATACTAGTGTACAGAGTAGAAAAGTCAAATGTTTTAATACTGTTACAAGATGAAAGAAGGTTAGATTGTATGTACTCTAAAAGATCTTTGGAATTTTTAAGTATCCACATCTGATTCACGCCCCCTCTAGAATAGACAGTTTCACAATAACTTTGAAGCCCTTCTTTGATTGCTGATAAAATAGATGTTAATAATTTAGAAAGAGGTTTCGTGGAGCACTTGGAAGACCCAGCAATATACCGTTGTTTGTAAGGACACTTATGTAGTTTAGGTATCCAATACAGTGATGGCAGATCCAGTTCTTCATCTTTGGTTGAAATTCCAAAGGAACACAGAACAGACCTATGATTATCCAGGATTTCCTCTTTGGTAAGTGTCGTGAGTGTATATGTTGAGTTTCCAAGTGAATTGTCAATACCTAATTCGTTTATCAAGCAGTTAATGTAATGAGTTTTACATACAAAAACGATGTTTTTTGGGCCTTTATCTGCGGGGACAACAACATATTTGTCATGGAGGTAGGATAGGTGTTTTGCACCATTTGGGTCTTTAAAGATTGACGTAGCATGGGCATTGATAGACCCATTCAGTTTCTTAATTCTGATTTGTATCAACGACCTCACTGCCTTAATCCATTCGGAAAGAGTGTCTACGTCTTCCTTCTCTTTTTGTCTTTGAAACATCGTTTGGTTTGATTTGTTTTGCTTTGTATTCTATGTCTATTTTTTTTTATCGTCAATATTCAAGCAGATAGCAAAACATACTAGATTTGTAATTGCTAGCAATAACGGATGGCACCCTTCCCCCATTGCCAGGTGAGCGGCAGCCATTTTGAAAAATCCAAAGTCAAAGAGCGCTTTTACACATGTTTATTAACATTGTTGTAAAATTTCATCTCGTTTGGAGCATTTTGAAATTTTTGAAATTTTTGCTGTTTCCATGGTAACAGCTACCATTTCCAAAATTCCAAAGACAGGTCCAACATTGGTACATGCCATGTTACATATCTATAAAGTTTCATTGGGATTGATGCTATATTCTTCAAGAAAATGTAGCTTTTATGTGTTTTCCCATATGGTCAATGTTAAACTTTCGCCCTGTTTCCATGACAATGGCGGCCATTTTGGAACCTCTTGATATTGCATGCACATCTAGGCATATCAGGTAACACTTCCACAAAGTTTCATCCACTTGGGTCTTATAATGAAGAATTTTGAATTTTGAAAATTTTTCACATTTTTGCAGTTTCCATGGAAACGGCAGCCATCTTGAACCATTCCATAGAGCTTGCAACTCTTCACCTAAGGGTCCTTAATATAAAAGAGTTCCATCAACTTTGGTGCAATGGATTTCCATAAAACTCCTGGACAAAATGTGTGGAAGAAAAATAATAAAAATAATAAGAAAAAAAAAAGAAACGTAGAATAACAATACGTCACCCCAACTCCGTTGAGGGTGCCATAATTACTGCATCTCATTTTCCCCGTTTAACAATATAAATTCCGGTGGTATTCTTAAAGTATGCTAATGATCATTCTGAGAAAAGTAATCAATGTAAAGAATTCTTTCAAAATGATACAGGTACATCAAGTGTCTGAACTCAAATCAATATAAATATAGAATAATTAGCTCGCCAAAATGTAGTTTAAATCGGCATAAAAAAATGAATTATTATGTTATTTTTAAAGCTACAGATGAAAAATGAAAATGAAAAAAAAATAAAAATTGGAAAACCAGTTTTGTATGAAAGAAAGAATACTAAAAATTAGAATATTTAGATAACAAAAGAAGATTTATCTTATAATGTGCATTCAGAAAAATAAAAAGAAAATTTGGTCCACGGAACTCATTTTCTTATCCTTTATAATAGAGACTTTATCTTAGTTATCTTCTCCTATATGGATGGAATAAGTTAATCATACAAAAAAGATCTGTCTTTCTCAAAAACAATCATGATGTAAGGTCTTGCAAATGAATTGCATTCCTCTGTCAAAATGTGCTTGTTGGGTTTAACATTTAGACCGGTTGTTTTCTACTATTTTAAAATTTAAGATCACAGGAGCTACTCATTGCCTTTAGTTATGCCATCGTGAAGCTATTGAATTAGCTCAAAGACACATTACCTCTGCATGGGTCATTATAAAGCAATAACTATAATTAGATACATACACACTATATGACACATTGATTAACATTTCCAGCGATTGCCAATGATTCAACTATCGTTATGCAGGGAATAATTTATATTCTTCATTTTGAGAGCCTATATAAGATTTCATAAGGTAAATGTTCTATCTTTGAAAAGCCATTGACAGTAAAATTTAAACAAAATTATTCAGATGGTCGATCTTTTTATTTATTGTCTACTGTCCATGAAAATGAAACATTGCCACACTATAAGAAGGAATAGGCATCAGCAAAAATTTAGAAGACGTGAATAGGTCACATTTGTATAAGGGGAAATACATTTGTTTTTGAAGTCAATAAAGTGTTTGCCAGAGGACAGTTAAGATATTTGTGGAAATACATTCTTTTCAATATTCACATTTAAATTTACAAATTAACTTCCTTTCCCCTCTCATTTGTAACTAATTCGTGTTGAACTATAAACACTTTTCGTTAAGCAAATTTAAATCAAATACGATATAGATAAGAAGTGATAAGAAAGATATTTGCAACCATTAAAACAATCAACAGATGTTATGAGAAAAGCGTGTCATTTGCCGGGTACTTTTAGTATTGAAAAAGACGCAAATCTTCAAGAGTTACGAAAAAATTTATTAGAAATTTTCAATTAAGAATTGAGCCACAGACAGTCACACTAAATCTATTTAAAGAGCAAACTAGTATGATGTATGGTTTTGGACAAGCCTTTTTGTTTTGTAATTTTTTTAAGTGTGTACCTTTAAGTTTTGTTCGTTTACTTATCAACAGAAAAAAAGAGTGTAATTGAAAAAAATGGCGTTTCCCCAAGCAAAAATGATCAACAAGACCAGATCTACTCAGAAGTTTCAAATGGTCGAAACCATCAGTTGAATACTCATTAGAGTTATTGACATTTGATGTTTTGGGCAAAATCTAAAGGAGATGGAGAGAAATCGTAAAAAAAATAAATTAACACCATTTCTACAAAAAGAGATTTTTGTCATTAATTCTATTCTAATCCACAATCATGGACAGTGTCCATTGTTGAAGGAAGAAGTAGAGCGATACATGCTATTAAGATCATTTAGTTTAGTAGTGAGATAAAAATTTCAAAATCAGTTACTAAATCAAGGTTCATTAGAATAGTGTATACAATATTTCCAATATCCAATATCCATTTTAATATGCATACGAACTGGGACATTACCTCCTTATTTCAAAGACCAGTCTGTACCAATAATGTCTTATACCTATACCAAGCCTATTGCAACTAAAATTTTCAATTACAAACGCGTTTTGCAGGATCTCGATATTGACGACTTCAAGTCTAAACCTCCTGATTGCACTTGTGCTAGTTCCAAACTCACATATAATCCTGCTGGCCACGTTATTACCGGTGACCTTAACATTGTTAATAACACTTCTCTACGAAATGTGTTATCGAAAGGTCCCAAATATCGTGAGCCTAAATCCATCAATTGGAAATACAACTTTAAAATTTTGATGGATTCAGTCGAGGATTATGCCAGGCAATGGGCTAAGCGCGAGAAGGAAGACGTAGACACTCTTTCCGAATGGATTAAGGCAGTGAGGTCGTTGATACAAATCAGAATTAAGAAACTGAATGGGTCCATCAATGCCCATGCTACGTCAATCTTTAAAGACCCAAATGTTGCAAAACACCTATCCGACCTCCATGACAAATATGTTGTTGTCCCTGCAGATAAAGCCCCAAATAACATCGTTTTTGTGTGTAAAAGTCACTACATCAACTGCTTGATAAACGAATTAGGTATTGACAATTCACTTGGTAACTCAACATATACCCTCACGACACTTACCAAAGAGGAAATCCTGGATAATCATAGGTCTGTTCTATGTTCCTTTGGAATTTCAACCAAAGATGAAGAACTGGATCTTCCATCACTGTATTGGATACCTAAACTACATAAGTGTCCTTACAAACAACGGTATATTGCTGGGTCTTCCAAGTGCTCCACGAAACCTCTTTCTAAATTATTAACATCTATTTTATCAGCAATCAAAGACGGGCTTCAAAGTTATTGTGAAACTGCCTATTCTAGAGGTGGCGTGCATCAGATGTGAATACTTAAAAATTCAAAAGATCTTTTAGAGTACATACAATCTAACTCTCTTTCATCTTGTAACAGTATTAAAACATTTGACTTTTCTACCCTGTACACAAGTATTCCACATTCCAAACTAAAAGACAAATTGAAAGAGTTGATATTACTTTGCTTCATAAAAAAGAATGGCCTACGTAGATACAAGTATCTTTTCTTAGGGAGGGATAAATCCTACTTTGTAAAGAATCACTCTGATTCAAACAAAAAATTCTCTGAAACTGATATTATCAAGATGCTTGATTTCTTGATTGACAACATATTTGTTACGTTCGGAGGACGTGTTTTTCAACAGACTGTCGGCATTCCAATGGGAACAAACTGTGCCCCTCTACTCGCCGACTTGTTTCTTTATTATTATGAGGCTGACTTCATGCAGGAACTTCTTAGGAAGAAAGATAAGAAGTTAGCAATATCCTTTAACTCTACTTTCCGCTATATAGATGATGTTCTTTCACTAAACAATTCAAAATTTGGTGACTATGTGGAACGCATCTATCCAATCGAACTAGAGATAAAGGATACTACAGATACAGTTAAGTCGGCTTCATATCTTGACTTACATCTAGAAATTGACAATGAGGGTCGGTTGAAAACAAAACTTTACGACAAAAGAGATGATTTCAGCTTTCCAATTGTGAACTTTCCATTTCTAAGTAGCAACATTCCAGCAGCACTTGCATACGGGGTATATATCTCCCAATTGATACGATATTCCCGTGCTTGCATTTCCTATCATGATTTTCTTGATAGAGGTTTGCTGCTCACAAGGAAGCTATTAAACCAAGAGTTCCAAATGGTGAAGTTGAAATCATCCCTTCGTAAATTTTACGGACGCCATCACGAGTTGGTTGACCGTTATGGAATAACCGTTTCACAAATGATATCGGATATGTTCCTTACGTTGTAACTACAATCCCCTTCCCTTTCATGAATATGACCTACCGAATTAGACTATTTACCGGATTTGTAATCACTTAAGCAACACGACGGGTGCCACATGTGGAGCAGGATCTGCTTACCCTTCCGGAGCACCTGAGATCACCCCTAGTTTTTGGTGGGGTTCGTGTTGTTTATTCTTTAGTTTTCTATGTTGTGTCGTGTGTACTATTGTTTTTCTGTTTGTCTTTTTTAATTTTAGCCATGGCGTTGTCAGTTTGTTTTGGATTTATGAGTTTGACTGTCCCTTTGGTATCTTTCGTCCCTCTTCCATTATATCGTTAGAGCTATATAATAGATATGCATATCACTAGCTTTGAAAATTTTCTAGCTATTTTGATTATTGTATAAAACAAGAGTACTAATACAATATGATAAAGCCAACAATAGTATACGACTGTCCAATAGTCTTAATTCGATTAAGCAAATCCAGGTCCGTGTTACAAACTAAAACTGAGGGTAAAACATCAGCTATAAACGGAAAAAGTAAAATAACAAAAATACCGAGGAAAATTCAAAACGGAAAGACCCTGATCTGATGGAAAATAAAAGCTCAAACACACCAAGGGAATGGATAACAACTTTTATATTCCGGATTTGGTATAGGCATTTTTTATGTAGATAATGGTGGATTGAACCTGGTTTTATAGCTAGCATAACTTCTCACTTGTATGACAGTCGCATAAAAATTCAATGACAGACACAGGAAAACAACGGAGCTTAAAGGAATAATGGTCTGCTTAAAAAATCTACTTTATATTTTTAAATTGCTATTCAAGATTTATATGGTTGATGTCAAATTAAGATCCAATAATAGTATAATGATGATATCGATAAATAATTTATATAAAGACTAGAAAAGCACAATTTAGTAATAAGACATTATCAAGTGATCCGTCAGCTCTTCATTCAATGCTCCCTCATTATCGATTTTACATCGTTGTCGTCTCCCTTTTCATATAGTTATTAATGTTGATTTATTGATATTTTTAAAATAAAATGATCTTCACAAATGTTTGTAAACTGTAATTGTGTTGCTCCTCTGGGTGCCTTGATAGACAAATACAAATAGTTTATTTGTTTGGTATCCGTCTTTTCATTTTGCGACGAAACGATTTTCATAGACCATTTTAATACTCAAGCTTTAAATACAAACCAAAGAAAATACTGAATGTACAAAGACCTGTAATTTCAATGAAATGTTTCCACAATTCGTACTTATTCATCATTAAAATTCACAAAATTTTAGTTTACTATTTTTGTTCATACGTCTTCTGTAAACTATAATTACGAAAACGTATTGAAGCACACGCGTTCAATTTTCCAATCATTAAGGTTTTCCTCATTTATATCTAACCCTTATCATACTAAATCTTTGGCAAAAAAACCCACATCTATCATATTTAACCCAACTGAACTTTTATGCAATTACGTAAATGCAATAAACAGATTAGGAAACCGAAATCCAACCCATAAGGAAACACTACTATGAATTAATTTCTTTCACCTTGATAATGCTTTAATAAAATTCAATGACTGGATTGATTTAATACAACGACGTAAAAGGACCGAACAACATGTCTTTTTTGTAATCACTAAAGTTGATAGAATCCTTAAATAATGAATAAATAGATTCCTTTACAGTTGTTTAACAAACCAAATAGTCATGGGAAGATAAACATTGATTCAAATAAATTTTGTTTCTAGTTTCTGGTCTATTTTAATTCATATTTTATAGTTTTTAGCATTCCTTGAATTAAAAGAGACGTGTTGAAAAATACGTCAATGCCGGCAAAAAAACGGCACAATCATTTTTGAAAATCAGATCCTAAACGTCGGATTCAAGATGTTGAGTATATCCAAACATTTGATTACGAGTACTTGAAATAGTTCCTGGCACACTATAAAAGCAGTGCCCCGCTTGTCATCTGAAAGCATTGCTGAAAAGTTATGACTAGCTAGATAAAACGCTTTATTTTTTAACATATAAGTGTAACTATCGAAGTTAAAAAAACACTGAGTCCGATTCTAAAAATAATAATTTTCATTGACTTTGATCATCATCCCTTATAATACTGTTGTCGCAATTAAAGAGGAATATTCCTATCCTTTGGTGATACCTATAGTTACAACTTTATTTGTCTTCGTTTCTATCAAATATGTCAGTTTAAACGTTGTTCACATGCGCGAATGCGCCTGGTCTATGATTGTCCATACACTTTCTTGTATTTTCGTCCTTTGTCCAAACGTGTTTTTTTTGGTCATGGAAACGGTATTTTGTTTGTTTTGTTCAAGCGTCTAAATATAACTTCAGTAGACATTTTTAATAATAAGTAGTTAACATCGTGTTTTATATATAAAAAAAAAAAAAAAGGAACATTAATATTAATAATGTTTTTTTTTTAAAGCTACAGGTTGTGCAAAATACAAGATTATAAATTAAAAAAACAGTTTTGTATGACAGATAAGAAAACAAAATGATCAATACTATGTACAATATGAGAAGAAGAGCGTTCGAAAAATAAATTTAAATTTAAAATGTTTTATATGGCTCGTTTTCTTGCTTCTGTTTTGCTATTTTTGAATCTAAAGCCCCAGTCCCATTAGACCACGATCGCACCACGCTCACCACGATCTACAATAAATTCAGATCGTGGTGAGGTCGCGGTATGAGCGGCATGAAAATGAAAATTTCCGTTGCTTTCACGATGCTACTACGTCCTCATTACGCTTCTACAACGATCCCGCTACGATTATACCACGTTCTCACCGCGCTTATTCTGCAACATCGTGTTCCATATCAATGCAGTTCCATTCCTTCTATTTCAGATTAATACGGAAATAGTACAGTCATACCACCAAAACCTACTAGAACACGTGGGCGTGATTGTAGGGGTTGATGTAAAGGCAGGGGGAGCTCTGATAGTAACAAATCCTGATCAGACAGAGATGTCGGACCGACCAATCCAACCTAAATTACAACCTTTTGCTGGTCCATAAAGCTCAAATGACGATATTTTAGTGAATGATAGCAAAGATGACACAGATAGGTCAATAGATGTAGGAAGATGTAGTATGAGTGCCAATGAAACAACTCTCCACCATCCAAGTAACAATTTATAAAAGTAAACCATTATAGATCAAGATACGGCCTTCAACACGGAGCCTTGGCTCACCCCGAATAGCAAGCTATAAAAGGCCCCAAAATTACTAGAGTAAAAGCATTCAAACGGGAAAACAAACGGTCTAATCTATATAAAAACGAGAAGCATGGTTGAGCCGTTAGAGAAAATGGACAAGAAGTCTAATTACATACAAACAAACAAAACCTGGAGATATTTAATATATTTTACGTGAAATGACAATGAGAATGATGGTCGTAGTATGAACGTAGTCAGGTCGTAAAAAGAGCGCGATGAGGACGGCAAGGGCGTGCTAGAATCGTACTATGGTCTTAAACAGCGTGGTGTTAACGTAGTATAATCGTAGTGGAACCGCAGTTAGATCGTGGTGAGAACGTTATGGCGTAGTGAGGTCGTGATAACGTCGCTGCGAGATCGTAGCGCAGTCTCTCCGAATAAAATCACGCTTCCGCTACGCTCTCTCTACGATGGTACAGCGACCTATGCGATCTTTCTACGACCTTAGTGCGCTCTCACTACGCTTCTGCTGCAACCTGATTTGGCAACGACAGCACCACGATTGTTTTGAGCATGTTCAAAGTTGGCCACGACAGCACTACGATTGTTTTGAGCATGTTCAAAGTTGGCCACGCTCATCACGATCTTGAAGACCTCACCATGACCGTGATACGACCTTACTGCGATCTACACGATCGTACTACGATCATCAAAATTTGCATTTTTTTCACAGATCGTAGTGCGATCGTGGCCTAGTGGGACTGCGGTATTAGATCGATCGTAGTAAACACTTATTACCTTTACATGTGACATCACAGTTATTGAATAGGCTGAAAAACATTAGTCGATGGGTACCTATGAGGACCAGAATATGCTGTATACTATCCCTTCCTTTTTGGGTATGTGTGACCAGACTGTATAAAGATTATCATGTAGTTGGTCTTGAAATAAGGAGGTATGGTATGATTGCTAATTTCAAATATTTCATATATTTATTATTTCTATCAAAGTTCTAAAGGGACATTTCAAGCAAAATCTATTATCAAATAAATACAAAATATAAGACACAAACATGAAACATTTATTATGTCTAGCGATTACCAACCAGTCAGCTATTGCCATGCAGAGAATAATTCATATGTTTTTTTTATTATTGAGGCTATATTAGATGTTTTAAGTTGAATGTTCTATCTTTGGTGAAATGAAACAAATGTCAGTAAAATTTAAACCAAATTAATTAGACGGTCTTTCCTCTAATTGATTGTGAACTGTCCATGAAAACGAAACATTACTACCTTAATAAAGGAAATCAATCAGAAAAAATATAGAAACCGCAATAAGGTCACAATGTGTTACAGGGAATAACCTTCTTTTTGAAGTCAATGAAATGTTTGCATGAGGACAGTAAAAAATATTTGTGGAAATTAACTCGTTTCAAAGTTGACATTCACAAATTAACTTCCTTTTCCTTATCTTTTGTATCTAATTCGTCTTCAAATATAAACACTTATCATAAAACAAATGTCAAGCAAATACGATATTACTAAGTAAGGGACTATGTAAATATTTGCAACCGTTAAAAACAATCAAATGGTGAGTTGAAAATAGCAATACGTGTCATTTGCCAGGTGCTTTATCTTAGTATTCAAAATAGATGTAGAAAAGTTGCGAAGAAATTTAACAGGAACGTTTTATTAAGCATGCAACAGGCATTCACATAAATCTATTAAATGAGCAAACTAGAATGATATATGATTTCGGACAGGCAATTTTTTTTTTGTGTTTTAAAGTGTGTACCTTCAACAATCAAATGGTGAGTTGAAAATAGCAATACGTGTCAAGGGGTTTTAACACAGCCAATTGTGTTCCTAGCCATTTGGATAATCCATATTCCTACAAAATATAGCATCGTCTATAAAAATATAATATTGTAACATCATATTCGAAAACAATAAGGAACTCTGTTATTTGAAAGGTTGAAATAATTACAGTCACATTATTAGTTCTTAAATTGTCTGCTGGTTTAAGGTGGTACCTAACACTTTAACTAAAATTAATTTGGCTCGTTTAATTTTCTTAAAATTTTGACAGATTATTAACTTTCACCCTTAGACGAAAATATAAAAATTTCAAAAAATTTGAACCAACCGTTTAATCAAAAAAAATCCACTGGTCATATAGCAGTTTGACAAACGCTTATTTTGATCATTGAGAAGCTTAATATTCCCTCATGAACACAAGGTTTATTCTTTTACTTATCAACATTAAAAAGTAAGGGTTTAGTTCCAAAAAAAGTTGCGTTGTCCATTTTCATGTCTATTTAATTGTCCAGGTTAATGTACCTCATCAGCGTAGGTTATTGGTCAATTAGATTTTATTTTCATTTGTGAAACGTGATGCTTATGACATTTCCTCAATTGTTTAGATCAAACTTATGAGGGTTTCTTCGACTAATGAGTAATAAAAAGGCTTAAACATGTTTGAAGGCGCAAACACTCTTGTTTAATAAGATTACATCTCTAAAAATCAGTTACTTAAACAAGAAGGTACATCATATAGTGGAGCGTCGAATGTTGAAAAGAGTTTAGTTGCCTAAATACCTCATGGAATTATAATATCTTAAATTGTCTATCGATTATCCAGCTTCAGAAAAATGTTTGTCGTAAAAATCAAATCTGGTACAAATGCCTTCTAAAAATAATTTGTGAACGAAATTTGCAAGTACAGTTACTTTTGAACTTCATAAACTATAAAACATTTTTAAAGTAGTTCTATATGTGGAGTAGTATGCATCTAAAAATAGTTGAAAATAACACGTAAAAATCATCGTTTATTATCCTTGGGTTTTAAGAAGATTTTTTGCGTATACGTTTGAATTAAATCATAGAAAATCGGGGAAAAAATCGATTGTTTCTAATAACCCGGAAACAATATTTCATCTGACATTTTGAATACATGATTTATACAGGAACTATAAGGACAAATTTAATCCGGATATTTAAAGAGGAATCAGATATTTTATAGTTTCTTTTGTTTGATAAAACGTAACCTTAAAACTACAAAACTGTGAACAATATAAAAGACAATGTTATGATTTACGGTCGTGCATACTCATTTCACCTACTTTTATTTATTGGAAACAATGCTTATCTGTCTTAAGAATGCAACTATTTTACTTAACGTTACATAAAAATTATCAATTTTAACTACTATACCTCAATTGAAGCCTAAAATTTCTTGTAACAATGAACTCTTCTAACCTTCCAAACTAAATCGGCCTCATGGATTTTTTGGGTTGTTAATTCAGCTATTGATAATTCAGCTATTCGATGATCATTGAAATGGTTATCATATAGAGGCGACAGTAGTATACCGCTGTTCAATAATCATAAATCGATTTAACTAAAACAAATCCGGGTCCCAAACCAAAACCGAAGGAATCAAATCAAATCAAATAATATAAAAAGAGGAAAACAACGAAAATTCTGAACTGCTACAAAACAAACGAAATATCTAGAAACGGACTATTTTCTAGTTTAAGAAGCCGTTTCCTTTATTTAGATCCCACTCTTATTTTCACGTAGTAACACCGCTATAATAGATCTTACATACTAGGCAGTATAGTCTACTTTTGATTGATACATAAAAAGTGAAACAACGTTTGATATGACCAGAAATACAATAAAATCTTTTATCATATACTTAGACTAAATAACGTATGATTTTTACTGTATGATAATAGCATTAAATTAACGTAAATTCCATATTTTTTTCGAATTGGTGCTTAGCGGGCTGATATTAAAAGTTTATCACATGCTTCGATTGTTATCACATGCCTTTCCGTAACGTTATCGCATGGCATTCCGGTGATACTCGGCAAATTCCGGAAAATACACCTCCATGCTACGTTTTCTATGAAAAACATTACAAAGTAGTGTACAAAACAATTATTTGGATACTGGAAAGTATATAGTGTAAAATAATATAAAAAAAAACCCAAATAAACAAAAAAAAACCTAACAAACTAACTAACAAACAAGTTATTAAATAGATGCATTTTTAAAAGTTTCAAACATAATTTAGAAAGTTACTTTAAAAAAGTTGACTTTTCCAAACAGTGTTCATTATGTATATTTGTGTTGATTCGTCCATATTAAAACATGTTTCTCCATTGTTGAAACATATGATAAAAAGATCATAACATGTCATTTTTCATATCGCATGTATTATCAGCCCTCGGTCAATATCAGCCCTCGAGCCATGCGGCTCTTGGGCTGATATTGAACCTAGGGCAGATAATATATGCTATATGAAAAATGCCATGTAATAATCTGATATTATTTAATACATGTATATATTGACTATATGGCAAGAAAAGATAAAAACACAAATTAGCAGACCGTGGAACTTCTACTAGAGATGTGAACACACACCGCCACACATTTATTTTTCAACTTTATTGCTATAAGACGCCTTTAAAAAAAACGGTCTACTGTCATTCTACTCTTAGCTCTTGCACATATGGTGTACTTCCATATAAAAACTTCTATTTTGATTCATAATGGTTTTATTTGACCAAAGATGATCTAGTCCCGAACTAGCTGGATCAATATAACGAAAGTTGATGTGGCAGAAAAAATACTGAACTGCGAGGAAAATTCAAAACGGAAAGTCCCTTATCAAATGACAAAATCAAAAGACCAAACACATTAAACGAATGGACAACTGTCATATTCCTGATTTGGTTTAGTCATTTTCTTATTGCCAATACTATCCAAACGACCCTTAACAGTTAGCAAAACCCATACCGTATACTCATTTATAAACAATGCCGATATGACGAAAGGTGAAACAATTCGATTCTTATAACCGTATTTGATTTATAATAGATGCTGATGATTACAAAGCGATAGTCAAACTCATAAGTCGAAAATGACAATGCCATTGTAAAAACATGTCTAATTTGTTCATTTTGATATTTTATTCTATTTTAACATCAATCATAAACGTTCATTATTAGTTAATTTGACATATGATATTATCCCGCACTCGTTTTAGGCCATGATGTATCCTTGCATTTTGATATCGTTCACAAAATTTAGTTTATATTTCTACCAAGCCACACCATCTCCTTAAATAAAAAAAATAAAACTCCATAAGTACAAAGTCAAAATGAAAATGTGAGATATGTGACAATAAAACGTATTCAGTAAATTTCGCGTCCAAAATGAACACTTTTTATAAATGCGTAATCGATAGTCTGCAAAAGTATTACTTAATCGAATACTAACAAACGACTTAGTATTAATATTGTTTTTTTCTCATTAAATTGATTTAAAATCTTATCATTATTTTTATATCGTAATAAAAGTTTTAGAAAAGTTTAAACTTGAACACAATTCATATTTAATTTTTTACTGGAATTCTGTGCGCAAATTTATCTAAGACATCGCATAAATTACAATTAAATAAGCGGCATCTTCTTGACACATTTTCTTGTGGGATTTTTAATAATATGTTATCCCGCTGATCGAGATAAAAGAGGAAAGGTTGAGTACTCACCAAACAAGATTAACCTTGTCAAATTTTCCTTTCTCAAATCAGGAACTTAATAGGTGGCTATGGTTGCATAAAACTTAGTGTTCTTGATCAATACAGGAATTTGGTGTTGATAACGGACCTTGAGTAGACCATTATAAACTAATTTGACAACTTGTCCAGATACGGAATGATATATTGCAGCGGTAATAATTAATTATTGACGTTGAATTTTCGGTATTTGCTATAAGTTTCACTTATAAAAAGGGAACACAGATTTATAACAAATAAGTTCTGAAGTATTGAGATGTACAATTTAAACATACAAGTTGAATCATGGTAGAATATAGTCTATACTTTATCAGATGTCAGCAGTAGACCATATACCTCTTTACACTTCCAGAGTACCTACGCTCGTTTCCTTTTCTGGTATGGTTGTTTTTTTCTAAATTGTTCTGTGATCTTTTTTGTGGATTGTTATGAACGAATAGAGATCTTGTGTAAATGATAATGGTATAACAAATCAACGACGAAAGTTACAAAAAGACATCTCAAGGTGAACGAACAGTCTTTATCAATAGAAAATATTCTACACTATATGCCAAGTATGATACAAATTTTTTTAAAGCACTGCATATTTGCGTTCTTTCTTTTGACCGTGATATTGTCATCGTAAACCGACAAAAGATCTTCTTTGTATCTCCCTCGATTCTTCTTAATTTTCCTTTAAATTTCAATCAATTAAGCTTTTCAACTATATGCCTACTTTATTTTGTATCAATGAGTTTATCAAAAAATTTATGACAGTACATTATTTGTTTGATGATTTTGCAAAATGAATTCTTATTTTGTAGAAATTACATAAAATCTTTGTTTTTCAATGTATATAATGCGTGATCAAACTAACAACGAATGTTGATCAAAATGTTTCATCGGAAAGTCTTAACAGTAATTTGTGAGCTGTTGTTTTGTACTGAAGGCCGCACTGTCACTTGATAAACAGCAGCAATACATCGTTTCTTGCTTCTGGTTTTGTCCAATACGTCTACGATTTATATGGCATGGATAAACGGTGTACCATATTCTTTCTTTTCCATTAAAACAATTGTTAACAAACCTTGCAAACCATCGAATCTCTTTTTTTTCCGCTCTACTATTTGATTGAGATTTTATGGTTTTCAGGACAAGTTAAAATTCACATGACAGCATGAGTATTATATATATTTGGACATTTCTTTTGCCGTCTTTTTTGAAAGCCACAAACCACTGATTGCACGATTTTGTTATAATAATTGTCTATAAATGCATTTTCAGATGAAGGTCAGTCAATAATGACAAGGACAGATTTATAAAACAACTGCTTATTTATTATATGGCGTTTCGCTTTCAATGTTTTTATTCTCAAAATTTTATTTCCCTTTTGATCATAATAAACAAAAAAGGAATCACTTGTTTCATATCACATGTAAAATGATAAATTTACAACATAAGGAAGCACTGCCATTAAAACGTTTTTGCATGTTATTGTTTAAGTCTCATAAGGTCGTGGTTTTAGTTGCAGTTTGTCGGTTTTTGGTTAATCATCATTTTATAACATTTCCTTTTCAAAGTATAATCTTCACGATCTTACCGTATCATTTACAATTAACTACACACTTCTATCGACACAGAGTCTCATCACGGAAAGAAATACATAATGTCACAGCTTATTGCAGCTATGTATGTGCCTGTCCCAAGTCGGGAGCTTGTTATTCAGTGGTTGTCGTTTGTTAATGTGTTACATATTTGTTTTTCGTTAATTTTTTTATACAAAAAGTTAGTTTTCTCGTTTGAATTGTTTTACATTGTCATATCGGGACCTTTTATAGCTGACTATGTGGTATGGGCTTTTCTCATTGTTGAAGGCCGTACGGTGACCTATAGTTGTTAATGTCTGTGTCATTTTGGTCGCTTGTGGACAGTTGTCTCATTTGCAATCATACCACATCTTCTTTTTTATATATATAGACATTTGTTATGGTTGAAATCTCCCAAAATTTGCTGCATCTCATAATATTGTTGTCAGCACTACGTGCAAAATGACATGTAACCAACCAGTGAAGCGTGACCAATTTATCAATATCGATCAAACAATCAGTAAAAGTATAGTATATATTACTATACACAAAAATGCACTAGCATATATCACAATCCACCTTTGAAGAAAAAAAGATTGATCGCAATGAAAACTTTTTAAAACTACAATATTTTGTCAAAATAATATTGAATTAATGATACATTCTCTTAAGCTCATGAGTTTCTTCTTTTTACAGAGAAACAACTTGAAATCAGCAATTGCTTCTACTTATTTAATGAATTGTTTTATGAGTCTCTTATTTGACCATCAGAAATTCAATTGCTAAGATAATTAAGAATTCGATATATGGTGTTCCCAAGTACCAAGTATTATTGCAAATAATGATATCATTAATGCAGTCGGAAAACCCATTCAAATCTTTGAGAATTTAATGAATAAGATATTAAAGATACCAAAGAAACATTCAAAATCCGAAGATAAACTAACAACTCCTTTACAAAAAACGAGAAACCAAGATGAAATGACTAACAAGGCCACGAACCAAATCAAAAGACTGATGTCTCCGTAATGTGAAAGCATACCCATTTACATGATTTTATATTGTTAATAACCATTAACGAAACAAAATAGACTGTCATAGGAATTTTCAAATTATCTATTCAAAGGTCAAATGTATATGCAAATGTTGCCTTTCCGATATGATCCGTGCCATCATCAATCCTAAACATGAAATTTGAATATGGTATTGATTTTCCTGAAATGTGTAACGAACCTTTAAAGTTGGCAAATAAAATGACAAAGGATGCTTCATTCGCTAATACTTTGCTAAATTTACTAAATCATATCATTTTCTAGATTATAATCAATTTCTTTATTTAAGATATTAGGCTTTTATGGCATAACTCGATACGGGCGTTGATTCATCGTTTCAGATTCCCATTCATTTTACATCATCATAATCGTTAGTTGTTTTACTGTATGTGTCAGGAAACAAATCAACAGCATTGCAATTTACAATTGGTATAATTTTACATTAATTTTGTCTCTCATAATAGAGAATGATATTTTGATATGATATACATTTTTCTTGCATTGCCAATGAGTATTTTTGATTTAATTCTCGCCACTGTCAATGGTGTAAGACACAATACATACCTTTCAGTGCAATTACCAAGTGTCGGTAAAAAAAGGCATTACAATTTCACCTGGTTGAAAACTTCTTTTTCTTCCGTACTTATCATGCAAAACTTGAGTTTTACTTCAGTTTTCTTTGACATTTCAGAGGTTTTATAATTGTATTTTTGAATTAAGATACACGTTTTTTTGGTATCGTCTTATACCTTTCCACCAGCCCAGTAGTCAGCACTTTGGTGTTGACATGAATATCAATTATATGGTCATTTTATAAATTTCCTGTTAACAAAAGTATGAATTTTCGAAATACTAAGGATTTTCTTATCCCATGCATAGATTACCTTAGCCGTTTTTGGCAAAACATTTTGGAATTTTGGGTCCTCAATGCTTTTCAACTTTGTACTTGTTTGGTTTAATAACTTTTTTGATCTGAGCTCACTGATAAGTCTTATGTAAACGAAGCTACTTGCAAAAGTTTTGATTGGACAAAAATTAAAAGAAAAACCCGGGAAACCTTTCTATACAGAAATATGAAGATTTGGTATGATTGCCAATGAGACAACTCTTCATCCATTTATCAAATTGTAAAAATAAGCCATTTATAATAGGTCAAAGTACGGTCTTCCACACGGAGCCTTGGTTCACACCGAACAGCAAGCTATATAGGGCCCTAAAATGACTAGTGTAAAACCATTCAAACAGGAAAACCAACCGTATAATCTATATAAAAACGAGGAACAAGAAACACTTATTAACCGCATCAACAAACGACAACCACTGCACATCAGGTTCCTGACTAAGAACAGGTGCAAAAAAAAATGCAACGGGTTTAAACGTTTTAATAGGTAAAAACCTTCAACCTTACCTGAAAAAAAAGTGTAACATTTTTGCATCTTTAGATTCATAATTATATACACTTGAATTATATTGCTTAATACTCAACTACTTAATATCTTGTTGAAAAGTTCCAGACAAAGAATTTCAATCCTGATTTGATTGCATACTAGTAGTATAAGACCGCCCAACTTAAATGAAAAATTTGACCAGTGCATCACAAATACTAGAAGCTAAAATATTCCTAAAAAATATACCGTCCATATATCTGATTGATTCACACATTATAGTTAGCATAGAGACAATGACAGAGTATGTCTTTGTTAATGGGCTTAGATAGTCTATAATACTCGGCTACATTGTTAATAAATTGCTGACATTGTATGACTCACAGCAATAGTAACTCTGTGGTTAGGTTTCTAAATATTTGGAACACATGAAAGATCTACAATATCTAGCAACGTGATGTTTAAATTTTGGCTAACTGAAAGTTCCCTGAGAAGCTTATTTACACCTTAATACTTAACTCATCATAGCTACCAGACTCAAAATTGTGTATGCCTGACGCTAGTGTCGTATATTAGTGATAAAAATGTACGAAGTTAAAAAGCATTGAGGAACCATAATTACAAGAGGTCTTGACAAATACACTTAATACTATTATATTCCAGAGTTAGAAGATCCTAAGTATTTCGAAAAATTCAAAATTTTGTAAACGATCAATTTATTATTATGGCCACATCGATGAAAGTAAATGTCAAAACAGAATAGCTCTCTATTGGAAGTGTGATAACCAGACGTATGTGCTACACGACATAAACTTCAAAAGTTTTTAATAATCTTTATTTCTGATGTACAAAATGCAATGTTTTCAGGACATCATAATAGATAAGTAGTCAGAGTCAACTTCATAAATACAATATGGTCTTTACTTATAGAATATAGGTACTGGAGATGTTAATCTTTTTAATTATTTTACAGTTATTTTTCTCTGTACCCTTATTTTACTTTTGAGCGTATGCTCCTTGGCATGACTCGGTATGTATGCATCTACCGACGGGTGCCACATGTGGAGCATGATCTGCTTACCCTTCCGGAGCAACTGTGATCACCACAAGTTTTTGGTGGGGTTCTTGTTGCTTAGTCTTTAGTTTTACTATGTTGTGTCTTCTGTACTATTATTTGTACTATTATTTGTACTATTATTTGTCTGTTTGTCTTTTTATTTTTAACCATGGCGTTGTGTTGTCAGTTTATTTTCTATATATGAGTTTGACTCTCCCTCTGGTATCTTTCGTCCCTCTTTTTGCACCGAGTACCCAAATTGCACCTATTTAGAAAAATTGCAGCTGAAATCTTACAAGATTTCATAGAGACTAAACAATTTGTATTTTTATAATTTGATACTATGCACGTCTTTCAACATAGGTAAAAATATTTAGATATTCACAAAACGTTTACAGTATTTATCAACAGATGAGGTGTTTACTAAAAAAGCAAAATGTACGGAAACGTGGCCATGCGACACCATCAAAACGTCATCTGTTTAAAATTAGCAAATACAATTACTTACAAGTATTTCTTAAATAATGAAGAGTAAGCATGGACTAATATCCAATTGTTCGAAATATTTGAAGAAACAAAAGCTCTGTTATAAGACTGGTTTGGAGGTCAGTGCAGACCAATTTTTCTATGATTCCATATGAATTCAAAATTAAATTGGTGAAACCATATAGTAAATAATAATACATCTACATAATAAATACACAATGAAAACTTTTGTCTGAAGCATAAATAAAATTAGGTTAAAAAACTGTCAAAATACGTGGAATTTGGGTACCCTCACGTTAGCTTTCGGATTTTTGGCTTTAGGCGCTTCCAGTTTAAACATTTTTTATTGATAAAAATTACAAGAATAAAGTATTACAATGTTCAAATATGGGATTCAGAAACAAGTTTGGAAAAACTTTTTTTAGTGTTGTATTCATCTTATTTACCTATGTATTTATATTTTGATTTGTACTGTATCGAAAAAGTACATAATTACTATAATGTATGTACTATCAACAACAAAATCATTTCGTTTGCGTCTTTGACATATTAACAATAACTACGACTTTGCGATTGACGACGTATCATGTGTTTTTTGTTTGCCTTTTATTTGTAATTTCATGCGTTGAAGCATAATCTATCGGCTATAAATGTCAAAAATTTCAATAGGATGCTAAGAAAAATTGATTTGAATATCAATTTGAATGCAGTTTTTAAGCTCCGCAATTATATGCTGTATTAAAGTCTCATAATTATATCACTGTTTTTTTTTTAAATTCTGTACCATCTTTCAAACTAACGTTCTTTTTCTCTTTCAAATACTACACAAGTTTCGGAATATTATTTTTTACTTTCTCTTAGTTGTTTCTGGAAGACCTCTGTTCTTCTCTAACTGGTTCAAAGAGTTTCTAAATCGACTACTACATAAGATCTATCTCCCACTGTAAAGTTCTTATAATTTTCTCTGGCTTTGCAAACATATATGTTTGTTTTTTTATGAGTTTTTGTAAAAGAAGAGACAATGAGCCAAAAAATATATGTGAACTGCAGAATAAAATCTTGTTATCTGATGTCAGTGATTATGGTACATTTTGATGTTATTCCATTTATTTGATTTGTTCACTTGGTTAATGTTACTGCTTGTACTTTATTTATTGTGTTCCCTTTCCTTTTGCATTTTTAATTCTTTTAAATTGAATTTTCTTTTTCACGAACGTTCTCTTTCAGTTATCAATTTTGGTTGACTTCCTATCTTCCTGAAAACTTGATTATTGTTCTCTTCCTTTTTTGTATTTTTTTCTCTTTGAAATTCAATAATCGCATGTTAAGTTGATACTCTTGATTTTTTCAATTTAACATGATACGAGCTAAAATTTTAAACCACTTTCAAAGCGAACTCCGGCATTATGTCTCCTTCTACCAAACACTCAGATAAATCTCATTCTGATATGTTACATAACAATCTATATGTCTTTATTAACTGTATACTTTTAGTAGTTTGTTGATCCTTTATAATCCAAGTTTGTTATATCCAATAGTATTATTATATATCACCAACAGATTGTCAACTGATGATAATTCTTATATCATTTGCATATCTATAAATACTTGAATTGGATTGGTCAAGTAGAGTTTTTCTCATGGTTTACACTTCGATAAACCATGTTTCCGAAACTACTTTTGTAATCTATTCATGCGCGATACACATTCTTGCAGGGATACTTGAATTCTCTGCAAGTTGAGATTATAAAACAATTGCATAACAGTTGTTTATATTATAATGCATATATAACCAAAAGAAAAGAAATAAAATAAATGCACTAAAGCTTCGAAAATAAATAAAAATAAAATTTAAATAAAATTCCGGGAAATTTCACGAATGATTTGACGAACTCACGTCATGGCGAAATACGACGTCATACGATTGAAAACTTTCAGACGGAAGATTATTTCGTTACTTGTACGCTTCAAATTCGGATAGTTTCTAATTAAAATGAAGTTCTTGAGGTAGGTGCTAGTTCACTTTAGATTCTGTTGCATTTATCAAACATTTAAGTTTTTATAGAAAGTCAAGATGGCGGCGTACTCCTTAGTTACGACATGCCATTGTGCTTCTGATGGTACATGTAGTAGCCATCAAAGTAATAATGTAAATTAATAATCGCGTATGTTTGGCCGAAGAATTATAAGGATTAAACACATTTTTTCTAGAGGTTATTGATGTGTAAACCGGGTCTCTAACTCACAAACTTGACATAAAGGAAGGACTTTTATTCAGTTTGTGAGTTAACCGCCCCGGTTTACACATCAATAACCTCTAGAAAAAATGTGTTTAATCCTATAATGTTTTCCGCCAATAATGGTTAAATCCAACAGATCATTTTTTCAAAGCAATTATATCCAATGATGAACATATCGATCCAATCCACACAGTAATACCACAGAAGGAGTAATATATTCAAAACTGGAATAGATGATGTTCTCTAAGTGTCACTGTTTGTACTAAGCAAAATCAGAGTGTTCTAGAATTTTGATTTAAAATAATCTTGAAATATTTACAGATGCTTTTACTGCGTTTTCTTCTTACGTTGCATATGTTACTTCTGTCATCTTCGCAAATAGTTGTTCATCTTTTTTCTTTTCTCTCTTTTCTTCATTAATATACTGGTAATGTTTCTGTCCAACTCTGTTGTAGTCTGTTTATCTGTAATTTTAGAATACTTTATATTTCTACAGAACATTTATTTTGTTTAAATCAGTAACTGCATTACTATTTGAGGGTATTTTGATTTTGTCTTTTGTATTTGTGCTCACTACTCATCTGATGAGTCAATCCCTTCGGTTACCAATCAAATAACAGTGTTTTAGTGAAGGGGGACTGACTGACGAGCGTCCACAAACATTTAGCACGTCATATTATTTTTACCATTTTAAAACGAGGATCACGTATTACAGTGTTAATCATTGGACATTATCTCCCATAGTTAGCTACCTTTATTGTTTGTAGTATTCAATTTTATAGAATGTTTTGTTTTCAGAGATTTCTTGGTTCGAGCGTCGTCAATTTGATTTGTGTGGTCGAACATCTGATATCGTTCATGGGTTTTTCATTTCATGAAAAGGTATTTTGATAAGTGTTTATTACACGTAGGTTTATTGACGGTATTCTTTCACTCAATATTCGTTTTTCATACTATATGATTTTTTTTCTTTCAAATTTGACCCTGATGAACAACTCCGAGAAGGATTGTAGATGATTGACAACAAATAGGATATTTTAATACTTTTGTCTATCCCAACTAGTAAGAACAAAAATACCATTCAATAGTGTTTACGGTCTTCGGTTGATGTGCTATATAAATATGATACTACAGAAATACAAGTTACTAGTACTTAAATTAATTGGTCTCTGCAAACACGTGTTTCGAAAGTATGTTTCTCAGAATTTAATAATGATCTATTCAAGAAATCTTAATGTTGAAGACTAATAAATCCTATATATTGACACATAAAGAAATATTTTTTTTAAATAGGCAGTGATATTTTATTGAAATGAAAACTAAACAAGATTTTATAAACATTAATTGCCTTGCGTTTGCATATCAATTTTAATACAGCAGATACCAACTTTCAAAATGTATGTGTCTTGAGTGAAGCATAAGGCCTTTACATATGTTTGAAATTACAAATCCTATACAAACTTTGAAAAGCATATTTCACCAGAACGAACCAAACGTATAGCGAAACCAGGAAAAGGAATCAGAGCTGATATGTCACTATATATCAATTGACATTACTACCGGGTTTTATGGCATTCTTTTGTTACAGGAACCCGTAAATTGAAAACAATTTCTTTCCGGCTCATGCCTGTATGAGGTATCTTAAAACGCATACCTCAATATTCAAGAATGTTTCCTACGCTGTCTTTTAAGTGAAGCACAAGGCCTTATGTTTGATCGTTCAAAGCCTAATAAAAACTTTGAATATCAAGTTTAACCGAAAAAAACAAAACGTATAACGAAACCAGGAAAAGGAATTAGAGCTGATATGTCATAAAATATCAATTGAAACCGTCCATGCATTGCTACCGGGTTCTTATAGCCTTCTCTTGTTACAGGAACCCGTAAGTTTTAAACAATTTCTTTCCGGCTCATGCATATATGAGGTATCTTAAAATGCATACTTCAAATATAAGGATTTTTGCTTCTCTTTTAAATTTTTTTTTTTTAAAAGACTGTTATATATTGATATTATATATTTAACGGAACTAAATAAAAGACAAAACAAAATGCAATGAGAGAGAGAGAGAGAGAAAGACGGACAGACAGGGAGATAGATATTACTTCTACTACTAGGGGATGTTTTATGACATTGACTTACTATAAAGTCTTTGCACGATCTGCCTTAGGGCGTATTGTGAGCAATTAAATATTGTCACAGTTCGTCGGAAAGGAGACCGCTATTTTGGTTATGCGTATGTTGTTTTATTGTTTTTACTTTTTTCGATCGTCTTCACAACGGCTATTTCCCAGGCCAGATATATCGGGTGGGTAACCCGCCAACCACGATGATGAAGTACCAGTCTATAAGTGTAAGGAAAAAATAATAATGATGACAGCAAGAGTTATCAGGACCTATGTCGTGAAAAATTGTAATGGTGGTCCATTATTATCTAACATCACTACAGGGATACATGCCTTCAGAAATCAGACGGTATAGCATTCCCCGATCCATAATGGGTTTAGGAGTGTATGCTGACACTGACATTTACATCTATACATTATGCAGACTATAAAACGTTGATTGGTTTCTGTCAATATAAATAATATGTCGTTTAGCCATCGATCAATTGGCCAACATTGTAGATTGCGGGTACAGTGGAACTGAAAAAACACGTCCGTTCGTCTGTAATGACTGAGACATGACTTCCTTTACTATTTCCTGGAAAGACTTAACACGCGGATAAGAAAGGTGATCGAACCGAGGAGAGGTATATTGCTTTATATGAACAATAATGAATACATAAAAAAGTAATAAAATGATCACCTTTGTTGGTGTTCGCTTCCTGGTCAGGACTTTTAACCCTATTTCTCACTTTATATTAGGTTTTTATCAAGATTGATCCATTGAATGATTTGATAAGATTAGTGTGTACATGTTGTTTTTATGAAAATTAGATTTATACAAGACATGTTTAAATATTTGTAATTTAAGCAATATGTGTGTTACAAAATTATTGTCAATCTAAATCACAAAATGAATGAGGTTATCGCTTTCAAACACTACTAACGAAAATATTTTTTCGAAGTGCACATATGGTATATTAAATTAATATATAATAAGTTCGACATTTTGTATATTTTGTATCACGCTAGCAGTTTTAAATATAATACAGGATCAATTACATCAAGGCATATTAGAACTTTATCCTCAACCTCAAATTGTATAACTGGTAATAATTCCCATTTTGACATCGGTTTTATATATATATATGTTTTTTGTCCATGGATTTATGAGTTTTGAACAGCGGTATACTACTGTTGCCTTTATTTATATAAACTTTGAAAGGGACTCTGTTGTTGAACTGTCGTTTTGTAAAAATTACAGTTTACTCAGAAGCCAGTGATTCTGATATATGTGTTGCATTTTTACTGCAAATTGTGGAGGTGTATTTTAATTTATCTCACAATTTTCTATGGGCAAAGTTCACCTCGCAAAATAGTGACCTTCCGGTTCTATGAGTTCTATGAGTTCTGTCATTTTCGTTTTTGAGGGTCTTCAAAGTTTTAAGTACTTCAAATTTTTTGTGTTCGACGTATTTGATAAAAGATGAGGCTATCGGTTTATAATAAATAAATTCAGACAATGTCTTTAAATAAGAAGTAGAAAAAGTTGAGTTTGTATAAATGTGGACTAAAATCGCTTGCAAAATTAACCCCAAACACGGTCTAGCTGTTAACATATGAGCATTCAATTTATCTTTTAAACTCTTTCATGCGGCTGTAAACGAAAAACAGCTATCAAAAATAAAATAACAAAAATACTCCAACTAAAATTCAAAAACGAAAGTCTTTTTTCAAAAAGTTCAAACACATCTAATATTCTAAGGAATGCAAAACAACTGTAAAAAGCGTTTTCTCGTCGACAATAAAAAATCGAATTCTTAATATAAATAATGGTTAATAAATTGGCAGTCAGCTAATGTATGTATACTAGCTTAGTCCCGGTGTCCTATAATATAAGTTCAATTCAGGTATAGATAATAACTTCCAGGTATTTAGATAGGAAGTATTCCCGTTACTTTTAATAGAACCAGTTATATTTAACTTCCTTGATTATTTCCTAGGAAGACTTAACTCGCAGATAGGAAATTTAAATATCTACTAGATAATATTTGTTTTTAAAAATTACAGTTTTACTTGAATAAGTTAAAAATTATTAAAAACCTGTTCGATTGATTTTAAAAAGTTGCAAATTTTTCTTAACACTTTAGGTTTTTGCTTTTCCCCTTATATTGCAAACGCATGATTTTGTGGATTAACTATTGCAACTAATTCAAACAAAATCTTTAAAAGACGTATAATTTGAGGACGTGGACTTTGGGTTGGGGTTGGTCAACGTCGCAACAGCCATGAGGATCTTAGTTAAACACAGAGAAGAAAACCAATTTAGCAGTTTCAAAATCAAGAGGTAGGCTCAACTATTTGTTTTCTTATACCTGCATTCGCTAGACGTTTACAACATATGTATTTTATAGAGCTTTTTATTTGTGCACTATAATTATCTTATGCAATTTTTTAGCTATAATTGTATGATAAAATAATTTAATACACTATCACTGTTTCGAATTTTGAATATACATGTATCTCCATTGAATATGAAAAATATCCGTTAATCGCAGTATAAATAATAAACAACTTTATCTCAGCAAAAAAGAAACCCCAAGCAATAAATTAATACAACATATCATTTAATAAAAAATTTCAATGAGGCAAACAAATAATAATAAAGCGACAACGTAAAAAAAAAAAAAAAAATATATATATATAAATGTATGAACTCTTTTATGGGCGCTCATAAAAAATAATAACAACAAAAATACAACAAAAATAAATTACGACAGGTTCTGTCTTAAAGTTCCAGATATTTATTATTCAAAAGAGGGACGAAAAATACCAGAGGGACAGTCAAAAGTTATTTCAAAGAATTTCGATTACTTTTTCTATTCGTAATTTCATTCTATATTTCTAAATAGAATGCAGTTAGTAAGTCGTTCGTGTAATGAGCTTTTTGATTTTTCAATTTGCAAGGGGACTTTCCGTTCAGAATTATTCTAAGAGTTTGTTTTTTTTGTTATTTTACATTTTGCGTATATTGTAAAACGCTTTTAGGTAATCATAACTGTATGATTGAAGTTTACATGTACTTTTGAAAATGTACACAAAATATTGGCGTGATTTTCTTGATTTGACTCCAAGAAACGCAAAAACAAAAGTTTAAAATTTTCTGATTAATTTAGGTTATCAAAATTATAAAAAGACAGATAATAAAACGTAAGATGTTTCACAGATCCCTGTCTCGTCTTCAAATGCTGTTGCCTTCGTAGAATGTTATGTTGGCTGCACAAAAATAATACCAGCATCCTTATTAAAAGGAAAAGGAAAAAAAGGCGAAAATCAAACGTCATTTATGAAATAAAACAGTAAAACATTGGCCAGAGGGAAACACGAAGAAAAGAATAAGTTCGTTTTGATAAAAAAAATGAAAATGTCATCAACATTTGCCTTCAATCGGTATCGATAGTTTTACCTTGACGAATATTCTGTCGATGTTTCATAAAGTTCCATGAGTATTTGAAAATGTTATTGTTGTGTAAAACACTTTAACCAAAAACTGTATCTAAATGCTAAAAAATCAATCTTTATTCGGTAAAATACGGAAAAAAGAATAGAAAATTTAGCTTCAGGTCTCAGTCTCAGTGACGAAGTTTATGCACAAGTTTCGAAAAATCAATAACACAAGTAAAATGAAGTAATTTCTGTCCAAAAAACTTAAACCCAAGCGGTATTTAAATGTTACTGCAACAACATATCAATCAATCAGTTAAATAAGCAAAAGTAAAAAAATAAACCGAAACCGTTTTCAAAATGAAGCTGTGGAAGTCATTACTAATCTAATTCAAGTTACTGTCAAAATTCATATGTAGGTTTTAAAAGGTTATAAATGGTTTAAAAGCTTTCACCCCAGACTTTAATTACATGTTAACTATTAAAACAGAACCATTTAAAATTATTAAAATGCGGGAAAATGAAGCAAACTATTTCACATTTTGCTCTGTATTCTGGCTTTTCGTCATGGAGTAGATTCCTTCCAAGTGTCGTATAATTCGAAGATTGATTGATTGATTGTTGGTTGCTTTACGCCACATTAGCACAAAAAGGTTATATCGCGGCGATATAATTCGAAGAAGGTTTGACATAGTTATTAATGTCTGATTAAACCTTTTCCCACAGACTGGACGACGAAGACAAGACATAAGCCGTCGAGAATTGCTTTATCATGTCAAAACTATCGTCACAAGAGAGACAAACTTAAATATTTAAAGAGTGAATATTCAATTACCTGAAATGGTACTAAATTTACAATTTTACCAAACGTTCTGCAGCGCTTTAAGTAATGTTCTTTATTTTGTCAGTTGAAATAGAGCACAGGAGAATTTAAGTCTTAGTAGAACATTAAATAAGTAACACATGTTATAAATAAGAAAGAGTTTGTTTGTATTTACCAGCATAATTGAAATCGTGAAAGGACATAACAAATGTCATGCTCATTGTATTGACATTGAGTAAATTATAATGTACTGAAAAAACTGCTACATTCAATTGTATTACATTAATTTGTCTTCTTAATCAATTTCTGAGATTCTGAACATCGGTAAATTACTGGTACACAAATTTGTCAGAACTTTCTACGTTAGCATTGATGGTTACTGATAGTGTGACTAACAAATATTTAGTTGTCACATATGCTTATTTACTTACAATGTCCCCAGTTTTTGGTGGGTTCGTGTTGATCAGTCTTTAGTTTTCTATGTTGTACTCTTTTTCAGTTTTAGCAATGGCGTTTTCAGTTTATTTTCAATTTATGAGTTTGACTGTTCCTCTGGTATTTTTCGCCCCTTTTCTATTACTTACAATTTTAGCTCTAACTGTGTATTGTTGTGCGTTATGTATTAATTCCTCATGATAAATTCAACCATATGACAAGGTATATTTAACCTACAAAAACAAAAACAAAAGTCTTACAATTGTTTTTACTTATCATGTCAATTTACGGGCGATAGGAATATATATATGCGTTTTGTAGTGGGATTTCTTCCCTTGCATATTAGATTCTTGGTTGCATTTGACGCGTAACTTCCTAACACATTCCTTTTGGTAATAAAAGAGGATTTCTAGCCTTCCATCCTGAGTATGTGCAGTAACAGTCATATTGGGGGAATAGTGACCGAATTGTTCTCTTGCATAGTAGATACTTGGACTGTCGCAATCGGTTGATATAGGCAAGTTATTTATTTGCTCAGTCGGCTAGAACGCTGACTTTTAACACAAATGTTCTGGAGGCGTTTTTTTTTATCATGCTATCCGGTTACTTGATTAATTCATTATTAATTTAGGGTCTTATATTGACATGTTGATATTTTTTGTGCGTTGTTTGTTTCTTTTTCTTGTTGTTCTCTTATTACAATATATCATATAGAACCACATTCGACATTAAGTATGAGGGACTACACTAAAAAATAACAATAGGTACTTTGATGCCGTAATTGTAGCATAGTATTTTCTCTACTTAATTAGAGGAAATCATGTCGTTCACTTTCTTGAATCTGTCTGCTTCTATTTATTACATGTCAAATCTTTAAAGAAACATCGGATAGAAAATAAGAATGCGTAAGATTTAGCAATATTTTTAGTAAAGTTTGGACGTTATAACTTATTACTTTCAAATTTACTTTTGCAGTTGATAAAGTTGTATTAAAGTTTACAACGTGAAAACTAAACGCTAAGTACTAGTATATTTTTTTGCTTTGTTTTGCTGAACAGTCTTACAAATAATGAAAATAAAATGTAAAGTAAAAATGTGTATAAATTGGTACGTATGAGAATACTATAACATATATAGTATGTTTAGTTGCAGTTTTTTTTATCAATAAAACAGTGCAAATGATAGATACAATGAAGGTAAATTTTAAGAGATCTGATTTAACATTTTGAAAGCTCACATTAAAAAATTGTATATTATTGTCGGCAGTTCAATGATTGAAGATTATCTCCTCTTTAAATAAAACGAACGTCTAGATACTTGACATATTTAAAGGGTTTGTATGCCCATATTTGTATTTTATTTATCAATAGTCCTAGAAATATTTCAGGCATGCGCATACTAAAGCAAGTAAAAACATTGCAACGGAGATCCCACTAAATAACTAGTAAAGATTTCTTTTTTTTATAAATCATATTAAAAAGTATTTCAGATTAATGTTCAAAATTGAAACAGTCATCTGAATGGTTTAGAAAGTCAATCAGGAAATCACACACTTATCCACTTTTGAAGAAGCCCAGGAAATACCTGTATAACTATATTTAAACAAAAAAATAGGGCAGGTTCTGGCCATTTGTGTTTGATAGTTTATGCAACCAAAAATGATTAAAAGGTAAGATGACTACAACATTTACACAATGTAAGACAATAGATGTCCCCTTTCTACCTTTTTGTTTATTTTCGGACAAAATAAAGTACTTTTTTTTGTGTGGATACAATATTTTCATGTTAATAGGAACATGTCTCTTTACTTGTCTATCTGTTAATGTTATATATAAGATATACATTTTAGTTTCAAATTAATTTGCAAGAATGAACTCTGGTGTAAAATTTAAATGTTGCGAGCCAGCCACCCAGACACACAATATTAACAAAAAATGCTTTGTTATTTAGAATGCCTAAAATAACACACCAATGAACCCAACAATTAAGGATGTTTTGCATTTTCTATCATAATAGAATTGGAGAATGGCCATGGAAACGCCCATGCAAGTATAAAAGAACTAATCGCACTAGATGTATTTAATTAAGTTATTGAAATGTTTACTACATGAAACCATTTTATTGATTTTCGTGTTATGATTCTTGTTGCATTTTATTTTATTTTATTTTATGGGGGGAGGACGCGACAGTTTTCAGACATACAATAACAGTTTAAGATGATATTACAACGGCATGTGAATGAGCATTACGTAATATGTTTAACATTTCAGTATAAAGGTATAGTCTAGCGATTTTAAATGAAAATAACACAAAGTATATTTCGTGCGTTTGAAGCGTTTTTATGGATTTATTTTCACCCGGATTTATTTGACTGTTACAAGTACGATACTTTTTTCTGTGTCGGAATCCTATACTTTCATCCATAAAAATCATTAAATACTTTCAAATAAAAGATAAAAACAGTTCACAAAAAGATCTAAAACACACGTGAGGTCAGTATTTGTATATGCTCCTTATCTATGGATTCCGATTGAGGCCTATTGACCCTGTTCCGAGGCTAGAATTCTGATCCTTTTCAATATACTTAAATTTTCCAGTGACATATTAAATTTCACACATTTTATCTCGTTGGCTCCAGTTTGCAAGACCTACATGTACCTATTGTATTGATTTTTATTTTGTCTTCTTCCTGAACATGCATAAAAAATTTGCAACTGGACGAAAAGCAAACAACAATTAATCATTATAATGAATATTGTTTGCAAAATATGTAATAGGTCATTTTTAAATTTTCAAATTTTTTGGATTTCACTACAGATTGCAGTTTCAAAAACCTCTCGCTGGGTAATTTGTTGTTTTGTGTATTAGTAGCGTTAAAACGATATATGTGGAACAAAAATAAACATTTACTGTTATCATTGAAAAAGATGGTTTGACGTCTACGTTTTTTTTTCATAACATTATATTTTAAAAGTCTCGTTTCTAATAGTTGTTTTTAAATAAGCGCATCATTTTTAACAATTTTGGTATCCTCATGTTCCTGATTTTCTTTATTAAATATCAAAGATGTAAGGCGTAAATATGTTTTCGACAATTATTTAATAAGAAATATGGTTTATGGTATTTGGGGATTTAATAAAGTTGCAGTTAAATATTCTTAACATACTCCACCATGAATTCGATCACGTAATGACAGAGGCGTATAACTGTGTCGTCAGTTTAGTGATAAAGGATTATATTTCTTTAAAATAAAATCTACGTCATTGTGTAAAACACATTTAAAGGGTATGTATTTATAACCAAAAGTGTATACTATTACAATGTAGTCCTGGAAATATCTGACACATGCGCACATCAAAACATACATAAATATTGGGAAAAAGGTATAATTTTAAAAACTGTTAGAAAAACTAGTATTTTATTATCATTTTTAAAAATGAATAGCAAGCGGAATGTTTAAAATGTTTGTCAGGAAATCACTTACATTTTGAAAAACTCCAGAATTACCTGTTACTAAATTTAAACATAAATTGCGCAGCTGACTGTCATTTATGTTGATAAAACAGTGGTTAGAAGGTAGGAAGAATTGAACGTTTATAAAACGGAACATAATAAATGTCGTCATCTGAATGCTTAATATTAACAAGATTCTGATATATTTTGTTATATCATTACTGATGAGTCTTTTGTAGACGAAACGCGCGTCTAGTGCAAAAACGAAATTTCTAACCTGGTATTTATGATGAGTTTATTTAGTCTGATTCTCGATGAGTTTTAAATAAGACTTATATTTTGGTCCCTAAAAAAACCCACTCGATATGACTTTTGCGTATGTTCTTGAATATAATTTATTTAGTAGTCCTGGCTTTGAGTATTGAATTAAAATAGATAAAGAGTATTCACAGACGAAACTTCAATCACACAACAGATCTAAATAAAAAAGTTATCAAAGGTACCAGGATTATAATTTAGTACGCCAGACGCGCGTTTCGTCTACATAAGACTCATCATTGACGCTCATATTAAAATATTTATAAAGCCAAACATGTACAAAGTTGAAAAATTTCAAAATGTTGTGTCAAATACGGCTAAGGTGATCTATACCTAGGATAAGAAAATCCTTAGTTTTTCGAAAAATTTAAAGTTTTGTAAACAGGAAATTTATAAAAAAAAAAATGACCACATTATTGATATTCATGTCAACACCGAAGTGTTGACTACTGGTCTGGTGATACCCTCGGGGACGAAACGTCCACCAGCAGTGGCATCGACACAGTGGTGTAAAAAGTTATCAAAGGTACCAGGATTATAGTTTAGTACGCCAGACGCGCGATTCGTCTACATAAGACTCATCAGTGACGCTCATATCAAAATATTTATAAAGCCAAACATGTACAAAGTTGAAGAGCATTGCGAATTCAAAATTCCAAAATGTTGTGCAAAATACGGCTAAGGTGATCTATGTCTGGGATAAGAAAATCCTTAGTTTTTCGAAAAATTTAAAGTTTTGTAAACAGGAAATTTATAAAAATGACCACATTATTGATATTCATGTCAACACCGAAGTGTTGACTACTGGGCTGGTGATACCCTCGGGGACGAAACATCCACCAGCAGTGGCATCGACCCAGTGGTGTAAAAAGTTATCAAAGGTACCAGGAGTATTATTTAGTACGCCAGACGATACATTATTTTTAAGATGACACACTCAATATTTACAACCTTTTACTTAAAGCTATTTTTCGAAATAATTGTAATGCAATATTTGTAATCTACTATACCTTTCTTTCGGAGCATCTGAGATCACTCCCAGTTTTTGTTTGGGTTCTTTTGTTTTCTATGTTTTGTCTTGTGTACTATTTTTTGTCAGTTTGTCTTTTTCTTTTTTAGCCATGGCCTTGTCAGTTTATTTTCTATCTATGAGTTTGAATGCCCCTCTGGTATCGTTCGTCTTTACTTCGATCTTGTAATGCAATTTATGTGCGTTATAGTTAACCTTTACTCTTTCACTCATGAGAATCTTGTCTGCAGAATGACTGAAAATATGATATTATGAAATACTTTAAATATGAATAACAACATAATTTAAACAATGACTTTATCAGCTTTTCTCTTTTTCATGTGATTCAATTATCTTTTCAATTCTACTGAACAGTATTCTTACTATAACAATAAGTCACTCGCAAATGAAATAGCAACCATTAAACATAATCAAACTAGCATTCCACTCCGGAAAATGCCACTGTTTACAGATTGTGACGGCCTATGTTAGTTTGATGGTTTTAAGTGTACTTTAAAATTGTATTCCAAAAACGTCTTTCTTTGCACTAACATCTATATCTATATTATATATGTGGTTTGTATATTGTAATGTACTATTATAATATTAATAAAGTCTTGAGTGACTTGTGTTTGCTTGTACTGCATTCCTGTCACGTAATTTTATCATTTAAGAGGAATTTTTAACATTGCCATGTAAGCAGAAGGTTTGACGAGCCATTAAACTAGGTTCAACTCACCATTTATTTTTCTTATAATGTTTTCATTCCCTACACCAAATCAAGAATATGGAAGTTGATATCAAATAGTCCATTTCTATGTATATTCGCGTTTGTTTTTGTTGCAGTTAAGTGTTTCTGTTGTTCAGTTATTTTTCTCGTATAGTTCATGTGTTTTCCACGGTTTTAGTTTGTAACCCGGATTTGTTTTCGCTTAATCGATTTATGACTATTAAACAGCGGTTTACTTGGGTTGCCTTTATTTACTCTCAAAAGGTCAGTACATTGATAGTGGAATCTAAGAGGTTTTTTTTCGGTATACACGAATTTGACAGTTAATGCCATTTTGGTTGATTTGATACGCAATGGCTAAAATAGAAAATACCAACAGAGAAACAACAGTACACAAACACAACACAAAAATCTAAAAACTGAGCAACACGAACCCCACCAAAAACTAGGGATGATCACAGGTGCTCACAAAAGGTAAGCATATCCTGCTCCACATGTGTCACTCTTCATGTTGCTTAATAGTACGGTACAGTCGGGATTTATATAATACATTTGGACTCAACCCAGTTATAAAACCGCGTAATTTTTCTGAACCTGATATAGGTTACAACTCTTTGAAGTATAATTGACCTCACAATGATTAAGCGGTTCTGTTTATCTTACAATTTGTGAATTCACAAAGGTGTGGTCTTGGAATGATAGACACACAACGTATGTAAATAATTGACTACAAATATGTCATTTAACGTACATTACAAACTTAATTATGTCTAAATAAAAATATTTCTGATGGAAATTCATGAAGTTTTGTATTAGCCTAGACATATACGTATCCAACTTATAACTTAATATCCTTTACTATTTAGCATTGCACATATTCATTTATTTTCCTAATACATTGTAAAACATAGTTATCTATTTGAAAGTTTGCATAAGATTTTCTCTTAATTGTCAGACGGTTCTGGCAGATCTAAATATAGTTCGTTGGGCTTCTCGGGAATAATTTCGATGATTTGTTAAATGCTTTTAGTAAAAATGTTAATTATCGACTCCTAGTTATCGACTCCTAGCGATATTAAGAATTGAACGATGGACAGTTAGTGCGTGAATTTTTCTTGCTACCTGATTGGAAGATATTACGAGACGTGAATAATCAAAGTTTATTGATTGGTAAGAACAATCCAAACCTAGTAAATGTCCTTCGATCCCGTAGAGTATCGGATTTGTCCTCTCTATTTTAGCAATTATATTTTGCCTGGTCATTATTCATGCATATTCATGATATTGGTACAAAGGTAACTTTTATATATAAATAGTCGAATCTTCTGGAGTTATACTACTTCATAACGTGTGACCTCACGTGTGTGGTAACATTTGTTGATTGATGCACGTGGCTATTCTAGTAAATGAATTAATCTACAAAGCGAGAGCACTTTTCATTTTCATCAGCTAAGAGTCGACTCCTTGTTATTTCGCGTCAGCTTTATTTCATTCTTACCTGCAACTATGTCATTGATTTAGCGTCATCTTTTTCCTTTAACCATAACTAGTGTTTCATTATTGGTATATGTTTTACTAAAAAAAAAAGAAGTAAAAGATTACGTATAGCCGATAGGAAATGATTTGTTACCGAAATAAACTATAAATTCATCTATACTGTACGAAGTAATACAAGATACTCA